>NC_031978.2:2841034-3216034 GCF_001858045.2 Oreochromis niloticus
TCTGAATTATGAAGACCTGCAGATTTCCCCATCTCTTCTGAACAAAACGGTGTCAGAATGACCGTTCTAGCTCCTACGGTTAGGAATTATGGCCATTTGTTCGAGGGGAATCCTGAATGTGAGAAATACACTGAAGGAAACCCATAGCTCTCTCTGTGTCTGTGTGTGTAAGTGCTGATTACAGCAGGTGCAGCCAATTTAGCTGACCTAGATATACCAAGCCCAGACTCTTAACAGCCCCTGTACACTTTGCGCTCTGTGTATGTGTATGTTTGTGTGTCTGTATCAATATTTCTCCCATGTTAAAGTATTACTCCTCCATATAGTATTTCTGTTAAATCAAAGTACTTCTACTACATCTTAGTACTTCTGCTCAATCATAGTATTTCTGCTAAATCATAGTATTTTTGCCAAATCATGGTTTTTGTGCCAAAACATAACATTTCTGTTATGTTATAGTATTACTAATAAGTGGAGAAATTTCTGTCATGTTACAGTATATGTGCTGATTATAGTATATCTGCCAAATCATAGTATTTATCTCGAATCATAGTATTTATGCCAAATTACAGTATTTCTGCTAAAAAGCAGAAATAGTACCTTTTAGCAGAAATTTCTGTCAAAAGATATTAGTTATGTTAAAACATAGTATTTCTGCTAAATCATAGTATTTCTGCCAAATCATAGTATTTGTACTAAATCATAGTACTTGTGGCTATTCATAGTACTTGTACCCAATCGTATTATTACTGCCATATCATCATATTCGTGTCAAATCATGGTATTTTTCTGCCAAATCATGGTATTTCTGCCAAATTATAATATTTGTGCCCAATTAAAATTTCTATTATGTTATAGAATTACTACTAAGTCTTAGAATTTCGGTTATGTTATAGCATATCTGCTGAATATAGTATGTGTGCCAAATCATAGTATTTATAGCAAATCATAGTATTTGTGCTAAAACATAGTATTTCTGCCAATTGTAGTATTTGTGCAAAAACATACTTATGCAAATCACAGTATATCTGTTATGTTATAGTATTACTACTAAGGCATAGTATTTCTACCAAATCATAGTATTCCTTCAAAATCATAGTATTACTGCAATTTCATAGTATTTGAGCAAATCGTAGTATTTGTGCAAAAACATACTATGTCTGCAAAATCACAGTATATCTGTTATGTTATAGTATTACTACTAAGGCATAGTATTTCTGTCAAATCATAGTATTTGTACTAAATCATAGTACTTGTCCCTATTCATATTATTCATACCCTATCATAGTATTTCTGCCAAATCATGGTATTTGTGCCAAGTTATGGTATTTGTGCCCAAGTAAAATATCTGTTATGTTATAGTATTACTACTAAGTCGTAGAATTTCTGTTATGTTATAATATATCTGCTGAATATAGTATATGTGCCAAATCATAGTATTTATAGCAAATCATAGCATTTGTGCTAAAACGTAGTATTTCTGCCCAATAGTAGTATTTGTGAAAAAAACATACTTATGCAAAATCTCAGTATATCTGTTATGTTATAGTATTACTACGATTTGGCATAGTATTTCTACCAAATCATAGTATTCCTTCAAAATCATAGTATTACTGCAATTTCATAGTATTTGAGCAAAATCGTAGTATTTGTGCAAAAACATACTATGTCTGCTAAACCACAGTATATCTGTTATGTTATAGTATTACTACTAAGGCATAGTATTTCTACCTAATCATAGTATTCCTTCAAAATAATAGTATCACTGCAATTTCATAGTATTTGAGCGAAATCGTAGTATATGTGGAAAAACATACTATGTCTGCAAAATCACAGTATATCTTTTATGTTAAAGTGTTACTACTAAGTCACAGTATTTCTGCCAATTCGTAGTATTTGTACTAAATCATGGTACTTGTGCAAATCATACTATTTTTTGCAAATCATAGTATTCGAACCAAAACATAGTATTTGTACGAAATCACAGTATTTCTTCTAAATCATAGTATTTCAATTAAATCTCAGTAGTTGTGCTGAAACGCAGTATTATTGCCAAATCATAGTATTTGTACTGAAACATAGTATTTGTGCCAAAAGAGTATTTCTACTAAATCATAGTACTTGTGCCAAATCATAGTATTTCTGCCACATTGTGCTAGTTGTGCAAAAACATAGACTGTCTACAAAATCATAGTATATCTATTATGTTATACTATTATTACTAAGTCGTAGACTCTCTATTTTGTTATAGTATATCTGCTGAATACAGTATATGTGCCAAATCATAGTATTTATAGCAAATCATAGTATTTGTGCTAACACATAGTATACTGCCACATTATAGTATTTGTGTAAAACCAGAATGTCTGCAAAATCATCATATATCTCTGATGTTATAGTATTACTACTAAGGCATAGTATTTCTTCAAAATTATACTATTTTTGCAGAAACATTGTACTTCTGGTAAATCATAGTATTTCTACTAAATGATAGTATTTCTGCCAAATCATAGTATTTGTGCCAAAATATTGTATTTGTACAAAGTCATAATATTTCTTCTAAATCATAGTATTTCAATCAAATCTCAGGAGTTGTGCTAAAACGCAGTATTATTGCCAAATCATAGTATTTGTACCCAAACATATCAGTTCAACTTATTTAACTCTTCTCAACAGCCCAACACCTCTTCTTCTCCCCGTTTCAGCAGAATTATGAGTGTTTCACCCCTTTTCAGCACAAATTCCAGCTTTTTCAGGTGTTTTCAACAGAAATCTCTTTTTTAGCAGACATTCTGCTGATTCACCTGTTTTCAGTGCAACGTTCTACTTCTTTACCTCTTTTCAGTAGAAATTCTGCTGATTCACCTATTTTAAGCAGAATTTTCAGCCTTTCACCTCTTATCAATACAAATCTCAGTATCTTCTGCTCATTTCAGAGGAAACCTTTTCACCTCTCCTCTTTTCAGTAGAAATTTGAACTTCTGTACCCCTTTGAAGCAGAATTTTTGCCTTTTCACCTCTTTTCAGCAAAAGTTTCTGTTTTTTCACTTGTTTTCAGCATAATTTTTCAGTTTCTTTACTGCCATACAATTTTTGCAGCTTTTCATCTTTTTCAGTCATTTTCAGCAGACAGCTTCAGCGTTCCGGCATCCACACAGCATTTTCGCAGGAAATGCAAATTTTTCTAGTTGTGTGGATGCCCTAAAAGGGCTTCCACACTATTGAGTTCCTGTTTCTCTTTATTCTTTATTATACTTTATTCTGGTTGCTTCCGTACGTTTTTTGTCGTTTAACTACTGCCTCAGTTTTCAGCCGATTTTCTCCGTTCAAACTCTATACTGTTCTGCTCTTTCTGCTAATTATTGCTATGACTTTTGGTGTTTATTACTGTTATACTTTTTAAAATATTACACTTTTTTCCTTTAATTTGTCCCATTGAAATGAATGGAAATCTTCAGAAATTCTGCTAAAACTTGCTTGTTTTTGAAACTTAACTACTTTGTCATACTTTTACCTAGAAACTCCATTCAAACTTTAAAATGTTCTCAGATTATTGGGCTATTCCTGTCTGATTCAGCTTTTTCAGATCTTCTACCGTTTTAATCTTATACCTCTTTAAGTTTTCATTTGCAAAATTGTGATTTTTCAGAAAATACATGCGTTGCTATGGTTGCTATGCAATTAAGTCAGAGTGAGTGCTGGTCCGTTCTGAATTTTCTCTTCATGTCCGAACAACTTCTTGCTACTCGCTCAATTTCCACTCAACCCCCACAAATTATACATCAAAACGTAGGTATTTTTGCTGGCTTTCAGACAATGTCACTATCTTTATTGTGAGATTTACCGTTTTTTTGCAATTTGCCTCGGAGTGACACAAGGTCTCAATACTCCCCATTCAAAGTCTATGGGGAGGTTTTGAAATTCAGAGCTGAAATTCTGTAACGGGAGGCATTTTCAAATCGCCATATCTCTTTAACAAAGCAAAGTTAGGACATGAGGCTTGTGCCAATATATCTTCAGACACTGCTGACACTCACAGTGGAAGCAGTTTTTACAATTATCTTACCGTTGAGCAATGAATTACGTTTGTTTGAGGGGTGGAAATCTGTCCTTCTCTCAGTCTTCAAACTCTGGAAATGAAGCCGTTTCTTCTCTCGTCATATCTCCGCGACGGAGGTAGAACGAGCTATGAAAATCACAGTCAAAATACACCAAAGTCCGATGATTCACCCAGTACAAGAATTATGCTGCTAGCCCTCCTAGTTTTTGAGTTACACGACGTTTTGTAACTCCAAAAAACGGCGTTTTTCGCCTCTCACCGCGATCTATTTTCTGACTGCCCAAGTATCTGTCTTTCAGACCGCCGCCCCCTTTCCAGGTGGCGCAATCAGTAATGACACGGCTCTGCAGCTCAAAGGTCGTGGGTTCAATCCCACCTTGGCCCACGTTTTTTTTTTCACTACAAATTTATACACTATCACAGACCTGTAATTTATATTGCTAATCTATTACAATTCTGCAAAGTTTTATGATTTTAGCAGCTTTTCTAATATGGACCTCAGATTCTTGTTAACGCTCCATGGCAGAAACAAGTACACAGCCTGATGAAGCAGACAGAGGCAGTACCTCTGATTGGTGAATTTGAGCAGAACCAGGTTGTTCTTTCATTTCATTTCATTATTTATTTCACACATGGTTCAACAGTGTTTCTTTTTCTACATACAGAACCTTCTGCCTCTTTTCAGCAGAAATTCTGCTCATTCACCTCATCTCTTGTGTTGGAGTGCCCTCTTGTGGCGCCTTTTGGGTAGTGCCTTAGTAAACGTGAACGCTGCAAAGAAGTGGTATCAGACTGGTTTGTAGTGGAGGAATTTGTTGCCAGTTTCTTTCATCTTTAATCCGTATTCATGTTGTAATGTAGTAGTACCACAATATGGCAGAAACACTATGTTTTGGCACAAATACTTTGATTTAGTATACTTTAGCTTCTTCAGCTTCTTCACCCCTTTTCAGCAAAATTTTCATTTTTTTCACCCCTTTTCAGCACAAATTCCAGCTTTTTTGGCTGTTTTCAGAAAAAAAACAACTCTTTTAAGCAGAAACTCTGCTGATTCATCTCTTTTCAGCGCAAGTTTCTGCTCCTTTGCCTCTTTTCTGCAAAATTTTCAGCCTTTTCACCTCTTATCAGCACAATTCTCAGCAGCTTCTGCTAATTTCAGCAGAGTAAGTAATGACACGTCTCTGCAGTTCAAAGGTCGTGCGTTCAATCCCACCTTGGTCAACATTTTTTTTCCCTACAAATTTATACACTATCACAGACCTCTAATTTATATTGCTAATTTCTTTCACTACAAATGAGTAGTGCAAAAACATACTATGTCTGTCTGCAACATCACAGTATATCTGTTATGTTATAGTATTACTACTAAATCACAGTATTTCTGCCAATTCAAGGAGGCTGACTGTTACTAAGTGCATCAGTGTACATAGGTCATCTGTTGTGTTGGAGTGCCCTCTTGTGGCGCCTTTTGGATAGTGCCTTAGTAAATGTGAACACTGCAAAGAAGTGGTATCAGACTGGTTTGTAGTGGAGGAATTTGTTGCCAGTTTCTTTCATCTTTAATCCGTATTCATGTTGTAATGTAGTAACTTTTGTGGAACAAATACCACAAATATGGCAGAAACACTATGTTTTGGCACAAATACTTTGATTTGGTATACTTTAGCTTCTTCACCCCTTTTCAGCAAAATTTTCATTTTTTTCACCCCTTTTCAGCACAAATTCCAGCCTTTTTGGCTGTATTCAGAAAAAAAAAAAACTCTTTTCAGCAGAAACTCTGCTGATTCATCTCTTTTCAGCGCACGTTTTATGATTTTAGCAGCTTTTCTAATATGGACCTCAGATTCTTGTTAATGCTCCATGGCAGAAATACATACAAGTACCCACCTGATGAAGCAGACAGAGGCAGTACCTCTGATTGGTGAATTTGAGCAGAAACAGGTTGTTTTACCTCTTTTCAGCAGAAATTCTGCTGATTCATCTCTTTTCTGCAGAAGTTTGAGCAGCTTCTGCTCATTTCAGCAGAATTATGAGTCTCTCCACCTATTCTTTGCAAGAGTGAGTTTGGCTCAGTGAGATGAGTGGCTGCCTTGAGACCAGGAGGGCCAGGTTCAAATCCTGCTCACGGCAATATTTTTTTTTCACCACTTTTCAGCACAAGTCCCTGCTTTTTCAGGTATTTTCAGCAAAAACATCTTTTCGGCAGAATTCTGCTGAAAATTCTGCTTATTCACCTCTTCTGCAAAATTTTCAGCCTTTTCACCTCTTATTAGCACAAATCTCAGCTGTTTTCAGAAAAAACACTTTTGAGCAGAAATTCTGCTGATTCATCTCTTTTCAGTGCAACTTTCTGCTTCTTTACCTCTTTTCTGCAAAAATTTTCAGCCTTTTCTCCTCTTATCAGCACAATTCTCAGCAGCTTCTGCTCATTTCAGCAAAAGTGTCAGTCTCTCCACCTCTTCATTGGGAGAATGAGTTTGGCTCAGTGAGATGAGTAGCTGCCTTGAGACCAGGAGGGCCGGGTTCGAATCCTGCTCATGGCAACATAGGGGGGTTTCTTTCACCACTTTTTTAGCAAAATTTCGCCGTCTTTACCCCTTTGCAGTAGAATTTTTTGCTTTTCACCACTTTTAAGCAAAAATCTCTCCTTCTTCACTTGTTTTCAGCGGAATTTTCAGTTTCTTCACCACCATACAACTTTTTGCAACTTTTCATCTTTTTCAGCTTTTCAGCAGACAGCTTCAGCGTTAAGGCATCCACACAGCATTTTCGCAGGAAATGCAAATTTTTCTAGTTATTATTATTATTCTCCAGTTTCCGCCTGAAATTTTGCAGCGAATCTCGCCCCGCAGTTTTGAGACAAGCTTCATAAATGTTACCTCATTTTGTGCGGCCGGATCTGGAATGGTGTGCTATGACTTTTGGTCTTTATGAATTTTATAGTTTTTTAAATATTAATATTTTAGTGAAAATTTTCCCGCGCTCCTCTGCCGAACAGTTTTGACATTAGGGTTACATATGTTAGATCATTTTGTGCGGCTGGAGCTGGACTATTATGTCATGACTTTTGGTGTTCATGACTTTTATAGTTTTTTAAATATTAATATTTTAGTGCAAATTTAGGCCAATTCATCTTTTGGCGCCAAATAAACAGACTTCATTTGTGGTTTGTTGGCTCTCTCTAGTGGTATGCCGGGAGTGGTACAGCCTGTCTACCCTTATTTGGATTACCGTAATGATGACAATTTCAACGGTGCGCACAGCGTCGCTGCTTTCAGGAGCCATTGGAATTTTTAAGGTTGCGCAAATCATTCAAAAGTTACGGTAATGCTTGGTGGAAAACTCAGTATCCCACAATTCATAGCACACCTCTGCCGAGTTAAACAATGGCGGCCACCACTTCGTTTTATATGTCTTTTATTAGTGTTTCTAGGTCACAAAATAAACTTTTAAGATATTTTCAGGCGAGAATGTAGGTGTGTAAACTTCAAATATCTGCTTGTTTTATCAAGACATCCCATATTAGCGACAATGCTCTGACGACCTCGGTCCTGCCTGACAGCTAGCCGGCTACCTAGCTAGCTGCCGCACTTGGCTGCAAATGGACAGCGAGGGGACTCTCTCTCTCCTTTCACCTCCCCGGTCTCTCGCAAATGCTCGCACAGAATCGGAGTTACAGCTGGATGTGGAAAAAATAACTGAGTTGTTTGGTAGTGCTATAATGCGGAGCTACAACAGTGGGCAGCTATCCACCGGTGTATGACAGAAAGGACATGCCGCGACCGCAGATCGACCGGTGTTTGCTAACGCGGAGGTCAATCGTGGATCAGGGAAAGCGAAGGCAGGAGCGTGAGGTGAACTGAATTTCAGGTAAGAAGTTATGACCTGCACTCTATTTGGGTCAGATATAAACCGAGTTTAGGTGTAGTTTATTTAGCAGCAGTTCTCTTATGTGTTGCTGATAGCTGGCTAGCTAGCTAGCGCCGCTAGCATAGTTAGCTCGCGCCGCTAGCGACCCTTCGTGAAAAAGCACCCAGGCTTGGCTTATATTGAGGCGGGTGAAACTCGTGTCAGCACCCGGTCGCTCGCCGACAGTATGTGTTTTAGCTGGACTTATTTTTCGTTAAAACCGAGTATAAACCGAGTTTAGGTGTAATTTATTTTCGTTGACCTTTTACAATCGTAATGCCACGGGAGTTTATATACAGCTGTGTGCGCACTAAGTTACTGACGTTGGACTTTATTTTATTCATTAGGGTTCATAGAGTTGCCGTGCCGTACAAACGGAATCGTCCCACATTCAGAGAAAACATTATGATTTATTCTGTCGTTACGAAGCCTCCCCTGTCATTCTCTCGCGTGTTGAAACGTCAATCATGAAACTGATCAATGATCGGCTGTTCGCTCTTATTTATCGCGCTAAACAACAGCAGCACGTTTAAGCTTGATCAGCTGTTGTTAGAATTCATTTGCTTTTAATTTCTAGTATCAGCTGATGTCGATGTGGAAAAAATAACTGAGTTGTTTGGTGGTGGAGCTACAACAGAGGGCAGCTATCCACCGGTGTGTGACAGAAAAGACATGCCGCGAAGGAGACATATGAGGCGGTGAGGCTACCGCCGATCGACCGGTGTTTGCTAACGCGGAGGTCAATCGTGGATCAGGGAAACCAAGGCAGGAGCGTGAGGTGAACTGAATTTCAGGTAAGAAGTTATGAACTGCACTCTATTTGGGTCAGATATAAACCGAGTTTAGGTGTAATTTATTTTCGTTGACCTTTTACAATCGTACTGCCACGGGAGTTTATATACAGCTGTGTGCGCACTAAGTTACTGACGTTGGACTTTATTTTATTCATTAGGGTTCATAGAGTTGCCGTGCCGTACAAACGGAATCGTCCCACATTCAGAGAAAACATTATGATTTATTCTGTCGTTACGAAGCCTCCCCTGTCATTCTCTCGCGTGTTGAAACGTCAATCATGAAACTGATCAATGATCGGCTGTTCGCTCTTATTTATCGCGCTAAACAACAGCAGCACGTTTAAGCTTGATCAGCTGTTGTTAGAATTCTTTTGATTTTAATTTCTAGTATCAGCTGATGTTTGCTGGAGCATGAAGATGAAATCAGGAGATGTCCTTACTGAATCATCAGAGCTGAACTGGTGATGGAGAAACAGGTTTACACTTTAGGTGACATGAATGAGTTGAAGGGAAGTTATGAGTTGTTTCTGAGAGACAAAGACCAAGCTCCTTTTTTGTGTAGCTGACAGCTGGTAACTGTGCAGGGGCAGCTAGGGCATTAACAGAGAAAGGTGGACACAAAGATATACTTTTCTTTCTTACTCTCATATAAAATATTTAGCTTTTATTAAATAGTTATCTGAATCTCACAACCAAAGTTTGTATAATAATACACAAGATTGGCTGTAGACCATTGTTCATAATTCAGAACACTGTGTAAAAATAACAAAAAACAAAAAGTGAATGCATGTGTGAAAAGTGGTCCATAATGTAATGCTTCAAAGCGTGTTCATGCAAACATTGTCGGGTCTGCCGTGGTACAATGGGACTTCTGCTCATGAACCTGTGTGCACAGCGTCTGCAAATCGGCGCTGTACGAATTAACTTCATCTTTACACAAAACTGTAAGCTGTCATCTGTGAAGCGTGAGCGGTGTTTGTTTTTACCATAGTTCATGGTGGAGAATGGCTGCTCTTCTGAGTTTTGCTCTCTGTAGCCGTATGAATGGCAAACTACAGTGATTAGCAGCGGCATAGGCACACATAAAATTTCTTCTGAAATTTTCGCTTTCTAGTTCAAATATTATATTTTCAGCCACCTTGTGCTTTACTAATTAGTTTTACATAAATCTATTTTGTCAACAGGTTCCACACAAATGAATTAAGTACATCCAACTTATTTTTTTAAATTTCGTTTATTGCCAACACATTCAGTGAGCATTTGTGTAAACCCAGTCCAAAATAAAACACAACAGGTCATTAGGGTTAGTAACGAACAGTATGTAGACAGATGCAACATCAGGACTTTAAATTAAATGTCTGTATCTGCCAGAAATAGAAGAAAAAAACATTGAAGACCACATAACATGTTGATAAGATGACACTTGAGTTATGCACATGTGATGCTAGTAAGGTCTGTGGAGTGTTTTTTCTTCTAGTGTCTAAAATGGATAGCAAAGTTGCTATTTGCAATGATTGCTTAGGGTCAGTACACTAACACAACACCAATGAAGTGCTTTCCTTTAACAATGCAAAGTGAAGTGTCCACCTCAACAGCCACAATTAAAAAAAAATAATGTTGTAATAATAATAATAACAATAAATAGTCCACTGATATTAGCAATCAAAGAAAATTATATCACCATCCCAAATAAAACTTAAATAAAGCATGCCAGCATTATGGTCTAACAATAAAACAGCTTTTCAGCGTTCAGTTTTTTTGCAACAGCACAACAGTAACCATTTAACACTTGCCACCCTCAACGTTTATTTTACCAGTGTTTGGGCAAAAAACTTGGGTTGTAAACATTTTAACATGGAAACAATTGTTCGTCTTTAAAAGTCCGCAAAATATACATTCATCCTGCATTCCTAACTAACCCTTATTCTTAGTATGTATTGCAATTACCTTTACAATGCACACAATGTAACACAAACAGAATATGAACATATTTCCACCTCATAACAATATACCTTGAACGCTAATATACACACCACCCTTCAACATTTCTGGTGCAGTATCATCTCTCAATTAAATCATTTAAATCTCAATACTTTTGATTGTCTCTTACTAGCCCCCCCTCCCCCCCAAGAGTAAAATCTCTCAAATTGTAGTAGTTTACAAACTTTTCAAAATTTTCTAAATTTCTCTTACATGTAATTTTCCCATTATCTGTCATTTTCAACAAATTACCGTTTTATTCCCATTCAGCCTCTGAAAAACTTCTGTCCATCTGACAGAACATTCATCATCCAAATTAAGGGTTGGCATATTCATTCAGTTTATTCTTGAGTATCTGTACCTTGGTCAAGAGTCTGCTGACATACAGATGAAGGAAGAGCTTCTGAAGTACTTCAAAGAAAGCTTTCAGTCTCGAGGTTAACTGCGATTCAGTGCATATATCCCACCCATTAAGAGTGCACATGCAGAGGCCATGTTTTCCAGGTCATGCAGAACGCCCTAGATGGTTATACCCACATTGGCTGGAGGAGTGCTGACATCAGCTTTTTCGATGGTGAAGATAGCAAGGGTAATTTGTTCCAGCTCCCTCTGAACAGCTGTAGCTGTAGCTTAGACACAAAAACAAAGAAAAATGGCGTCCAGTTAAATTAAAAAAAAGAAAAGAAAAAAAAAAGAGCCAAAGCTACCCTTTAATGAAGTAAACACAATATTAGGAACATGCACCCCAGTGCGCTACTATTTTAGACTACAGACTCAACAATAAATATAAATAGTTTGGATATACAAGAAGATTCCCCAAAACATTTAAACAGGTTCCATGCAAATTACAACAACAACAACACTACAACATGCAACAACATTAGTTATTCAAAATTTGGTTTAATACAGATAAAAAACTAAACTAAAATTACCAACCAATTATTCTTTGAAGAGGATGGTTGGGTCTTCATTCAGGTAAAAAGGTAGTGCCCTGAGGACACACTCCCTCCCCTTTTCAATAGTTTCCTTCTGTAGAGAGTGGCAGAGATACAGGAAGAGAAAACAGATATACTTTAGGATGACACAAACTCACATTATATGCAAAATGATGACATATTCACTGCACAGATAGACATGTACACAAGACCAACTAATCATCACATGGACATGAATAGTTAACCTGTTGGGTAGGGTTTCCACCACATTATATATGTCCATAATGGAGGTATAGACAAACTAATACATCATCTTTTTTGCATTCAAAAACTGATCTTTAACATAAAAACATTCACTTATGGTTTAACCCGAAATTGAGGGATCAGATTTTACTTATGTTTAGGTAATTTTAATTTTCCAAAGTTTTGAGTACCAAACTTTGTCTTGCTTAATAGAAATGTAAGTACACTGTGCAGCTACCATACACTAGCTGTTTAAATTTGAAAGTGATCTTATTAGCCATAATATTTTGCTACCAACAGAATAACGCACCTTTGTGGCTGGAGCCAAAGTTTGTCTAATTTTCTTCCCTGCAACGCCTCCTTTTTTCTTGAAGACTTTTATGAGCTGGTCAGTGTATTGGTCAAGTTGTGCAAAAAGCCTTGGAACAAGTGGAGCAGTAGTAATCCTCACAAATTCTGCTTCCACCTGAAAACATGTCAACAAACACAACATACTGTACTGTAAATATACATACTATATGTACACATATACATACTTTATAACTGAAACTAATGTAGAAAGACCTCATTAAAGCTATAATTTTAACACAAACATTTACACAAAATGCTAATGGAGCCATTACAGCTTTTATTGTTATTTATCAAGTTCCAAAAATATTGATCACAGCTGATCTGAAAAGAATTTCATACCTCAGGTCCTTGAACTGCAACCTTTACAATGGTTCAGATCTGGAGAAGAAATAACAGGGGCATGGGATGGGTCACTAAAGAAAAATTAACTTATAAAACAGTTTTGTTTTTAAAAGTATAACAGTTCACATACCACATACAAGCTCAGCAGTACCACATACACCACATCAGTATAGGAGGGAGCAGGTAAAGGCAGGATCTGAAATTTATACAGTAAAACAAGAAATTCATTACTTAATTTCAAGAAGCAAATTATTGATTGTATTACAACTAAATAAAATACTACTCAGAAGAAAAGCAAGAGCTTGACACTGCTGTGCTAACTTTCTATAGAAGCAATTATCACCAGGTCTGTCGACCTCCATTGTCTGTCCACTCATATGTCGTGAATAATTTTATTTAAAAAAGTAAGTGTGTGATTTAACAAACTGTAATTTATAACTATGCTGATCTGTATAACTCCGCTAGGAAACATGCTGTATTTACAGACCAGTTTTACATAATACAGATTACTGATAGAGCATAACAATAGTGTCACAGTGGCTTTCGCCCTCGACTTTTTGGATTTTAAACGTCACTTTATGCTATCCTTGCTATCCTATTCGATATTTATGACTCTCGGATTACAGTAAAGGAATCCCAAGAAAGCAAATGAAAAAATAACCCCACGAACCCCTGTAGCTAATCCCTTAATAAAACCAAAAACAATAAAAATGTTTCTTACACAGTCCACAAAATAAGCATGTCCAGGACCCAGTAAAACTAATGTAGAACAAGCGCACACAAACGATATAACATGTCTTATAAGACAAACGCAAAATATAACCATGCTCGACATGTAGATACTACACAACATAGTCAAAGAAAAAAGTGGTCTTACCTCTCAGAGGCTACGTTCACACTGCAGGTCTTAATGCTCAATTCCGATTTTTTGATCAAATCCGATTTTTTTGTCTGCTTGTTCACACTACACATAAAATGCGACATCAAACGCTCTCCAGTGTGAACGCTCAAAGCGGCCCGCATGCGCAAAAGAAGATGTCACACACAACTCGCTCTGTTTAGACCCAGAGCAAACAATATTGTTTGACTGATTGCCCTTAATATAAAGACTTCGGACTTTATGTTTCCAGATTTTTGCTTTAAGTTATTTTGTTATTTACATAATAATGTAGATGACCTAATAATGATCCTTTTTGCTGTTTTTTGAGGAGCGGTGCTTCAAAGGATAGTTGCAGATTTCTGTGAGAATCTGCAGAAAATACAGTAAAAATAAAATGTTCACATTTCTCCAACGTTGTCTTCCCAACAGTTTCACCGGATGGTAGGAAATCGTTCGCGATGTCCTATCGGGCGCTTCTCCGGCGCTGATAATTGGCGTCTGTCTTGTGTCAGTGACGTAAAAGACGGATTTAATGCGACTTGACCGTTCACACAGCAGTCGCTTTCTAAAACATCGGATACGTATCGGATTCAGTACCACATACGAAAGTGACCCAGATCGGATTTGAAAATATCGGATTTGTGCCGTTCACACTGTCATACCAAGATCGGATACGGGTCGCATAGGGGCGAAAAAATCGGATTTGATGCGCTTTCGCCTGCAGTGTGAACGTAGCCAAAGAAACAGCAGCTTGGCGCCAAAACAACGTTTTTAAGTTAAATTTGAAGTCTTGCGCATGAGCAGGCCCAAGCCGTGAAACCTTGTTGTTCTTCGCGGTTTCATTACAACTGTTTTTGCATTACTGCCACCTTGTGGATATACAAAGTATACCGATCCTAATTGACTTAACTTAAATGTTATGCCATCAAGTAACACATTAGTATTATGTACAGTGAATAATAGACACAATTACGTAGACTTGATTAGAAAAACATATGTTAACTTAACAAAAACATATATTTTAAGTAAAATGAAAATAAATAATTAATATACACTGAACAATCCACCTCATTCATTTTTTTGAGTGTAAGGGGTTGTCTGAATTTTGAGATTCTGTTAATGTACGGTCTTTACCTTTCAATATAAAGTGCTTTGAGGTGACTGTGGTGATTTGACACTGTACATATGAAACAGAATTTAATTTTGATCTTCTTTTCATCCTTGAAAGACAAATGTCATGGTGACACATATTCCTAAGAATATTTGGTTAGAAGAGTTAAACCTGCCTGTAGTCCAAGTAATCTGCAATAAATTACAGGTAGTAAGAAAATAAACTACTAACTCTGTTACGCTACGTCCGCACCTACATGTGTATTTTTGAAAACGCAGCTGTTTCGTCAACACGTAAACGGCATTTCGAATCACCGAAAACTGAGATTATTTAAAACTCCTTTTTTGCGTTTTTGTGTGGAGTTGGTCCCGCAACGTCAAAGGTATGTGCCTTTTTTCACGTCACGCTGTGCGCCACGTTATTGTTTACATGAGATGAATTGCAGAATGGCAGATAGAGACAAAATACTGTTAATCTGACTATCTTCAGGTTTTACACGCTTACATATACACACGCAGTTACTGTCCCTCCATTTAGAAAGGCAGAGGCGTCACGGTGTAATTATTTTACGTGTAGCTGTTTTTTTTTTCCTGTGTAATAATATTCAACATTGCTATCAATACATTTTTCAAAAAATGCCTCTCTGTGCAAAATGCGTTCAAAAACATAAACAGCTGTGGGATACTGTTTGTCCGTGATTTGAACCGGGGGACAAATCATGGCAGGATCAGCCTGATATTATTTGTATCCCGCTGTAACTTTACTGCATAAAGAAGTAACATCTCCAAAATATCAGGAGTAGTTATTTATTACAACAAGTGTTTGTGAACTAAAAATCAAGAATGTGGGATACTGTTTGTCCGTGATTTGGAGAGCCCAGCGCTGCTCCCGACGAAAGGAAACTAATTCTACAGGGGAGACCTACCTCAGCACTTGTGCAGGTGAAACCAAAGGGAAGATATGCTTCACCATATTTTCTAGTCTTTGGCTTGGAAGGAAGTTGGTTTGGAAACATATTCAGGGATGCTTCATCTCCTGCTTTACGTTTGTGTGGGCGCCCCGTCAAAAAATGCTAGCAGTGGGCGGGCCCCACACTTTGGGAAGCTCTGGACTAATTAAAGGTGACGAGGTGGGGAGGAGAGCAAGATTGAAAACCCGAAACACAGGACAGGAGATTATCAAAGTAAAATAGGAAATACAAGACAGGTACGGAGACACAGACTTGACAAGAAGACACGCCTGACAGGGAAGACAGAGCGAACTCGGAGCACAGAGACAAGAGTAACTAAACATGAAACATGGAACACAGGGAAGGCACAGGAACAAAACCTATGAACTAGAAATCAGGAAATACTAAAGAACTTAGGGAGCTACAAAAGAACTAAACCATGAGAAAACCACAAAATCATGAACAGAGCACAGAAACCAGGAGACTAGAAATGATAAATAATGAAATCAAAGACTATAAATAACACCAAACACTGGGTCTCCGACCCAGGACCATGACAGCATCTATCCTTTCCATATAGGTACATTTCTATTTCTTATGTCTTTCCTTCCTCTACATACTTGAAGTTAACTCTGCAATGTGTTGATACCATTACTGTCCTTTCTCCAACAATGCAGATGGCTCACAAGCTTGTCAATGACCCATTTGTTATTAAAAAAATTCAAAATCAAGTCTGCAAGGGGCTGAAAGGGAGATAAAGTTTTGACCAGGATGTTGATGCAATTTAAGTATTTATGATAAACATTATAATCTATCCAACACAGGTAAAACATAGATTCAAAAATATTAAGAATTAATTCTGGAAGAAGCGTTATCAGGTAAAGTGATAGCACCACCACCAAAATGGCCACAGTTCGTCGTTTTTCATCAGAGGGGACACTGATGGCTGCAGACAGGGCTTTAAAGGTCCCTATCAGGATGAATAGGAGCAGAGGCAGATGCAGGAGGAGTAATGACAATAATAATGTATTTAGGATGGATAAAAGAATAGAAATGAACCAGATGAAAAAACAGACCATGACAGAGATCTTGATTGTCTGTCTGTCTTGGTACCACAGTGGGTTGGTAATAACCAAATACCTGTAATGCAAGAAACACAGACGTCTTTAAAGAGCCTCAGACTGATAAATGAATAATATACTGATACACACAAATAGCTACACACAGAGTGAATAGCGAGTGGGTTACCTTTCCAGGGCAACACACACCACAAAATCAATCCTGGCTATGACAGCACATTTGTAGGCACTGCCGGTTGGGCTGCACTGGTATCCCTTGAAATCAATTATGTAGCAGAGCTGAATCAAGTCAGAAATGAGAAGGTTGATGGCATAGATCGGCCCAACATGATCATTTTTGATCTGAAAAAAAAATTTTTTTTTTGCAAAAGTCAGCAAAATAACATATCTCGAACCTCTGCTCCAGCAGAATATGATATGGTCAGGTCAAGACAATTCATGTCTTTATCACTTGCTGTTACGCATAAGCTGCCAAAAAACAAAGGATTATGAATTGGAGGAAACATTTAATTTAACATGTGAAACCTTAGGTTAGTTATCATTTTGTAACAGTGTGGCAATCTACCAAATAAATAGTACTGGTGCAATATTACATAAAAACGAATGCACGTCTGTGACATTTCTGAGGTGCTGATGATAACTTATGTTTGATTGTTTAAATTTTACATATGAGCCCTCATCAACTTAATTTTATTGTGAAATTTCATGATTTGATTATAAATAGACAAATAACCTTGGTTGGAATTAGAGATTTACAACTGGGAGGAAAAATATTCTGTTGTAGATTAAATTAAATTTCAATTTATTTTAATAAATAACAAATAATCAATCAATTTATTTATAAGGACATTTAAAAACAACAGGTTGACCAAAGTGCTGTACATAGTAAAAAAGTAAAAAGTAAAACAAACACACACAAAGAACAAAACAAAAAATAAAATAAATTAAAAATCAGGCCCCATCTGATCTTAATGACCTTGTAGTACCATATCACCCTATTAGAGCACTTCGCTCTCACACTGCAGGCCTACTTGTTGTTCCTAGAGTATTTAAAAGTAGAATGGGAGGCAGAGCCTTCAGTTTTCAGGCCCCTCTTCTGTGGAACCAGCTTCCAGTTTGGATTCAGGAGACAGACACTATCTCTACTTTCAAGATTAGGCTTCAAACTTTCCTTTTTGCTAAAGCATATAGTTAGGGCTGGACCAGGTGACCCTGAATCCTCCTTTAGTTATGCTGCAATAGACGTAGGCTGCCGGGGATTCCCATGATGCATTGAGTTTTTCCCTTCCAGTCACCTTTCTCACTCACTATGTGTTAACAGACCTCTCTGCATCGAATCATATCTGTTATTAATCTCTGTCTCTCTTCCACAGCATGTCTTTATCCTGTTTTCCTTCTCTCACCCCAACCAATCACAGCAGATGGCCCCGCCCCTCCCTGAGCCTGGTTCTGCCGGAGGTTTCTTCCTGTTAAAAGGGAGTTTTTTTTTTCTTTTTATGAGTACTTGCTCATAGGGGGTCATATGATTGTTGGTTTTTTCTCTGTATTATTGTAGGGTCTACCTTAGAGCATTGTCATTCCCAACGCGTAACATACCGACAATTTTTGTCACGGCCCGAGGCATCTCATAGTAACGCAAACTCTGCCCTTCTGTGTCCTTATGAGATGCTCCGGGTTCTTAATGGAATCCAGTAGAATGCCACTCGCAGCGGTAACACACTCATCCAAGTGACTTTTTCAGTCTCAGCTGACTGCAGGTTTCCCCAATCTTACAAACAGTACATTGTACAATAACTGAAACCCTCCCACTGAACAATGGGCTGTGAGGTCAGTTCCTTGATCATTAATTTGCAAATTGTCATGACCATTGATCAAAGACCACTGGCCTGTAGGTGTAAATAGACTGCAGAGTCCTGGCCTGACGAGGTTGCTCTTCTGTGTTGTGCCAGCCACTTCGCCAAAGGTTGTTTGGTTTCTCCGATGTATAAATCCTGGCAATCCTCCTGGCACTTAACAGCGTACACTATGTCACTCTGTGTCGGGGGACCCGATCCTTGGGGTGGACCAGTTTTTGGCGCAGCGTGTTTTGAGGTTTAAAAGTCACAGAGACCCGGTGTTTATAAAAAATGCATCTCAACTGCTCCGATACTCCTGACACATATGGGATCACTATGGGTTTTTGCTTAGGATCGGCTGGAGCTTTCTTTAGGTGCCTTCCCAGCTTTGACAAAAGTCCAGCTGGGATAACCACATTTACTCAGGGCCTTCTTGATGTGATGTTCTTCTGCTTCCCTGGCCGCTGTGTCAGTGGGGATGGTTTTCGCTCTATTTTTTTTTGTCCTGATGACACCCAGTTTGTGCTCCAGTTGATGATGAGAGTCCTTGAGTGATCCTTGAACTGTGGTATGTCCTGAGATTTGATTTTCACCCAGGTGTCATCCACATACCTGAACCAATGACTTGGTGGTGTTCCAGGGTAGGATAACAAAGCCCTCTTTTCCCCTTCTCCCATGCACAAATTGGTCACAATGGGTGAAACTAGGCACACCCATGTTTCTGCCTGTAGAACTGACTACCAGCAGGTTGAGGATCGAAGCCAGAAACCTTAAGACTAATTGTATCTATTATCAACTTGGTCACCTATAACATCTCAAAGGTGCACCCTGTTTATGTATCTTCGATAAACTATACAGACTTGGTGTAGATTCCCCTGAGTATAGCCTGTGGTATGAGGTCCAGTCAATAGCATTGTCTTGTTCTAGCTGCTTCAGACAGTCTATCACCCTCTTCCAGTAACCACCTCCTGGATCTCCTGTTCAGGAGCTTATATGTATTTTTGTCACTGAGCAATGACAAATTTTTTCTCATTACAGCAGCAAAACTTGCAGCTATTCCCCAACTCTCTGTGAATGGTACTCATGGCCATTGATTAGTGGTTGTTGATCAATGGTCATGTCAATTTGCATGTTAATGATCAAGGAAGTCACCTCCCAGCCCATCGTTCATTCAGTGGGCTAGTTTCAGTCATTGTGCAATGGACTGTTTATAAGGTTGCAGTGAGCTGAGACTGAAGAAGTCACTTGGAGACTCACTCCAGCGATCCTCAGGACTTTCTATGCAGACGCTGTGGAGAGCATCCTCACACAGAGCATCACATCTTGGTATGGGAACAGCTGTGTTAAGGATGAAAAAGCACTTCAGAGAGTGATGCGTACTGCAGAACGCTGCTGCAGGACTAATCTCCCCTCCCTACGGGACATCTACTCCATGGGATGCTGGTCTAGAGCAGCTCAGATATTGAAGGACCCATCCCATCCCAGCAATAAAGTGTTTCAACTTCAGGCAATCAGGCAGAAGGTTCCACACCAAACTGGCAAGAACAGAGACTCAAGAGGAGCTTCTAGCTTCTAGCTTCTTCTCAGCTTCACTGCAGCACTAGACACTGTTACGGGTTCGAAATTGAGGACGAGAGTAAAACAATGATGGTCCAAAAGAGGTCAGTCAAACAATTGATTTTAATGAATGCACGCAGCGTGGGGAGACGTACACTGGAAACCATCAGTTGTAAATCCCCGCCCAAAAATACACTTCAGATTGCTTTTATAACATCAGGGTATTATGACGCCCCCTCTTGCGTTTACAAGCACATAGTTTGCATCTTAAGAACATTATTTGCCTCTTCTACAGACACTGATCTATTCTAAGAGATAAATGCAGACACAGAAGTTCCCCTTTCTGGCATCCATCCAAATATGGTGATGATCTCAGGCCTTTGAGGTCCCCATGGACTTGTCCTCCTCTTTGCGTCACCTGTTGCTAGGCAAACTCAAATGCAACAAGAAGCTGAATACATTCAGGCCTTCACTCAGCTACTATTTTACTGTAGCAATATACTCAGCATATAAGCTTTTAAGATTATAGATTTAACTCAACAATTTAAAGTGGTTATAACTGCACCTGTAATAAACATGTTAATATTTGATTATGATAACCCCTGTAATACAAATTATAACATAATGCCAGCAACTTCAATAAATGCTTGGATGAAATGATAATTAATGCAATGATAAAGATGATGGTCATGTAAAATAATCCCTGTAATTCCACAATTCCCTCTCTTGACGTCTTCCAGAGACGTCACTACACTATTCCCAGGTCCACTACCTTCGCTCTGACCCTCTCTAGCGGCCCCCTGACTCAGCAAATCAGACAACAACCTCATGTCCTCTAGGTGGTCCAGCAATAAAACACCAGCCCCCACTTGAAAACACTTCATGCTTAAGTGGTCTCTGCTCCTTTTCTGGGTCCCTCTCTAGTGGAACTCTTCTCCTGTAAAGGATAGAAAACAAACAGCCTTTCTCTGCTACACCTTACTAACTTACTGTGTTCATCTCAGGTTCCTGTCATTATTCAAAGTTGGTTCACAATATCATGTTCTAGGCTCTATCCATTATATTAACTTGACTTAATCTCAATACTCTTTATGTGTGTGAGCAACGCTTTCAGTTTTCTTAAACACACCCCGAGTAAAATACACACCATCCCCCTGTCGGCCTAAATCTCCGCTAGAAAGCACACTTCAAAATTTTCTATCATGATTCACGCCTCTTTTGGCTTCAAGCATATACATAACATGCAAAAGTTACTGTTAATGCCAGTTAGACAAGTTTCCATTATCTACAACATTTTGTTTCACCCTCACACGTTTCCTGTTCACTTATTGCATATATTCATCTTTAACACCTTTTACCTCATTAGTTGCTAAGCAGAAACAAAGCAACATGTGTTTCACCTTTACCCTGTAAAATAAATCTATATCATGTTTGTGTCTGTAAGCATATTTTGCATTCATTCATTACACTCCACGGCATTCTCGCAAGTTAGGAGCTGTAAAGTTAAAAGCTACATAAAGTCCAGGCCTTCGGCCTGGCCTATATTTAAATCATGTGTGTTTGTAAGCGTGCATGCAATTAACCTGCTATGTTCTCATCTTCCCTCAACATGTATCACCTGGACACTCTCACCAGTGAAGCTTAAAACCCTCTTGGATAGAACATCAACTCTAAACAAGCACAGATATGCAATGTGTATAAAATGAACTAAACCTGTGAATAGAATGAATGTGGTGACAAACATATTCAATGCAATATGAACCCTGTAAGCAATATTACTGATAAACAATGCTGTAAAACATGTTCTTAATGCAATCATAATAATGCAGATTATATAATAGGAATAAAAGAATTTCCCTCAACCCAGCCAGGGTTGGCAACCCTCGCCATTATCTTTACCAACAATCCTCTGACACAAGGAATGATACAACAACTAGCCATGACCAGTATTCCCAAAGATACAGTCAAAGAAAGCATCACTGACATAGCCACACCTTTCCATTGTCCAAACACAGATGTCATCCAGGACACCAGCAGATTTTCGATACCTGAGTGCTCATGCATGGTTTTAGACAATTCGATTTTGCTCTCCCGTCAGTGAACTCGGACCCAATTGTTCTGCGAACCCCATCATGGCGTCCCTGGTTTGGTTAGAGAGTCTCAGCAGGTTGTAATGAACATAATGCGGCCAACATTTTTATTAGGCGTTACCCAAAGAAATATACTCTCCAATCCTGCAACTACCTGACTTACCAGCTTGCACTCATTAGGAACTCCCCTGGGCACTCCTATGGAGTCTATCCAGGTCGGCGAGTTCAAACGAGGATCATATGCATGGGTAGCCTGGGTCCCTCTTTTGGCCAAAATGTATCTCTTACGTATGGCAGCTAAAGTTCACGTGTTATGTTGTGGAGTAGCCTTTACCTGGTTTCCAATAAGCATGATCGGAGCTCCCAATCGCACCATCGCACATGTCCCTACGCTTCCCATAGGAACACGAATATCTTCCCCACAGTAATTATAGAGCCCACTTCTTGCCCATGTTCCAATTACCGTGGTAGGGTCGCTTACATTGTTGGTGGTTCGTCCTGTGAGTGTGACAGCACACCTAGTTGGGTCGATCTCTCCCACCTTGTACTTTTCATTATCTGTAGAAAACTTGAAACATGTAATTATCTTATTTTAGCATAAATGGTCCCACTGCTGTCTGCTTTGAAATGGGAGGGAAAAGTCTGGACAACAAAATACACTTGCCAGTAGTCACTGCACTTCTAGTTAACTGTAACATACGATCATAGCCCCACTCATCCTCTAATGCAATGGTGCGGGCTCTGTAAACAACCGTGACCTAGCTGAAGCACAGGCAACACAGTCAGATACATGTTGTTCTCTAGCATTTTGAGCCACCCAATCAAGCCAGAGGTTACTGTCCTTGAAACCCGTGGCGCGCTTTATCAACTCTTTAAGCTTCAGTCTAAAGTAATCTGTTGTCAGAAGTACTCTCCCTTTTGGTTCCTGTTCCTTTTCAGCTACTGTTCCCCAAGTTACCATCTGATCAGTCAGAATGGTGATTAAGCTTTCTGCGAGCGGCTTAGACTTTGCATCAACTAAATTTACCCTAAGCATATCATGGGGTGATTGCAGACCCGTACATCATACGCTCTCCAGCTACTACTAGCTCCTGTACACTTAATGACGTCACACAAATCAAATGTGAATGAGCTGGTAGACCCTTTACCATAATTCAACCCTATGCCCTTATTCCTGCTGAGACACTCATCACCTTTACCTGACACCTCGCGCTTTTGTCTTTTTTACCGATCCTGTTTTAGCAACTACAGTCTCAGGAAGTGCTGGGCTGGACTGGCCTCCGTGTTCAGACAAGTGGTTCGGAGTGCCCTGCAAAATATAGACAATAAACAACACAGCCATAGTTAATATCATTGCATACAATAAACATGTAGTTGTAGGAACATTCTAATCAGTTTTCTCATTACGTGTCTCTGATTCGTGTGTTTGCATCATGTTATATAAACTTTGTATACTTTGTAGTGCATTATGCTAAACAAACCAAACCTTTCAATTCCCCAACCCTATCTGTCTCCTCAACGGGTTGTATGTTTTCAATGTTTCCTTATTATTTTGTCATAAAAATAAATCAAACAAATAACTTAAGCTGTGTGATGGCACCTTGCGTTTACGCCAGGCTGTGAGCTGCCCTGAATCTACTTGCTACACCCCCCTTTCACCCAATTTAATTTCTCAATCTTAGTTTAAACTATTCCTGACCTTCCCCTTCTCTCATCTGATCATCTCAAGCACGTCCTGTACCAAATTTGCTTCCTCTTTTCAAGCCCACATTTAATTACAAGCTCTAACACATTTGCCCTATACGGCAGTCTCGACGTTTCCTATCAACTTACAAAGATACCAGAGTTATTCTCAGAACTCAGAGCTGAGGTTCCCCTTTTCTAAGTCTGTATGTTCTAGAAGAGAGCAAGCTGCTAGTCGGTAAACAACTTTATCATCACATAAGTTATTAGGTAAAAGTCACGTAGACATTTGCTTAGTAACCCTAAAAGAGCACATTTCATGTAGCTAATCACATATATACAATTTTCCTTTGACATATCTGTATGTGCACGCCTAAATTATAACCTCTTATTCTAGAAATCAAAAATAACCTGAAAATAACACTTTCTGCCTCAGTTTTACCATACCTAAATTATCAAAAAACCTAAACATCATCAAGTAATCCTAAAACCCCTTTCAAATTAAACCTTAAATCGTGTAACTCCCCCCTTTTTGTGACACATCTCATGTGTTACAAACTCAAAATCCTTCACTCAGGTTAGGGCATTAAAAGAAAAGGTTAGTCATATCATATTAAGTCTACATGCTCCGGACCTTCAAACCTGTTTTTAAGGAATGAAATCAAATTAATCATCATGTCAAATCTTTTCTTGGCTCCATCCACAGCCTGCATCCTTGGAACGTCCTAGAAACAAAAACCTGTGTGTTAACCAGAACTTCACATTTCATACTCAATTTCCCCACTTATGATCCAACCTGTGTTATAACACAAAATAAACTTAAACAGAACAGTTATTAATCATGTGTTACCTCAGCTAATGGTAACTTGAGTTACCTCAAACAATGTTTCCCTTTTAGCATTTGGCATTCTATAATGTAATAACATAATCCAACCCCAGTAAATAATTTTCTCAAAACAAACATCAACATCCCCAGAATTAAGTCTTCCACTCCTCCTGTTTGTCAACCTTTTATTTATTTTCCCCTCTTGGTCCGATCACTCGCATTCACTCACATGCATTCACACATGATATTTTTTACTGATACTGCAGCCTTCTGCGCACATCATCAGATGCTCCACATCAGCAAAATGAGCTCAATCATTTGTTTTATCTCGTTTTCCTTTTTAGGAAAATAGTTCTCTATACTTTTGACTGGATTGACTCGCTGCAATCCTTACTTGGTAATTTGTCCGCGCCGTCAGTTCACTCTCTTCCAGGCCTGCTTAGAGCAAAAATGAGAAAAAAGAGAGCTGATTGTTAGCTCATCAAAGTACAAAACAAAATCACCTGACAGGTTTTTTCTAAGTGCACTGTTATAAAAACTATGGGCCCTTTTAGACATGTCCATGTTTATCAAAACTCCCTCTATTAAAATGAAAAACAACAGCCCCAAAATCAAAAACAATCTCAAAGTTCACCCTTTCAACACACCGAAAACCTCGTCAAAAGATCAAAGACCGTTTGCACAATGTCACCCTTCCTCACTTTGCCATGTTTTCATTCAGCATATGATATAAACCGATTTTGACAACGTGTCATCACTACATTATAAATTTCCTGTCCCAATCTGCCCCTCTGAACAGACCTCACCACCGTAATCAAATATCCTGATACTTTACCATTATATATTTCGCCAAATAATCTTCAACAGCCACCGCTCTCTCTTGAACTGAAAGCCTCCGAGACACACACACACAGGAAGTGTCTCTGCTCCAGCTAATTTGCATACTGAGTCATAGCTCAGCAGCCAACTTGACAAGAGAAAGACATGTTTAAACCTTAACACACTATTGAATTATTTTCATTTTCTTTCTATACTAATCACTGGTTTTAATCACTCAGTACGAGAGCACTCCTAAGTCACTCTTTTAAACACTACTTTAATCACTTTTCTTTTGTTTTTTCCATCTATTATATTAAACATTCACACCATTCTCTCACTCATACAAGCAGCAAGCTGATCTTCATTGCATATGCTTGTGTTCTTAGCCAGGTTTTTAATCAATCTCTCTATGCATTAAGCTGCAGGAGCTTGTCTTTGTAAGGTTAATGCATTCTGTTTGTGTATGTTATTTTGCATCTATGGCTTCACAGTCTCCCAGACACTTCCCAATTCTCCAGTTAAACAGTCAGTTTTCTCCTTCCCCGAATTACTAACCCTCTGTTTTGATTTCCCACCTTAAATAAAGCACTCCTGGTCTTCAGCCAGGAGCTAGGGCCTGTTTTCCAGGTTCATGGACACATGATTCTGTCAACAATTCAACCAGAAACTTGCCTTAACTTATCCATTGCTGTTAACCTCTAATTTCTTCCGACTGCTGGAGCTGGAGAGTTGGTCCAAGTCTGCTTTACTCCTGAAAATAACAAAACTAAGACATTTTTATTATTATCACAAGTGCTTAAATTACCCATTTCTCTATCTCTGGTCAGAAACCACAATTATGCCATGCATGTAAGCGTGTTCTTCCTTGCATTTTATGTTAATTGAGTGTAAACTGCTTCTTCATTGAATTAATTCATTGAGTTCTTCGTTGCATTTCTATGTATTCATGTTAATGTACACTACGTGTAAGCTGTTTCTTCACTGCATCTTAAATTATAATCAGTTTTACTTCATGCGTTTTTCACTGAGGTTTAGATTCAAACTATCTCACTTCTGATTCATTTCAAAAGTAATCTCACATGTAACAACTTGCGTATGTGTATTTTCAATTCACTAATATAGTTGTCAGTTATTTTCTGATTATTTTTACCTTTTGTATTGTTTACCTCTTTGTTGTGATGTGGTGGACATCCCTAAACACTCATGAGTTCCGGATTCAATTTTAGTCCAAACATATCCTATATTCTCGCAGTCAAACTCGTCCAGCTTCATCTCTCACTGGTCCTTTTTCATTCACAGTGTCCTGTTCGGGCTTCAAAGCTCCAGCAAACACAGTCTCAACTCAGCTGTTGTCTTCTTCTCTGTTTCTTTACAGTCTTTCTTTTAGGTTAAGTCCCAGCATGGCAAAATATCACATTCAGTGCCTTCAGTCTTATTTTCATTTGCTCTGTTTTCTTCTCCATTCATGGCAAATATGAGAGTCAGTGCCTTCAAGCAGACACATCACCCTGTTCTTCACCAGCATGCATGTTGCATCTTTCATACTGCTGGACTCATCAGTGGTCGTCAGTGTTACTGCTTTCACTTGCACTGCTTTTAGCTTCAGTTAATTCTTCAAGTCCACGATGTTCTGTCGGTCTTCATCAGGAAATTGACTGTCCTTGACTGTCCTTTGAGTTTCTTCTCAGTTTCAGGGACAAAGTGAGAGATCAAGCCGCACAATTTCGAGCCAAAGACTGGCTTATTTTCTCCCAATTCTGTAAATCTATTGTTATGGCGCTCCACTCAATGTTCCAATGTTGAGACAAGTCCACCTGTATTGGCACACTAAAGCATATAATTAGTATCATATTCATTTTTCATCTTAAGACCTCCATTTTGCTTCATCTCCCTCGAGTTTGACTCGTCTGTCTCTCTGTGTTCTTTCTTTACACACTCAGTTCCTTTTATGGGCATGCAAAGTTCCTGTTCACTATTTCCTGTTCTCTACAGAGTCTGTCTCTCTTTGTATTTATAGTCTAAAAACCCTCTTTAATTCTACTAAATCTTGATCTAAAAAACAATACACCTTCATTTCACTCACACTTTTAAATAGAGCTCTTTCAAACATAAAAATAAACTCAACCTCTCATACCATCCCTCATGCATTTCTTGAATTAAAAGCACTTTCAAACTTTAAAACATCCTACTTTACATCACAAAGGAAATATATTTCATACACACTTTTAAATGTTCTAACCTCTTTCAGACGCCATAAATCGTCTCACACACACTGCCTTTTCTCTCTCAAACTTCCATTTTCCACTCACTCAGACAAATCATGCAGAGACATTCAAATCAAATACTGACAGCATTCACACGGTTAAAATCACTCAAAATAGGCTTTCATACGAGTATCTTGGACATGCCTTCCATAATTAGAAAGAGCAAGTCAAAAAGAAAAAAGAAAAAGGAAAAACTGAAACCTCTCATCGTCTCACACACAGCTTCTCACCACACACACATAACTGAAAAATAAAACACACCAGCCTTTATGGCTCAAAATATATACATCTATCAAAATTCAGTCAATTACTATACATCCACACTAATATATTCAAACTGTATTTATACTCTCGTAATAAGCAAAACCAGCCTCTTAATTACAGGCATTTAGCAATATTGGCAAACAATAGTTATAAAGGTCAATACTCTCGAAACTGAAACCACCCTCTCTGCGCGTCACCGCTCCTCATTTGCATTTACACACACCATCAGTGCACATCCGGCTGTGCATTGGTGACACAGAGACTGATCTTACTCATAGATCTCATATTTTATATTACACAGAGACGTCTTTATATTTACAATAACAACAATTATCAGGCCAGACATTGCACAACCTACAGAATTTCGACAAATTTAAATTAACCCTCCAAGGGACAAACTCCAAGTTTTTTGCGATCAATTAACCAGTCTCGGCCCCGGACCGTGGTCACATATCTAATGCCCTAACACAATTTAAAAGCGTCAACCAACTCAACCCCTGCCGAGAAGCTCTATTTTGGGGCATTTCACATCCCAGGCTTCCCCGAAGTTTTAAGTTAAAGTTACACGCCCGAAACCCGGTTTCTACTGACCAAAAAAGTGCAAACCACCGCCCCGGACGGTAAACTGACCTAGTCAGTAGCTATTCTGGAGCGTCGTTGTTCTCCACACTTGCCAAGTGAACTATCCCTCACCGAGGCAGATGTCGATTGTCACCGACAAATTGGAAGCGTCACCTTCCGACAATGCACTTCTCAGAATTCCCAGAATCCCGCACTACACAAATTTAATTACTTTTGAAGACACCCCATAAAATTACACAAGCAATGTTATTGATGTCCAAGCCCGGCTTTATATTCAATTAAGACTTAACTGTCACAACTCTTCGCCAATAACCTATAACTCTAAATTCACTCTGCAGTCCAACTGCTTTAAATACACTTATTCTCTTTACTCTTTACTTATTTTCTCTTATTCTCTTTACTTATTTTCAACGTTTCATTATCATTACTTCAACTTCAATTCTCATGAGATTTTCACCAAAATCAAAACAGACATTTATCGGTAATTTCAGTGAGTAAACTTTTAATTTTGTAGTATCCAATTGGCACATTTTGGAAATAATTCAACAGGTAGTGCCTTACCTTTGAATAAGCCGGCTTGTGTCTGCCCGTTCGAGCGCCTCGGACCCTCTCGGTCTCAACCTCCAACTCTCTCTACTCAACCCTCGGCCAATGCACCAAATGTTACGGGTTCGAAATTGAGGACGAGAGTAAAACAATGATGGTCCAAAAGAGGTCAGTCAAACAATTGATTTTAATGAATGCACGCAGCGTGGGGAGACGTACACTGGAAACCATCAGTTGTAAATCCCCGCCCAAAAATACACTTCAGATTGCTTTTATAACATCAGGGTATTATGACGCCCCCTCTTGCGTTTACAAGCACATAGTTTGCATCTTAAGAACATTATTTGCCTCTTCTACAGACACTGATCTATTCTAAGAGATAAATGCAGACACAGAAGTTCCCCTTTCTGGCATCCATCCAAATATGGTGATGATCTCAGGCCTTTGAGGTCCCCATGGACTTGTCCTCCTCTTTGCGTCACCTGTTGCTAGGCAAACTCAAATGCAACAAGAAGCTGAATACATTCAGGCCTTCACTCAGCTACTATTTTACTGTAGCAATATACTCAGCATATAAGCTTTTAAGATTATAGATTTAACTCAACAATTTAAAGTGGTTATAACTGCACCTGTAATAAACATGTTAATATTTGATTATGATAACCCCTGTAATACAAATTATAACATAATGCCAGCAACTTCAATAAATGCTTGGATGAAATGATAATTAATGCAATGATAAAGATGATGGTTATGTAAAATAATCCCTGTAATTCCACAACACTTTAACACCCACTTGCACAATGTTCTCTCTCTTTTTGCACAGTTGAGGAGCATGCCAGGACACATTTCACTGCGTGTCGTACTTGTATAACTATGCCTGTCACAAATAAAGGATCCTGAATTTTGCAAAGCAGTTCATGATCCGAACATAGAAGATGTTTACATGTAGAGATTCATTCCATCTGGCCTCCAAACGCATAAGGATACCAATGATTTGTCACATGCGTCAGTATGTTACGCACTGTGATGAGAACGTGTTGACCTTACAACAGAAAGTGCTTTGAGACAACTGACAATTTAGCACTGTCTAACTAAAATTGAATTGATCTGAAGAGACACCATGGAAGAGAGTCAGAGATAAATAATAATGAATGATTAAATGCAGAATCGTTTGTCTAAAAAGATCACGAGAAGCCCCCAGCAGCCTAGGTAGAAAAAGTAAGGGAGGATTCAGGGTCACATGATCCAGGAAAATTTTAAGCCTAATCTTAAAAGTAGAGAGGAGCTGAAAGCTAAAGGCGTTACCCTGGGATTCCCCTTGGAACCAGCAAGTATTTTCCCTTTGACTTTGGCCATAAAAGTGTTTTGTGAATTTATAGAATGTCATCTTATAGAAACAGAGGGAAACAAGTCATAACACCAATGTATTTCTTACTCCCTAAGAAAAGGTGACAGTTCTTAACATACTGCAGCACACATAAACAAAGGTAAGTCTATCACACTATATCATTTACACACCTGAGTGTAGAGGGAATAGATGGTCACTAGGCTCAAAGGAAGGTAGATGCTAATGAAGATGTAGGTGAAAATGACAATGTTCTCTTTACTATACCAGGAGCAGTAATCAGTAGATCCGTTGTCATGATCTTTTGTTCCATTGTTGTGATTTGTATTGTAGGTGTAACTCATGATACTGTCATTTTGGTTTTGGTTGCATGAAAGGTTTGCGGGATAAAATTCTGCCATCTTTAGAGATGAATCTATGGAAAAGCAGGAACATTTTCAAATCAAATTATATACTGCAAGCTGCAAGTTTGAAAATCAGAGAACATACACTCACAAAGGTCAGCTATGGCATTTGTTTGATTTGAATGATCAAACCAATCATAAGAAGCATTATTAATTAAAATTGTTGAGAACACGAAATATCAAATTCTGAATCTGACTTTTAGCTGCTCAAAAGTTTGCTGCCTTCTTTGTCATATTTTTTGTTTTATTGTATTATTGTGTCTTCACTGGGTCAGAGGTCTGACTGTAAGAAACTTAATATATAAATAAGACATAATTAATGCAGTTCTGCATAAGGACCTGAAGATTACAACCACTTAATATTAGTTTTTACCATCTGTAAACTATTCTTCTCTCTTTTCAGTAAATCATTTATCTTTTCACATCTTTTATTGCCTCTGTTCCACCTTTGATTTATAACTGAAAACAAAAGACATTTTATAAGTGAAAAAGACAAAAGGGGAAACATCTGAGTTTTAATATTTGATATGCTGTCTTTATGCCATTATGACTCAAAAGATTTTTTACTAATGGAGCTGTATTCGTCCTTTATGAAGCTTTATTCCATTCAATCCTCCAAATTAAAGCCTCGGTGACTGGATATTTGATGTAACCTGTTTGCGGACTCTCTGGGGGTCCACAGTTATCTCTACAGGTACCATAATGTTTGGACATTTGGGTAAGGACCGCAAATGTATTACATAACTCCATCAAGCTGGGAGATTTTTTAATCAATAGTCATATTCTCACAAGTCACAAAGCCTTCTTTTTTCTATCTGACCTGAAGAAAATACACGCTGACAGTGCAAGATGTGGTATGGGCAAAATGTAACAACACTGACTGAGGAATGGCTTTTATTTCTAAAATATTTAAACAGTGATTATTATCTTTAGCATATGTACTTTTTGTAAATATTTAAAACATAACTCAAAATTTTTTTTGGATGTAAAAACAAAAAAGCAAACAAGAGATCCGTCCAATTTATCCATTTTGAGATTGAGAATTAAAGTATAATACTCGCCAAAGTTTGCATATATAGTCTTTTTTATTTTCACATACACACACACAAGTAAATAATATAATAGACTTTACCTTTGATTGTAACAAGATCACACCTTGAAAGGGTTTGATGTTCCTGTTACTGCACCCAGTTTACACTAAATATGATCAGTGAGATAATATGCAGTTGGTTCCTGATAATCAACACCTGCTCTTCTAACCACCACAGATGCAGGTGTGTCTCATGCCACTGAGTTCAAATGATAGAATTTCTTCTTCAGTTAAACCAATAAGATTTTGGCACAACCTCTGTGTGAAAGCCAATCATTTTCCTGCTGCCAGACATTTCTGTTTCTGTCAGATATAATTTCAGTGTCAGATCAAATTAAATGCTGTCACATTATCTGTTCTGTTGGATGTTGCATCCCTGTGTTTCCCTGAGTGCTAAAGCAAAAACTACTGGCCAAGCAGTGAAACTGTCCACCTTTAAAGTAAAATTTGAGTTTGAAATTTTGAAATGTATTCTTTGCAATATTAAATAACAACTTTGATGCTTCCATTTTGCATTGCATATATGAGAGAGTGAATGGAAAATGTTTGCAAACAACTTGGTGTCTGTCATGCAAACCTTTGGTGACCAAATCCATCTGCTAACGACCAGAGCAATCACAAGGAGATTTTTGGTTCAGCACCCACTTTGTCATTAATTTTATCCAGCAATAGCCAGCAACCTCCAGCAGCAACTAGCCAGCTGGTTGAGGAATGAGCATTTTTAGCTCCCAAGCAGAGGTTCCCTGGTGGTCAGTGATTGGTTTCTAGGACTGTGTGACTGAAGCCTAAAGAGATGAATTCCAGCATCAGTGAAAAATAAAAAAAATCATCAGTGAAAGCCATCAACGAATACATGTCACGCAGACAGTGATGGTGAATACTTAGGTACATAGCCATGTACTTATTACATGACTGAAGACTAAAACCACTGCAGCTGCTTAACACACCCTCTTACACTTATAGTTAATACAGAGTGCCATTTGCAGCTTTATGCCACCATCTGGTGACTAAACACAACAGTTTGTGAAGGGTCATCGTCACAAGAATTGGCAGCAGATTTACAAGCACACTTTGATATCACCTGCTGCCATCTCAGTGCCCACTGAAGAAAAACAGACAATTTTAGAAACCTTAGTTCTATGTTGTTTAATGGCTGATGTTCCTTCCCATAATTTTCTTTTATATTGTGGCAATTTCACTTCATTAACCCATTAATTTTCCTGTCCTTCAAATCTTGAATTTGGATCTTGGTCCTTTCATGGATTTGATTCTGTTTTATTTCTAATATGGAAAGGCTCCATCGACAAGCTGCTGTTATCTCTGTGTTGCTGCAGTTTGGAGAAGACTGCAGGAGAGGTAGCTGCAGATACAACATTGCAGCTATGATACTGCAGCAGATGTGATGAATAAAAAAAAGGAGGCAGGTTTATTGCTGTATGTGATGATACAAAGACACAAATATTTAAGAAAGAATGAAACTACAAACTAAGAAACTACATGGGAACACACACAGCTTGTGGGGACAATGTGACAGAGAGGGACTCAGACAATATATACACAGGAGATTAGGGCAGAGGGGACACACCTGGGGGACACAGCTGAACACAATCTGACTGACAAGACAAGGGAAGCAAAAATTAAAGTATTGGCAGATTATCAACATACAACAGGAAGTAACACATTCACTGAGACTCAGACTAAGACATGAGGGCTTGACACTGGGACTGGGGATAAACAGACATTGAGATATGACAACCTGATAAAGCAAAGGTGCAAAACATAGAGAGATAAACATGGGAACATAATTTGAGAAAAACACATAGCACTACAAATGCAGAGAGCCATGGAGACAGAACACAGACAGAGATGATCAGGGACATTATTGGGAAACAGGACACTGACATTGAAACTAACATCATGAGGAACAAAGGATCGATGTTAGAATTCAGCAAAAATAAACTCAGATGTATGAAGAAATAATATTATACTCGACACTAAAAATACAGACAGATTATAAATCATCTCTTAAATCCAAAAGAATAAATAATAATGTCAAAACAAAAGTCAAACTACTGGGTTGAAGACCAAATACCATCATTATCATACATTTAGTTTTTTAATTAAAAAAAACAACAATTAAAATGCAAATGTTATCCAAATGTTATGTAAGTGAAGCTACAGCCACTTATTCATTGAGTATGACCATGTAAAGAAAGTTTTCTGGTCACTAGATGGAGACATAGGGGTTGAAATGGCAACACGTTTTAAAGATAGGAAGTCAAAAACTAACCAGAGACTTCCTCATATCTGATGCAGAGAAGTCTTTATCAGTTTTTATCATTCAAAATTGAAGTCATTTGTTTGCAAGCCTAACTGGACGTGTAGATACTCATCTCACATTAATGAATGCTGGAGTTTGACTGTAATACCTTAACCGTTGCAATGTTTGCACAAAACAAGCTTCTTCTGCTTCTAAAGACTTTCTACAGATGCTCAATTCTCCAGGTCTTTATAGATCTTATTAATAAGAATCATTAAATTTCAACATTTTAACTATTAACATGACATAATGACATCAAATGAAAGATGAAGTCTTAATCTGACCTGTTTAATATGGACTATTATTAATATTAATATTGATTCCCATTCATCTCCAATGGCAGTCTGACCAGGAACACCACAGATGTAATACGGTTGATTAAAACACTCAATATTCAGTGAAAGGTGGTGCTCATCACTTTTATATGTGTGCATAGTGTGGAAGATGTCATGAGGTGTTGAAGCACTCAGATGTAAAACTCAATATTTATGACTCTTTGAAGTTGTAAATCGGTCAGATTTGTATGGGGCGCCATTTGTAAACTGAATCATGCTGAAATTAACGGCAACATTTTTCCACATTTAACTCAAAACCTTACAAAAACAAGTTTTTTCTAGTCATTCTTTACAACATTTAGTAAAATATTTGTAACTTTTTATATTCAAAACACAATTTTAAATGTTAAATCTAAATATTATATTTAAATGTAAATGTTAAATGTTAAATCTAAATGTTACAGGACAAAAAAAAATGTAGCTAACATGCAAATTTATTGTACAGGTCAATGGAAATATCAAAATAAAAGGTTTATGAAAACCTCTGGTGCTAATGTGTGCCGGTAGTGGTCAGATTGTGTCTGCTCTTCCCTGACGGTCACTTTCGCCGCCATGAGCTGCTTCACTTCTTGCCTACCAGCCGTGCTGCGGGAATTGAGACTGCAGCTGCTGAGGGTGCACTAGTGCTGAACATTTGATTGGCCGACAAAACGGCTCTTCTCATGTTTTTAGCTAAATGGATTTAACATTTAGATTTAAATATAATATTTAGATTTAACATTGAACATTTAGATTTAATATTTAACATAAATTATAAAGTTATAAATATTTTACTAAATGTTGTAAAAAAATAACTAAAAAAAACATGTTTTTGTAAGGTTTTGAGCTAAATGTACAAAAATGTTGGCGTTAATTTCAGCATGTTTCAGTTTACAAATGGCGTCCCATAGATTTGACCCGAACATGACAGGAAGGTTGAAGGTCATCATGTGAATGAAGAGTATGAAGCACGGATATTAATCGTTTTTCCATTTTCTGTAAAAGCCTCAAAATGTGTGTGTGTTTAAATTTTACATCAGTTTTAAACCCTGGACAGGATCACCAGTCTACTGCAGTGTGTGGAAACTGAATTTATGAATCCAAAATGGAGACAAAGAAAAATTGTTCAACCATTTCCTGTATGAGGAGAAATGATCAACAGTAACATCACAGGAAAACATTTGCGGTTGAAATATGGGTCACCGTGGTTACTGTGACACCTTTCAGCTTGTGGGTAAAGCTCACTTTTGTCAAGCAAAGACACTTTTTACTGGGAAACAATGGTAAAGGTTTAAATGCAAGTATTTTACATAAGCATAATGAATTATGTTCAAAAAGTGAATATATTATATCCAAGACTGTTTTCCCCAGAGCAGAAGACATTGAAGACATATTGTTGCAGTGCACTAATCAATCCTAATTTAATAACCCCAAAAATCCCACCTGTCTTTCCTCAAACACTTATCCTGGACTTTGATTGTGGCTTTATTTTGATAGATAGTATTACGAGTTCAAAGGACACAGTGTAGCAGAAGGCTATGACAGCAGATGCTGCTGACATGAGTCTGCAGCATCACTATCCTGAAGATGGGCAACTAGAAGTTGATCTCAGACACTTTGCATTGTTTCTTCTTATTCTGTTGTTTTTTGGCATTTATACAAATGTGGACAGCCTGGTGAAAAAATCCCTCCATCATTCAGGTTGAAATAAAAAAGTAATAACCTATTGTGGATTAAAAAAAAAATCCAAAAACCTCCATCTTATCTACATTCAGATGTCTTCTTACCATGTGCAACCTGAAAGTCACCACAGTTAATATACTGATTCTTGTTTCAGCCACAGATGTTTCCCCGTGTGGTTACTGCTGCTTGTTTCTCAGCATGCACGACCTGTTAGAGTAAATGACTTACATTTAAACCTTCACCATCACAGTCTACTGTGTGTGTGCTAAACAAATATGAACATTACACAAGAATTCAGGGGTCAGTAATTATTTTCATGGAGACTTCAACTATGAATTTATGGAATATGTTAACTGACAAACTGACTTATTTTCACTTATAGTATTGTGATGATCTATGTCAGTGAGGACACTCACTGACATTAAGGAAATGTGACTATTTGAACTTAACTCTTGTCATCAACTTCTCCAGACATGTGTCACACTATTTTTCCTCGAGAGACACAATCATTAAATGATGCAACATGTTGATTACATATCATATGTACACTGAATTGCAGCTATAGTCTGTACTGATGTTTGCATCTAATTTTTCACAGCATAAATAAACCTAATATGAGAGATCTTTGTTCACACACTAAACCAACTTCCTGTCTGAAACACCTGCACTACAGGCACAAGTTCTGAAAGGGTGAAGGAAATTATTCAAGGTCTGTGTGTAATTCTCAAGTTTATACACAGAACTATTGAATAAAGTCTGTTAAAATAAAAATGGCAACTATGCAGGGTCATTGTTTCCTGTTGTGCTGGAAGACAGGGCACTGCTAAGGACTGGCTGCAGGAATCCCTAAAATAAAAGTGCCATTTATCAGAGATATGAAGTGAAATTAATACATTTAAAACTAGAATTGAGTAGAATTTTAAAATAGGCACTGGCTAACACTTCAACCAAAGTATTTACCATAGTCTGCACAAATTTGAAGGGACTTTTGCAGCTCAAAATGCAGATTTAGGTTTAAAGTTAGCTATTCATTTGTGGTGGCTAGAGTTACGTTAAGGAGCTCGGGAAAAAAATTATGTCAATCAGATGTCCTCACTATGATGCAAAACCATGTGTGTGTGTGTGTGTGTGTGTGTGTGTGTGTAAATAGGGTAGAGCATGTAGTGTACCACAGACAAGTTCCTTGTTTTCACTCTGAAAAATCAATTCATTAATCAATCAACAAGGCTAAAATACAGCATGTTTTTTTTAATTTTATTTTAATTTTCCCTTTTTTCTCAGCAGAGTCCGTTTTTCTCTGTTGCCACACAGATAGAGACAGAGTTTGGTAAATTGGTGCTTTTCTTTGGCCATACTGATCATCTGTTAGGTGTGTAAAATGTTACTTTATTACTTCTAATGTTCAATCCTGTTGAACTCACTTTAAGTGACCTCAGAGGAACCTCAAGTCCAGAATCAGTATGTATGGGGTTAGCACTGTGTAAACTTCTCATTAAACTTTTTCATATTAATAGTATTAGTAATATGTGGATCACATCACCCAGAACCAGTCCTTAACTATGCTGCTATAGACCCAGTCTGCTGAGGGACATCCCAGCATGAACACATTGCCTTGACTCTCCTTCTTTGCATGCTAGTACAGCATGTCATTAACCAGCTGCACCAATGGTTGTCCCTCATTCACTGTCATTCTGTGTGAAAGTGTGAAATAACTCAAACATGTTTATATTTCAGACTCTTCCAAAGAGCCACACATTGCTTTGATTACTGCTTTGCTCAGTCTTGGCGTTCTCTCCATGAGCTTCATGAGGTCATCACCTGAAATGTTTTTCCAGCAGTTTTGAAGAAGTTCCCAGAGATGCTGATCACTTGTTGGCTCTTTTGCCTTCACTCTGCAGCCCATTTCATCCCAAACCATCTCCACTGGGTTTAGGTCAGGTGACTGTGGAGGCCAGGCCATCTGGTGCAGCACTCCATCATCCCTCTCCTTCTTGGTCTAATAGCCCTTTCACAGCCTGGAGGTGTGTTTGGGGTCATTGTCCTGTTGAAAAATAAATGATGGCCCAACTAAATGCAAACTGGTTGGGATTGCACGTCCCTGCAGGATGCTTTGGTGGCCATGCTGGTTCAGTGTGCCTTCAGTTTTGAGTAAATCCCCAACAGTGTCCCCTGCAAAGCACCCCCACACCATCACACCTCCACCTCCATGCTTCACTGTGGGAACCATGCATGTAGAGAAAATCAAAACACGGCCACAAGAAGTGGAACCAAAGATCTCAATTTTGGACTCATCAGACCAAAGCACAGATTGCCACTGGTCTAATGTCCATTCCTTGTGTTTTTTGGTCCAAACAATTGAAACTGACTATTAATATCGTTTGGAGTGGTAAATATGTTCCCACCTCATCCTTTATTGCTGTAATAAAACCCGCTATGGCTGATTGCTTAAGTTGGTGGGATAGCATTCTGCTGGCACAGTCACCACACTCGTAATGCATGAGATGTGACCTTAAGTACACGTCATTAGTAACAGAGTCAAATTCTGCCTGAAGTAAGACCCTTTCTCTGTATAAATCATCTGAAGGTGATGTTGAATTCAAGTCGTCTACCACTTTAATTTGTTGAATAAGCTCTGTGGCCCATTTTGAACCTTCTTTTATTTTCACCAACAACATAAGATATGAACAAAGAAAAGCATAGAAACAACATAGAAAAGCAAGGCACCAATAACTATAACAGCAAAAGGAGACTGCTATCCTTCCAGTGATCCCAGTCCATCTTCTCAGTCTTCAAACTATTTAAATGCTTACCATGCTAGCCCACACCCAAACCAAAATGCAGAGTATGATTACACCTAACTTTGGAATTTCTAACCAGCAACAAGTGATATAACAACACAAAACCCAAGCATAAATGAGACTGTAGAGTTTAATCGTCATTATCATCTTGTACCTGTTTTGGTCATTCATAGTAACTCCAAACTATGTATTGTCAGTGCAGAGAAAAAAAGGTTGAGCGAACAGTCCTGGCCCTGGACATATATCAAGCACTCGTTAACTTCTTTAGAACAAACGTCTTTGCACGTTTTGGGTCTTTAAAAGTCATTTCTTGTCCATCCGCAGTAGTAATCCCAGCATCGCTGGATACCTCTGCAGACTCCATTGCAACTGCGAAGTAGATTCCTCACCTCAGTAAAGGTGGTGCGCTGTTTACTCACAGCTTGGCTTTCCGGCAGTATGCGAATATGATCACTGTCTGCAGTTGTTATCACCCCAGCCTCGGTTGCCTTTTGAGAAGTAGTTCCTTTTCTGTGAAGTAATGACATTTCACTACAAATGCCCTCGGTGGCTGGTCATCTTGAGTTGGCTTGGTGCGGAGGGCAGGGTGACCGTATTTTGATTTCAAAAAAAGAGGACACTTGGCTCAGTCATGAAGAACTTGCGTAAAGAAACATATTTAACATATTTAAACGATGCCTTCTCTGTGCAGTTAATGAATTGTGAAATAAAATATGTCATATAGGCTTTTACAAGTCAACAAGTGGACAAAAATAACTTAAAAGCCTCTGGAATTAAATATGTCTGTGAAGGTTCTCAGTCATCCAGCTCATCGTAGTCTAAGGAGCTTGGAAAGAAAAGCGTCTGGACTTCTTTAGGTTGCTTGAAGACGTTTCACCTCTCATCCGAGAAGCTTCTTCAATTCTAGGGTCAAATGGTAGAGAGTCCCAGATTTAAGCCCTGTACAGGGCTTTTCACACTGGACATGTCGGATTCATTCATAGCTGCAATAGAGTCAGAATTAGCAGTGACTCCCTTTTCTAACTGAGATGTGTGGCATTCAACCTTATCCAGTCTTTTATTGAGCCTCTCAATGACGTCACCCAGCTCAGTTTGGGAATCTGCAGCCTTTTCATATATTTTCTCCAGCAATTCTTGCTTCTTTAATTGCAGTTCCTGCAGGATTACCTGCTGCTTGCCCGCAGTTTTCTCCGTGGCATCTGGGCATGCTAGGCTAACTGGGCCAGCAGTTGCTTGAGAGGCCTTTGTGTCCTGCTCCATCTTGTCTTGAATTTTTGGGGGCATATTGTCCATAGACCGGGATGGTTGTTTCCTAATATGTTGTTGCTCTCATATGTGAAGTAATATCACGTAATTTTTGAAGAGTAATATGATAAATACAAGGGTTCAAGTGCAGAGCTCACAAACCTACATCCTCACATTGCGCTGCTTCAACCGGAAGTCCTCATTTCTGCTGATCTACTGAGGAAAGCTGAATAGAGTTTTGAGTGTTATGCATAAATATTAATATTGTGCTGTGTAAGAGATCACCACTATGTGAGTTATTGTTCCTTCAGATGTTGCTCCACAGACTTTAGTTCAGACTATGAGCGTACCCATGACAGCTGTTACTGTAACTGTGGATGTGGCCTTGTACTGCTACTTCCACGGCTATTTATGTGAAAAACGTCTATTTTTTTCTGCTCAGTCCGTTTCTGTACTTTGTTCTTTTCGGTTTGATGCAGAAAGGTAGATGTAGTTGTGCTTTAATTTGCTGACCAGCTCAGCAACAGCACCACAGGTTCAAACTGTTAAATGTACAGATTCTAAAGGAAATAGACAAAAAGTTAAAAAGCAAGATTAAGACTGTTTTTATAAAAAAAGATTGTATGATATAGTTTGTATTGACTCGTTTGTCATTCTTACAAAAGCAATAAATGAATAAAAGGAAAAATGATCTCCTGTCACATTTTACTGTACATGATTAGCCAATGTGGAATGAACTGTCTTGTCATCACTTAATGCCACTGTGTCCTTTTATGGTGGTTTATACACACCAAATTATGGCGTTACAAAGAATCCATCTGAATTTTCAGTTCAACACAGTCATGATTACATGTCTTTACATGTCAGAGGAAGTTCTGGCACGTTTGACTCGAGGCTTATGAAACTCTGTGCATTGGGGAAACCAATGATTCCTGAGATGTAACAGCCCTACTCACTCCAGAGAGCTATTCCTCCTCATTTGCTTTTCCTTCTCAAGCTTCATTTATTATTTGTAAGTCAGTCAATGATTGTGTATATCTAATCCAAAGCCCACAGAGCACAGTTGTTGCCGGGTGAAGCAGTATTTGTTTTAAGCAATAAATAAAATATATGTCATGGTCAATGTTCCCTTCCCTTCCCAATTGCGCACTGCTGACACGGTCTCTGCGCACAGAAAATCTGCACTGCGCACAAAAAATTTCCAACCTGAATTGAAATTTAAATAAATACTTAACAATTCATTCTGTGCTGTTTTGCAGTGTGAGTCAGTAAGTGACCGGTGACTGGCTGCTCCAGCCAATAATGCGTTTCTCATTCATATATACGCAACTAAATAAAGTTGTTGACAGGTATGACAGCGTCCTTATGTGCCGCCACCCAGTGTCTATTAGCAATTACTTAATGTTTTTTATGTTTTTTCCTGAATTCTATCGTTGTTTATATTTACTGCGGGAAGAAATGGTAAAAACTGCATTTTCTAAGGAAATCGCTCGAAAGCAACCAATCAAAAAATGACATGGCAACATGGCATTTGGTTGTTTAGGAAGAGGGGAAGAGACAGAGAGAGTTTTGAGATGTGAGGGATTTGTGACATTTAGCGTGGTTGGATTATAAAGTTAGTGTGTTGTGTAGTAGATAGTTTTGTTGTGTGTGTCAGAACAATGAGGTGACGGCTGAATATCACAATTGGTGCCAAAAAGCTACCAAAGGCATATTTAATTATAAATACTGTCTCCAGGTAGAAAACAGGATGAGCGATAAGCCCCCTGTTGTCAGGCCTGCAGGTATCAGGCTATTGTTCTCCTTTATTTCATAGTGGACAGAAATTATTTTTTGGAGTGGCACAAATAATTTGTGTGGCATCAGATTTGATGCAGAACAGCTGATTGTTCTGTAAATAGTTTGAAATGTTTATTTTAAAAAACACATTGGCTGCATTTTTAGATAAATAGCTGCAAAAAACTTTGTTTGCAAAACTCATTTTCTTTTTTGAAGAAGTAACTAGTAACTATAATTAATTATTTTTTTCAAAATGACTTGCCCAACATTGGTCATTATATACTGTATTTTGCAGACAGAGAGTTACAGGACTCTCTCCCAGACCACAGACTCAGACTCATAATACAAGTCAGAGCTTTATTAAAAAAAAACATGTTAAGTGTGTTTTCAAAATTGGAATTCGGAATTCAACTTATTTTTTACTTCCAATAGTGTTAACGTACTACGCAGGTCATGAACAAGATTTCTTTTAATTTTCATTGTAAGTGAGCTAAAGGACTTAAGTCAAAGTATTCTAATAGAAATGTAGATGTTGTAATTTGATTATTTTAATAAACCATGTAACTTGGATGGATGCAATGCTGGTGTGACCACAGTGCACACGCCTGCACACCGCTCAGGGAGTTTGTGTGTTTGCTCAGACACATGAGAAATTAGAGGGAACATTGGTCATGGTTCTGGGTCATTTTGACCCAGCATTTTGAGTTCTTGTGCTTTGGTTTGCTTCTGTATTATGGGCTTTGTTGATTATAATTTTACTTCTATGTTTCAGTATTCTACTTAAAGGTTTAGTTCTTAGGTTGTTCTTGTGCCGTCGTGTTTAGTGTAGTGTCAAGTCTGCACCTTTGTGAATTGTTTCTTGTTTCCTGTTTTACTTTGATAGTTCCTGGCCTGTGTGTAGTGTTTCTAGTTTTTCTTTGCTTGTCTTGTCAGTCCTGTTTCCCCCCAGCTGTTTTCCCCTTCTGTCTCTAATTACTTGATGACTTCCTCAGTGTATTTAAGTCCCGTGTTTCTTTGTGTCAGTGTTACGTTGTACTCTCAACCAGCTGTGTGTTCTGTCTGCTTGCCTATGTTGTGTTCTCGGTTTGGTTCTGTTTGAGTTTAGCAATAAAGGTGCTTCAAGTTCACATTTTGCCTCAATGAATCCAGTGTTTGGGTCCTCTTCTCCTGCCTGCACACAGCACACCATGACAATATGAATATTAGACACACCATCTTATACAAAATCATTGTTTGCTACTACAACAACCTGCCACTGCTAACACTCATCAGAATAGGGAGCAGATTGTGGTGTCACAGTTAAGTGTGATGGAAATGTGTTTTCTTTTATGTATTGGTTACATGTTCTAGTAATATCCCTTTTGGGACACTCAGGGTACATGTGGGGGATCATTCAGCTTCAACTTTATTGCACACACAGATAGGCATCCTGAGAAAATTGGTGACATCTAGTAGCGGAGGAATTCCACATGTGTGTGAAGCCTTTTGTTTCTGTGTCTCTGAGGATGGGGGGAAGAGACAAGGGGCAGTAAGAGTAAGAGGAGATAAGGTTGTAAAAATCTCTCCCCTTCTGGAAAGTGTCAAGGATGTGAACAAAAGCTGTGAAAATACTTTTTAACTGTATTTAAAGAGGACTGTGCTATCCAGCTGGAGAGAGACTGCTATCACTGCCTCACTGGATGTCTCTCTCTGTGAAGTGCTTGAGAATGAAACAGTGTTAGCTACTGCTCATTATGTCTGTAGACTTTGTTAATTAAATTTCCATAACATAAGATATTGGTGAACAATGGCAGTGGTACACTCTAACGTCCCATCACAGTCCTGTGGAAATCAAAAAGTGGACAATTATCTATCGTCAGCCAGCATCAGTAGTTTGTACTTCAAGGAACCAATGAGAATAAAGCCTCTTGACTGTATAACAGTGAGATTCCAGCAGCATCAGACAAAACTGCAAAATGTGATGCCCCAGAAAATGTCTGCTGTGTGTGTGTGTGTGTGTGTGTGTGTGTGTGTGAGTGAGAGAGAGGCAGTGATACAGTTTAGGTTTAGTATCATCAGCTCTGACAAAAACCACAAAGACAAAACTAAGTTGAAGCTGAGCATAAAAGAAAACCTGAGATGAGCTGCTGTCACTTCTCATTCATTATTTCTGATTCATTATCTACAAACTGGTTTTCAGTTTGTCACATTTATTTTACATGAAGAAGAAGAACATAAAGTTAATTTGCTATGGTAACTGGAGGACTCAAACGCAGGACTCTTTCACTCAAAGAAAAAACGGGGCTTATTCACAAACAACAAGTGAAAAGTGTGACAGTGGAAAAGTGCTATATACAAGGGTGCAGGGATCAGGTCTGCAGGAATCCACAGGGAAAAGGAGAGTGAACACTCTCACTCTTCTTCTGTCTCCCTTGGCGTCTCTCACTCCTCTCTCACACTGGAATTTCGGTAAGGAACAAGAGCAGGTCCAGGGTGTCTGTACACAGAGAAACAACGTGGTAGCACAAGAAGCAAAAACCAAGGAAACTAAATTAGTTGTGTCCTAGCCAGGATTTCACTGACACAACTAAAGCAACAATACAGCAAAGAGCAGTCTCGCTTCTTCCCTTAAGCAGAAGCTGGTTAATGAGACGCAGGTGTTCACCATCTCTCAGGTATGTTTGGCAAAGACAGGAGCCCACAATGAACTCCGCCCAGGTGACAGAGGGAGAGAAAGAGAGAGAGAGAGGGAGGGAGGGAGAGGGAAAAAGAGAGAAAAACAATACTAAAGCCCACTTGGAGCAGAATAATTATCAGGCAGATCTGTTGGACCGAGATGAGTTACTGTTAGTTTTCACTCATTATCTGTGACTCATTATCCACAAACTGGTTTTCAGTTTGTCACATTTATTTTACATGAAGAAGAAGAACATAAAGTTAATTCAACAGAGTTTTGTTTCATCCTCCTAATAGGGTGATGCACCATGATGTCCTTAAACTTACTTAAACTTCTCCACTTAGGGCAGGGTCTCGTCCCCGACCCGGAGTGGGCACTCCACCCTTTTCTGGCTGAGAACCATGGCCTCAGAATTGGAGGTGCTGATTCTCATTCCCACCGCTTCACACTCGGCTGCAAACCATTCCAGTGCGAGCTGGAGGCCATAATCTGATGAAGCCAGCAGGACCACATCATCTGCAAAAAGCAGAGATGAGATCCTGAGACCACCGAAGTGAAAGCCTTGTGCCACTTGTCTACGCCTAGAAATTCTGTCCATAAAAATTACGAACAGAATCTGTGACTGGCAGAGCCCATCACCCACAAGGAACAAGTCCAACTTATTGCTGGCTATGCGGACCAAGCTCTTGCAACGGTTGTATAAGGACTGAATGGCCCGTAGCAATGGGCCAGACACCCCATACTCCCGGAGCACCCCCCACAGGGCCCCCGAGGGACACAGTCGAATGCCTTCTCCAAGTCCACAAAACACATGTAGACTGGTTGGGCAAACTCCCATGCACCCTCGAGTATCCTCGAGAGGATAAAGAGCTGGTCCAGTGTTCCACGACCAGGACGAAAACCGCATTGTTCCTCCTGTATCCGAGGTTTGACTAACTCCTCTCCAGCACCCTGGCATAGACTTTCCCAGGGAGGCTGGAGAGTGTGATTCCCCTGTGGTTGGAACACACCCTCCGGTCCCCTTTCTTAAAGATGGGAACCACCACCCCAGTCTGCCAGTCCAGGGGTACTGCCGCTGGTCTCCACGCAACAACAAGAAGACGTGCCAGTGGGATTGAGGAGATCCTCGAAGTATTCCTTCCACCGCCTGACAATTTTCTCAGTCAAAGTCAGCAGCACTCCACCCGCACTATACACAGTACAGGTAGAACACCGCTTTCCCCTCCTGAGTCGCCTGACAGTTTTCCAGAATCTCTGCAAGGCAGTCCGAAAGTCTTTTTCCATGGCCTCTCCGAATTCCTCCCACACCCAAGTTTTTGCTTCCGCCACCGCCCGTGCCACATTCCGCTTGGCCTGTCGGTACCTATCAGATCCGGGTGGCCGTTCCTCCAAATCACATCCTTCCAGGTCTCACTGTCGTTGCCCACGTGAGCATTGAAGTCTCCTAGTAGGACAACAGAGTCCCCAGGGGGAGCACCCTCCAGTGCCCCACCCAGGGACTCCAAGAAGGCTGGGTACTCTGAATTGCCACTAGGTGTATAAATGGTAAATGGCCTGTATTTGTATAGCACTTTACTAGTCCCTAAGGACCCCAAAGCGCTTTACACAACCAGTCATCCACCCATTCACACACACATCCACCTGGGCCTTACACAGAGTTTCTGTGTGATTTCTGAGACTTTTTTTTATCTGATTTAGTGCTCAGCTCAGATAAAATAATTATTGTGGGTGATTTTGACTGATTGATTGATCATACTTTATTCATCCCGAGGGAAATTGGATTTTAACATCCATGTAGATGCTAAAAATGACAGCCTCAACATGGCATTTAATCTGTTATTAGACTCAATTGGCTTCTCTCAAAATGTAAAAGAACCCACCCACCACTTTAATCACACTCTAGATCTTGTTTTAACATATGGCATAGAAACTGAACATTTAACAGTGTTTCCTGAAAACCCTCTGCTGTCTGATCATTTCCTGATAACATTTACATTTACAATAATTGATTACACAGCAGTGGAGAGTAGACTTTATCACAGTAGATGTCTTTCTGAAAGTGCTGTAACTAAGTTTAAGAATATAATCCACCCACTGTTATCATCTTCAATGCCCTGTACCAACATAGAGCAGAGCAGCTATCTGAACGCTACTCCAACAGAGGTCGATCATCTTGTTAATAATTTTACCTCCTCCCTACGTACGACTCTGGATACTGTAGCTCCTGTGAAAACTAAGGTCTCAAATCCGAAGTACCTGACTCCGTGGTATAATTCTCAAACACGTAGCCTAAAGCAGATAACTCGTAAGCTGGAGAGGAAATGGCGTGTCACAAATTTAGAGGATCATCATTTAGCCTGGAGAAATAGTTTGCTGCTTTATAAGAAAGCCCTCCGCAAAGCCAGAACATCTTACTATTCGTCACTGATTGAAGAAAATAAGAACAACCCCAGGTTTCTCTTCAGCACTGTAGCCAGGCTGACAAACAGTCAGAGCTCTACTGAGCCAACCATCCCTTTAACGTTAACTAGTAATGACTTCATGAACTTCTTCACAAATAAAATTTTAATCATAGAGAAAAAATTACCAACAATCATCTCACAGATGTAACATTATCTACAAATGAACACCATTGATATTCATTTAGAGTCTTTTTCTCCAACTTTTTCTCCAATTGATCTTTCTGAGTTAACTTCAATAATTACTTCCTCCAAACCATCAACGTGTCTTTTAGACCCCATTCCTACAAAACTGCTCAAAGACGCCATTAATTAATGCTTCAGTCTTATGATCAACCTATCTCTAATAATTGGAGTATCACAGGCCTTCAAGCAGGCTGTAGTTAAAGCATCTCTAGACCCAACTGTCTTAGCTAATTATAGGCCAATCTCCAACCTTCCTTTCATATCAAAAATCCTTGAAAGAGTAGTTGTCAAACAGCTAACAGATCATCTGCAGAGGAATGGCTTATTTGAAGAGTTTCAGTCAGGTTTCAGAGCTCATCACAGCACAGAAACAGCTTTAGTGACGGTTCAGTGTTGGGAAGGTTACTTTTAAAATGTATTCCACTACAGATTACAGAATACATGTCTCAAAATGTGTTATTAAATGTATTCCCTTACTCAATGAGAGTAACATATTCTCAATACTTTGGATTGCTTAATATATTATCAAGCCTTTTACAACTACATGAATGTACTATTGCTGTGTGATTTATTACTATTACTGAAGAATACTCGCCATACCAATACCAACTAGATTTTTAAATCTTAATATAAAATGAGTAACAGCAGGTTGACATTAGGTAAGTTTGCACTTTTTGAAGTGATCTCATATAGAAAACTATTCCGTGCGTATATAAAACAGGTCAGCTGCTCCAAACCGTAGTAAAGGGACCTCTGGCTAATACGTCATGTTTCGTGTCGGGCTCGTAGCCGAAAACTACCTTTACTTTGTTGTCTGGGTCAACTTTGCTAGCGAGAGACAGAGAGAGGCGTTGAAAGGCTGCTACAACGGAACTTATTGTTTCAGAGGAAAACACTTACTTAATTAAAGCTGGCCCACCCTGCTCATGATGCTACATTCTTTAGGGCTATGCCTATAACACTCTGCCTATTGCCTTCAAATTAAATAATTTTTTGAATAACAATTTTAAAAAATATTTCTTCATGTCATTATGCGGGCTGCAAGTAGAGGTGACATGGGCCGCGAGATTGGGACACAGGCATTAGAGCCCCTTAATGCATGTTTTGTTTGAGTTTCCATCGGCGTGGAATTACCAAAAATAGAGAGGGAATAGCCTAATGTATGAAACAGGAAAAGACCGCCGTGTAATCCCGTTATTTCAGCAAAGTAAATGTATTCTGAATACCACCTTTTTAAAACGGTAACTGTAACGGAATACAGTTACTCATATTTTGTATTTTAAATATGTAACGCTGGTACATGTATTCCGTTATTCCCCAACACTGTGAAGGTTACAAATGATCTTCTTATGGCCTCTGACAGTGGACTCATCTCTGTGCTTGTCCTGCTAGACCTTATTGCAGCGTTCGATACTGTTGACCATAATATCCTATTAGAGCGATTAGAACATGCTGTAGGTATTACAGGTACTGCACTGCAGTGGTTTGTATCATATCTATCTAATAGACTCCAATTTGTTCAAGTAAATGGAGAGTCCTCTTCAGACACTAAGGTCAATTATGGAGTTCCACAGGGTTCAGTGCTAGGACCAATTCTATTTACATTATACATGCTTCCCTTAGGCAGCATCATTAGAAGACATAGCATAAATTTTCACTGCTATGCAGATGACACGCAGCTCTATCTATCCATGAAGCCAGGTAACACACACCAATTAGTTAAACTGCAGGAATGTCTTAAAGACATAAAGACCTGGATGGCCGCTAACTTTCTGCTTCTTAATTCAGATCAAACTGAGGTTATTGTACTCGGCCCTGAAAATCTTAGAAATATGGAGCAATTTTTGACCAGGACATGTCCTTCAGTGCATATATTAAACAAATATGTAAGACTGCTTTCTTCCATTTGTGCAACATCTCTAAAATTAGAAATATCCTGTCTCAGAGTGACGCTGAAAAACTACTTCATGCATTTATTACTTCCAGGCTGGACTACTGTAATTCTTTATTATCAGGATGTCCTAAAAACTCGCTGAAAAGCCTTCAGTTAATCCAAAATGCTGCAGCAAGAGTCCTGACAGGGACTAGAAAGAGAGAGCAGATTTCTCCTGTTTTGGCTTCCCTTCATTGGCTTCCTGTTAAATCCAGAATTGAATTCAAATTCCTGCTCCTCACATACAAGGTCTTAAATAATCAGGCCCCATCTTATCTTAATGACCTTGTAGTACCATATCACCCTATTAGAGCACTTCGCTCTCACACTGCAGGCTTACTTGTTGTTCCTAGAGTATTTAAAAGTAGAATGGGAGGCAGAGCCTTCAGTTTTCAGGCCCCTCTTCTGTGGAACCAGCTTCCAGTTTGGATTCGGGAGACAGACACTATCTCTACTTTCAAGATTAGGCTTCAAACTTTCCTTTTTGCTAAAGCATATAGTTAGGGCTGGACCAGGTGACCCTGAATCCTCCCTTAGTTATGCTGCAATAGACGTAGGCTGCCGGGGATTCCCATGATGCATTGGACCATACCTGTTAATAATCTCTGTCTCTCTTCCACAGCATGTCTTTATCCTGTTTTCCTTCTCTCACCCCAACCGGTCGCAGCACATGGCCGCCCCTCCCTGAGCCTTTCCTGCTAAAAGGGAGTTTTTCCTTTCCACTGTCGCCAAAGTGCTTGCTCATAGGGGGTCATATGATTGTTGGGTTTTTCTCTGTATCTTTTATTGTACGATCTACTGTACAATATAAAGCGCCTTGAGGTGACTGTTGTTGTGATGTGGCGCTATATAAATAAAATTAAATTGAATTGAATTGAAAATAAACCGCGAGTCAAATGTACTTCATCACTAAAACCTCTGATTTAAACATCACTGTGTATTCGTTCAAAACTTCTTTGAGATAATATGACATGCTTCTCTTGCATTTTCTGACTTTCATAAATATTTCTGCAGGTGCGAAGAGATCAGGCCCAGATCATTTATTACACAAACCTCCTCATCTCCAACGTAATCCAGTTCTGTGTAAGAGTCTATTTGATGCCCGGACCAGGAAGATGTCATAATGACATTGCCATTGCTTTTTACTTCATCAGTGTGATGGCCAATGTTTACTTCCAAATGTGCCTTGCTGCTGAAAGGTAACAGTGTTTATTACTGTGTTTTTGTGTACTTGCATATATTTGGCTACATGTTCTGTGATATTTAGAGAAATCATCTGTTTTCTGTTGCAGATATTCCCTCATCGGCTGCCCACTGCTGGCCTGCATCAGACAAATAAAGCGTTCTCTGCTGGTCTCTGCTCTGGTCTGGGCCTTTTGCATTATCACTGTAGTTCCTGCCACAGTCTTTGAGCGGTTTATAATCCCCCCTATTTTTGCCCTGCTCCCTGCTCCTCTGTTCATCGTCTGCTTAGCTGGAACCATCAAAGCTCTGCGTGCTGCCACCTCAGTGCCCACAGAGGAAAAACGGAGAACTGTAGGAATCCTTGTTCTGTTGCTGTTTAACTACTGTCTGATGGTGGTTCAAATATGGATTGTTTGGTGGTTATTACCTTGGGTCTGTGGGCCACCTCCCTTTCACTGGTGTTTCATAGACACTGTGGTGTTTAATTTGTTTCTGTTCAGTCCTTTTCTGGACTTGATTCTGTTTGTTTTCATGCAGAAAGGTTGCACTGACAAGCTGCTGGCATGTCTGTGCTGCCGCAGGATGGACAGCACTGCAGCAGCTGTCAGCACCACATCAGTGTGACTGATGGTAGCACAGAGAGGTGGCCTGATGTAGTCAGAGTTCATTGGAAAGAGGAAAATAGAGAAAATGGTTTGTGAGATTGCTGATGAATCAAAAAGAGAAAATAAACTTATAAATATTGTTAAATATTGTTGTTATAGTGTAAGTGTCAACTGATAGTAGATTTTGCTTCTGGTTTTTAAAATTGTTTATAATATTAATTTCTTTATATCAATATTACTTCGCTTTTATATTCAGATAATATTTTCAGTGATATTCAGTTCTTATTTCTGGACATGTTTGTGTGCCCTTGTCATTCTTACAAAAGTAATAAATAAATAAAAGGTAAAAAAAAAGATTTTCTGTTCCAGTTTACATCATTAAGATCATGTGGAGTGATTTGTCATGTCATCAGTTAATGCCATAGTGTCTCATTTATAGAACGTATACTTTTATGGTGGTGTGTTCACATTTTTGCTTTTTTAACCCACATAAAAGCTTTAAGAAGTGATAGAAATGATGAAAGATGGACAGCCTGCCCAACCAATCAGAAAACAAAGGTTCCAGTATGTTTTGGGAATGCAGCCTGCTGCTATATGTCCCACCTACCTGCTCTGTGTTCCTGCTACCTGTGTGTGTAGTTGTGTGCTGGCAGGAGAAAAAGAGTGATGTGCTTCATGAGAGGCTGCTGCACATAAGTTTGCTGGTTATTAGCTATCTTCCAGAAGTAAGGTTACACTTGAAGCACAACTTGTGTTTATTTTTATTCATGTTGATACATCATATTAGTCTCATTAAAGAGGAAAAAAACATGCCCCGTTACGTTATTTAGAGCCCTGCATGTTCCAACCGAGAGACACCATACCATTGTCTTCGGCCGTGATGCACTAAGATTGGTGAGCACATGTCTCAGTTAGTTTTAGTCTGTTTTGCACTTTATAGTTGAATAACTGAATTCACGTGAATTGTTTGATTAATAACTGTTGCATATGCAATAACTTTACTTACTTTGATTAGTAGGTTTCATATTGTATTTGGAAAAGTGTTTTGAAAATTATTGAAGTTATGCATAGTTTGTATAAGACAGATGTTTTATTTTTATACATTTGAGTATTTCAATTACAAATTGATGTTAAATATGATGTCACAAAATCCTAAATTATGGATTATAGCTAGAACAGCATAATTAATATTTTACCATATTGATCATGATGGCTGCTTTCTGCCTCTGCATGTTCTCTCGGAGATGAAACTGAGAAAGTTCTAGAGTCAGACGCTCGACTTGAAGCTTGTAATACACTGTCCTCGGAGGAAACCTCTGTTTCCTGAGATGCAACAGTCTTACTCACCAGAGTCAACAAAAGTGTTACTCCAGAGGGTGGAGGACATGTTTTCTGCATACCAAAAGTGCAATTTTCTTTAGCTTTATTTACAGCTTAGTATGTGTCTCTAATTATCATCTGTGGCTGATCCAATCAAATGAAGTTATTTTAAAATGATCTTGAACAATATGCCATCTTCTGAAATGGGACTAGATCATAACAGCAATGTGTGAAGGAATGCAGAGTGATCAGCAGACATCACCAAGATGGCGCGGGCGCCAGCTAAAACAAAGTGAGCAGCTGCTCGGTGGAGCAGAAATGTCCCCGAGCTTCTCACAGGCACTTTGCTGATCAACAAAGAGTGTAGAGCAGATAGTTAAGTTCATACATACACAAAAACTTCTTACAGTCTGGCTACTGATCACAATCACATTCACTTCTCTTCACAATAAAACAGGATACTTCTAAAAATGAACCATATATAATGCAAGTGCTCTTTCAGACTTATTAAACACACTGTACTGCTTTTAAAAGGAATACCATTTTTCCTAAATACTTTAAGGATTATTGTTTTACATTTTAGCATGGATTTCAACACATTTTAATAAATAAGAGTTTTAACTTGGTTACAAACAAATTAGTTGATTAAGTTGATTAGTCAAAATAAATGAACCAGTTAAAGAAAAACAGAACGTGTAAAATCCCCCAAAACCCACATGTACTGAATAAATTAATAGGCTAACACAAAATAAATTGTGTTTGATAAATCCTGTGTACAGCCCTCATGATACTGGCCACTCAGAAGCCAGGAAAACCTATACAAGGAAAAATGCAATAAAAGCAACTAGGAAGATTCAACACATACTGATTACTGCTTTGAACGTGCATTGTAAACATTCAGATGTGTAAACATCTAGATATCAAATTATGTAACCACCAAATGGGTACATAACTAGCTCCATAACCCTTGTAAGTACCTCTTTGTGCATCAAGTGACAAATAAATTTACTTCTACACTTCACACCTGCACTTATCTTCTCTGAACAAGAGTTTCAGCCGCTAGATGAAGCAGACTCAAACAAAGTAATATTAGACACTGAAACCATCTTATACATAATCATCTTTGGCTCCTACAACATTGCTGCCAGTCATCAGAATGTGGAGCAGACTGTGGTGTCATGGTTAAGTCAACAATGGCAGTGGTACACTCTAATGTCCTGTTACAGAGTCCATGTAGATATTTAAAAGTAGATGGTTATCTATCATCAGTCAGCATCAGTAGTTTGTGCTTCTATGAGGGAAAATAACATGTCCTGTATGACAGGGAGAAGTCAGGAGCATCAGACAAAACTGCAAAATTTGATGACCCAGAAAAGGTGTGTGTGTGTGTGTGTGTGTGTGTGTGTGAAGTGAAACGGTTTTGTTTTAGTATCATAAGCTCTGACAGAAACCACAAAGACGAGGTTATTTGCTACTTCAATGCAAATTTCTTTTTTACAGAGTAAAAAAAAATAAACTACAGCAAATGCTGCACATTATGATTCAGACTTGTTAACAGCTCCCTGATCATATTTTCTTTCTAATAAAGTTTGACTGGCCTCCATTGTAGGTGGGCAGCCAGCTAACAATAGAGAATACTGGGTAGTCACTTCAGCTAAAGCACGTTTTAAAAGCAGAATGCACCACATTAGGACAGATTTTTGTTGAACCTGAGCATAAAAGACAACTTGAGATAAGCTGCTGTCACTTCTCACTCATTATCTGTGATTCATTATCCACAAACTGGTTTTTAGTTTGTCACATTTATTTAACATGAAGAAGAACATAAAGTTAATTCAACAGAGTTTTGTTTCATCCTCCTAATAAGGTGATGCACTATGATGTCATAATAATGTCAAACATGTTTCAATAAACCATCAAATGCATTATTGTGTTTGTTCATAACGTATTTTGAATATGTTACAATCACCTGGTACCATCTGGAGGTGCAGAGACAATGAACAGCACAGCTTGAGCTACAACTCATGTTTAAAATGCCTGATTACTGAGAGCATGAGAATACACACAGAGCTCCTCACTTCCTACAAACAGTAAAACTGCAACTTTAAAGGAAGTAAAATGATTTGAAATCAACACCAACAAAAATATATCAAAATATGCCAAATTATATATGACTGGATATACAGTATTTATATTCAAGTCCTAGTTATTGTTTTCACACTAACTGTCTGATTTCTGTATTCTTTCATTAAAGTTGGGATAAACATTGAAAAACATTCTAAATAAACTTCTTCAGATTTCAGATTGATAAACAACATTCAGTTATTTATTTATATGTTTTGTCACCAGCTCTGTTTGCCTCTCTGACTGGTTTTCAGGCTTGTTATTGATTTGAATGGAGGATTTCTGCCTGCTTCTGGTTTCTTTGAGATTTGCGACCGCGCCCCCGTGAACCGTTAACCTGCTTATTGTCAGCATGACTATTGATCACAGTCCTGAAAGATCATGTGTGAACAGCAGATGATGTGAAATGTTGATCACCTACCCGACTTACTGAGCTGTACTAATACTTGGAAATTCTTCAGCTCACAATCTCAACATGTTAACCAGACCCAGTTTCACATGATAGATTTTCTATCTGCCTCTCACCACATAAAGCTCCTCAGCTGCACAGGGAAGTTCTTCAGAGGGGAAAGAAAGTCATTTATGCATTAGCATCTCCTGAAGTGTTGGAAAAATCTTAGTGTCTTATGCAAAAACACTGAGTTATCATATTATTATAACAGGAGTTTGTGTTGTCCAGCAGACAGAGGCCCACTCAAGACTTCACAATTCTCTAAAATGAAAAGACAATTTTCCAGAGAAGTGAACTGTTCATTTTAAAACTACAACTAAATAGAGCTCCACTGAGATCCACTGACTACCCTGTTTATAGTGTGTTTGTGTGCCCATGCGTGAGGGGTGGGGTCTATAAAGTACCACAATTTCCCCGTTCAGATTCAGTTGAAACGTCAGACTGCTGATTTTACAAACTATCTCAACAGGAAGCCGTCCTGAGGTGAGTCACATTCACATTATCTTTAGGAGGAGAACAGTTTTAAGGAAACTGCATGTTAATGAGTACAAATTAGAATCATGAGATAGAAAGTTACACAAAGAAGTTTTATTGATTTCTTTATTTTTTATTGTTTTATTTAAAGTTTGAGGTGCTTTTATATGAATGTCATAAATGTTGTATGAATGAAAACCCAATGGAAATGTCTGTATTAACCCTAATTAACTGAAAGACCCTGATGGCTTTGAAATGTGCTGTGATGCATTTTTAGGTTACATTTCTGATGCCAGATTATTTTTATGGATATTTTTAAATAATTCAGTTCAGCAGACGTTTCATTTTCAGCCTTGTTTTCATCTTTAATTTCAAACTGATATAAGAACAACGTTAACATGCTGCATATTCAACTACCTTGTTTTCTTTACTGAAGACTAAAGTGAAAGATTTTATTTCAGCAGCTCCATCACGCAGAGAAATGCCAGAGATGGAGTTTTTCACTTTGGTGTTTCTGAGTAGCATCTTTGTCTGCCTGCCTTTGACCATAGTCTTTGCCTGTTGTGTGGTATGTAAATGTTGAATTTTATTAATCACTTTTATATGAGTCTGACTGTAAATGATATGAAGAATCATCCAAAAACATTTGTAGTGCTGCAGAGATGAAAACATTTCATAATTATTTTGACTTTGATTCATTTATATATGACATTTGTTTTGCTCTATAAGTCACAATAAATACAGACAAAGACAAACAGAGTATGTAGCTGTGCAGCAGGCAGGTTAAGACCCAAAATGCAGGACCAGTAAATTAAGAAACAGCCTCATAGCTGGTTAATTTAGAATCAAGCTGAAGAACAACGAAAGTAGGCTAAGAACTCACTTTCACTCACTGGATGCACAGCTCGAAGGACTGAGGGGGGATGAGACAAAGAGAGACTGAGAAAGGAAACTAACACTGAGATGAACCTGATAAGTATAAAAGGGAAAATAAAACATGGAGACACGACTGACTGAGGAACCACAAAGGGGAACAAAGAGAGACCAAATACAGATGAGACTAAAGGACAGACACGGAAACACAAAGGAGGTTTGAATAATAAAGGGTCTTAAGCAACAAACTGAAACCAGGAAGAGACTAAAATAAGATACTAGACCTGGAAAAATAAAGAAAAATAGAGTAAAAAGACTTGAAGCTAAAAAGAGTGAGTCAACCTGGGAATCATGAGATCAACAGAAAGTCAAATGTACTTCATCACTAAAACCTCTGATTTAAACATCACTGTGTATTCGTTCAAAACTTCTTTGAGATAATATGACATGCTTCTCTTGCATTTTCTGACTTTCATAAATATTTCTGCAGGTGAGAAGAGATCAGGCCCAGATCATTTATTACACAAACCTCCTCATCTCCAACGTAATCCAGTTCTGTGTAAAGACTGTTTGGATTCTAACAACAGGAAGATGTCATAATGACATAACAGCCACTGCTTTTTACTTCATCAGTGTGATGGCCAATGTTTACTTCCAAATGTGCCTTGCTGCTGAAAGGTAACAGTGTTTATTACTGTGTTTTTGTGTACTTGCATATATTTGGCTACATGTTCTGTGATATTTAGAGAAATCATCTGTTTTCTGTTGCAGATATTCCCTCATCGGCTGCCCACTGCTGGCCTGCATCAGACAAATAAAGCGTTCTCTGCTGGTCTCTGCTCTGGTCTGGGCCTTTTGCATTATCACTGTAGTTCCTGCCACAGTCTTTGAGCGGTTTATAATCCCCCCTATTTTTGCCCTGCTCCCTGCTCCTCTGTTCATCGTCTGCTTAGCTGGAACCATCAAAGCTCTGCGTGCTGCCACCTCAGTGCCCACAGAGGAAAAACGGAGAACTGTAGGAATCCTTGTTCTGTTGCTGTTTAACTACTGTCTGATGGTGGTTCAAATATGGATTGTTTGGTGGTTATTACCTTGGGTCTGTGGGCCACCTCCCTTTCACTGGTGTTTCATAGACACTGTGGTGTTTAGTTTGTTTCTGTTCAGTCCTTTTCTGGACTTGATTCTGTTTGTTTTCATGTAGAAAGGTTGCACTGACAAGCTGCTGGCATGTCTGTGCTGCTGCAGGATGGACAGCACTGCAGCAGCTGTCAGCACCACATCAGTGTCACTGATGGTAGCACAGAGAGGTGGCCTGATGTAGTCAGAGTTCATTGGAAAGAGGAAAATAGAGAAAATGGTTTGTGAGATTGCTGATGAATTAAAGAGAAAATAGTTTTTTAAATATTGTAATAAGTGTCAGCTGACAGTAGATTCAATATCTGGTTTTTAAAAATGTTTATAATATTTGCTCAATTTTACCTTGCTGTTATATTTAGATAATATTTTCAGTGATGTCCTTTTCTTCTCGACTTGTTTTTGTGCCTTCACAATATTTTCTTTTCTGCTAATCTGCTGAGGAAGGGTGAATAGAGTTTTAATTGTTATGCATAAATAGTCATATTGTACTGTGCAAAAGTCTACCAGTATGTGAATTATCTTTTATTTAGGTTAGTTTTGTTCTCACAGCAAGAGAAATTATTGTATTGATTTTATTTTTGCTACAATTTGTATGATAGAGTTTGTGCTGACTCATTTGTCATTCTTAAATAAGTATTAAATAAATGAAATGGAAAAGTGATTTACATCTTTGAGATTATCCTTTTGACAGTGAGTGAGTTGTCATGTCATCAGTTAATGCCATTGTGTCTCACTTATAGAAGCATAGACACCAAGTTATGGTGTTAAAAAAGAATCAAATTTTCAGTTCAGCAGACGTCACCAAGATGGCGCGTGCTTGCTCTTGAGCTAAGAGAAAGTGAGCAGCTGCTCGGTAGAGCAGCAAATGGTCTTTTAAACTTCCATTTACATTTTAACATGGATTTCAACATTTTTTATATTTTAACATTTTAATAAATGACAGTTTTAAGTTGGTTACAAACAACTACGTTTATTAATTGAAATAAATAAACCAGTCGGGGAAAAAACGGTAGTGAATAAATCAATAGGCTAACACAGAATAAATTATCTTTGTTTATAAACAATCTCTATTCATATGCATCATGTTAATAACAATAATGCTGATATTTATAAATAAAAAAAGCAAAACATTTATTAATGATGTAAATCTCCCGCACCTGTCATAGACGAGCCCATAGAGGCCTAGACTGGAGGCTCTGAGGTCAAAGACTGTCTTCTCGTGCCAGTCACATCCTCCAGGTAGCATCACCTGCACTTATCTCCTCTGAACAACAATTTCAGCTACTAGATAAAGCAGACTCAAACAAAGTAATATTAGACACTGAAACCATCTTATATCATCTTTGGCTCCTACAACATTGCTGATGCTCATCAGAATGTGGAGCAGACTGTGGTGTCATGGTTAAGATATCTGTGAACAATGGCAGTGGTACACTCTAATGTCCTGTTACAGAGTCCATGTAGATATTTAAAAGTAGATGGTTATCTGTCGTCAGTCAGCATCGGTAGTTTGTGCCTCTATGAACCAGTGAGATTAAAGCTTTGTAAAACAGTGAGATGCTGGCAGCATCAGACAAAACTGCAAAATGTGATGACCCAGAAAATGTGTGTGTGTGTGTGTGTGTGTGTGTGTGTGTGTGTGTGTGAGAAACCACAAAGACAAAACTAAGTTGAACCTGAGCATAAAAGCAAACCTGAGATGAGTTACTGTGACTTCTCACTCATTATCTATAATTCATTATCCACAAACTGGTTTTCAGTTTGTCAGATTTATTTTACATGAAGAAGAAGAACATAAAGTTTACTCAGCAGAGTTTTGTTTCATCCTCCTAATGATGTGACGCCCCATGATGTCATAATATTGTCAAACATATTCCAATAAACCATCAAATGCATTATTGTGTTTGTTCATAATGTATTTTGATTATGTTACAATTGAATTGAACTGAAAGCCTTTATTGTCATTATACATAGTATAACGAGATTAAAAACTGCTCTATGAAAGTGCACACATGCTTTAGCACATTATAAAAACTATACAATAATTTAACTATACACCTAAGTATAAATACACAGTACAGTATTGGATGACAGAGACAGATAAGCAGAGAATCGATGATGTTTCAGTGCAGATTACTCTTTGTGCAAGTTTGAGTTGAGTATGGTGATAGCTTTGGAGAAGAAGCTATCCCTGAGTCTGTTTGTTCTGGCCCGTATGGATCTGCAGCGCCTGCCAGAGGGAAGTAGGTTGAAACGATGGTAGCCACGGTGAGTAGTGTCCTTCAAGATGTTTCTGGCCCTGCTGAGACAACGGGAGTTGTAGATGGCAGACAAGGAGGGCAGGGGGCAGCTGATGATTCTTTGAGCTGTGTTTACCACCCTCTGCAGTCTCTTCCTGTCTGCCTCCGTGCAGCTGGCGTGCCACACTGTCAGCAGGCTCTCAATGGTGGATCTGTAGGTAACCAGCAGTTGCTCCTTCCTGAGCACCCTCAGGAAGTGTAGCTGCTGCTGGCCTTTCTTGACTAGAGCCTTGGTGTTAGCTGACCAGGAGAGGTCTGCAGAGATGTGGACGCCAAGGAATTTGAAGGACCCCACTCGCTCTACACATTCACCGTTTATGTGCAGGGGGACAGGGGCAGCTCTGTTCCACCTGAAGTCCAGGATGAGTTCCTTGGTCTTGGTGATGTTAAGAGCCAGGTTGTTTGATGCACACCATTCTCCCAGTTTCAGCACCTCATCTCTGTATGCTGCCTCATTTCCCCCTGTGATCAGCCCCATCACTGTTTGTGTCATCAGCAAATTTGACAGTGATGTTCTCTGGGTGGGTGGGACTGCAGTCATATGTGTAGAGGGAGTAGAGTAGTGGGCTTAGTACAGCCGGTGCTGAGAGTGCGAGGGGAAAAGAGGTGAGGACCCAGTTTCACCCGCTGGGGTCTGTTGACCAAGACGTCCTTTATCCAAGAGCAAGTGGGTGGCAGGAGCCCCAGGTTGGCTAACTTGGTGATCAGAATGTCTGGTATTATTTTGTTAAAGGCTGAGCTGAAGTCAGTGAAGAGCATTCTGACATAGCTCCCCTGTTGTTCCAGGTGACTCAGTGCTGTATGGAGTGCAATGGCTATGGCGTCTTCAGTGGATCTTTGTGAATTGGTGTGGGTCCAGAGTGGGGGGGGAGACAGGTTCTGATGTGCCCCAGAACCAGTTTTTCAAAGCACTTGGTGATGACAGGGGTTAGTGCAATTGGATGGAAGTCATTAAGAATGGTTATGGGTGACTTTTTGTGGATGGGGATGATTATGGTAGATTTCAGGCAGGGTTTAATGACGGCTTGTTCCAGAGACAGGTTGAAGATGTCAGTAAAGACCTGTGCTAGCTGCTCGGCACATGCTTTGAGGACCTTCCCAGGTACTCCATCGGGACCTACAGACTTCCTGGGGTTCACTGCACAGAGTAGACGCCTTACATCCTGTGCCTCAAGAGTGAGTAGGGGGTTGCTAGAGGCTGGTGTGGGTTGTGGTGGTCGGTGGAATGGTGTGGCTGAGTGTTGTGTTTGAGACTCAAAACAGCCAAAAAAGCTGTTCAGCTCCTCCGCTAGCCCCGCGTCTGAGTCCCCAGGTATCACAGAACATCCTTTGTAGTTGGCAATAGTCTGTATGCCCTGCCACACCTGTCTGGGGTGTGGCTGTTCCTCCTCTTGTATTCTGGTTTGGCTGTCCTGATGCCCCTCCTTAGGTTGGCTGGAGCGGTGCTGTACAATGCTCTGTCACCTGACTTAAAGGTTATAACACGGGCCCGGAGGAGCATACGGACCTGGCTCATCATCCAGGGTTTCTGGTTCGGGAACACCCGGATGCTCTTTTCCACAGTGACGTCCCCAATACAGTACTTGATTTAAGACAGTACCGTATCTGTGAATGTTGCCAGGTCTTCATTGTAGAAGGCATCCCACTGTGTGTGTTCAAAGCAGTCCTGCAATCGGGGGAGGGCGACTTTGGGCCAGGTGGTGACGGTGCTCTTTATGGGGTTGTTTGCTGGCTGAGAGGGGTGTATGCTGGGATGAGGAGCAGAGAGAGGTGGTATGACTGGCCCAGGTGGGGGAGGGGTACGGCTCTGTAAGCGTGCTTGATGTTGGAATACGCATGATCCAGACTGTTTTCCCCTCTTGTTGGGCATTTTACATGCTGGTAAACTTTTGATAAAACAGTCTTGAGATTTGCCTTATTAAGGTCCCCTGCTATGATGTGAATGCCATTGGGTGGGTGCGTTGGTGGGAAGTGATGGCATTTAGCAGCAGAGAGAGAGCTGTGTTTACATTAGCGTCCGGTGCTATGTAGTCTGCCATGATTACTACAGCACTTAGCTCTCTAGGCAAGAAAAAGGGGCTGCACCTCACTGTCATGAACTCCAGGTCAGGAGAGCAGTGTCTGTCCACAATAGTGATTAGAGGATCACCAGGGGGTCCTTTGTCCCCCTTTGGGGGGATACTCCCACTGGGTTTAAATCTGGGACTCTCGGCCATTTGACCTTAGAACTGAAGAAGCTTCTCGGATGAGAGGTGAAACGTCTTCAAGCAACTCAAAGAAGTCCAGACGCTTTTCTTTGCAAATTCCTTTGACAACAGTGATGTTGTTACACCAAACTTCGGGAAGAACACAAGAGGGGGACTCTGCATCTACGTGACCGGAGTCACTGTTCCTGTCCCATCTGTGTAGCATGCGGCCTGCTAGCTGCACCGCGGCATACAGGATTTGTGAACGTAACCAAGTCTCTGTGGTGAAGGCATCCACATCGCATGCACCTGACCATCTGGAGATCCAGTGACAACGAACAGCACAGCTTGAGATACAACTCATGTTTGAAATGCCGGATTAATGAGAGTATGAGAATACACAGAGAGCTCCTCACTTCGTACAAACAGTAAAACAGCAACTTTAAGAGGAGTAAAACGATTTAAAATCAAAACCAACAAAAATATATCAAAATGTACCAAAGGATATATGACTGGATATACAGCATTTATATTCAAGTCCTAATTGAATGTTTGGATGACAAACAATATTCTGCAGCTGAACGCAGACAAGACTGAGCGCTTAATTCTTGCTCCAGAGAGTATCAAGCCCCAAATTAGTCAACATCTGGGTCCCTTTTCATCCTCGATAAAAGCCACTGCTTGGAATTTTGGGATAATCTTTGATCAATCTCTGTCTTTTGACACTCATATCAAATCTGTGACTCAGTCCTGCTTTTTTCATTTAAGAAACATTGCCAAACGTAGGACTATTGCAGGGCTCTAGAGTGCGACCAATTTGGTCGCAAATGCGACCAAATTTTTCCGTGGTGCGACTAAAAAAAAACATTTGGTCGCACCTGTTTGGGTAACAAAAAAAAAATCTCTGCAACTCTCCGTGTGGTCATCAACAGACACACATTATGCCCCTATCGTGGACTAAACCAATCAGAGATAGTCAGGGGCGGGACCTCTCTGATTGGCCGTGGTCCAGTGGAAAGTGCAGGTAGAAGAGGGAGGTGAGTAGCTTTAATAAGGCGATATCAATTCATTAACGGATTCCACACAAAGACGTAAACACAGAGCGACCCGATGCATCAGAATCAGCTTTGTCTTTCTCGGCTTTCTCACCGGACGGCCCGCAGACGGACACGCTGTCGGAGCTTAGCGATTCTGATGCGTCGGGTCCGCGCTGTGTTTCCATCTTTTTGCGCTGATTCTGAGCTGCAGGTTTTGTCTCTCCAACCAAAATTCGCCGAGCCAAAAAGAAGCAGCAAACTGCGCTTCACATTTGATCAATGTCGTCATGAATTCCCTCTGACTTTTGCTGTTTTGCTTCCACCACGATAAAAATTACACTTCCTACACAGCTCCCTGAGTGTACTTCAAGAACAGTTTCCCGTCTCAAATCTCTGTTTTCTGGATTATTCATTCGCTTATTACCCACCAGCCTACCGTTGTTTACAGCGCTGTCTTTTTCTTTTTTCATGTAAATGACGTCCAACAAGAAAGCCTAATTTCTGCTGTTCAATACTGAAGAAATTTAAACTTCTTAAAATTATGCAAAATTGCAGAATATTGCAGAATATTTTTAAGGTTATCTGCTATAAAAAGCCAGACCAGGAAAATCTCCTTCATGTTTTTCTGTGTTTTTTTCTCAGTTACTTTGACACAAAGGCATCTGCTGTGATGTTCACAATTCTGATGAAGTCTCATGTGTATCAGTACTGATAAATGATCAGAATTATAATATTTCTGACTGTCTGAGGCTAAATTGAATCGAATCAGGACTTTGAGAACCGGAATCGAATGGATTATAGAAATCAGTAATGATACCCAGCCCTAGTGAGCAGCCTAGGCCTGAGAGAAGTGGATGTAGCTGTGGGTAATAAGAAAAGATGAAAAGAACTATTGATAACATTTGTGTTAAGTTAAGGACTGATCCGTCTGAAATTCATAGCCAGCTCTGACACGGTGCCATCAATCTTTGAATGCTGAAAAAGCAGCAGTGTATCCAGAAAACACACTTTATGCTGCAATAAATGCACTGCCCAAGTGTCCCCTCTCCCCACTGCCTTTCAGCAGCAGGCAGCAGCAAACAGGTCGTCAGAGGAGCCAAGATGATGATTAAGTTTAACATTTTCTACAATATTGACAAAGCAATTTAAGCACAAGTTTGTTAGTTAATAATTTAGAAATGAATATTGTCTGTATGGACTTCCCCCCAAAGAAGGTGCACATGTAAAACTGCGGTGTTAAGCGAAGCGGTTGACAAATTTGAGTGCGCCTAACTTTTGTGCCGGTACGCCTAAATTTTTAAAGTTAGGCGTACCGGTGCGCCCATGTCAAAAAGTTAGTCTAGAGCCCTGCTATTGTATCCAAAGCTGAACTGGAGATGCTTGTCCACACCTTCATCTCCTCCCAGTTAGACTATTGCAATGCACTCTTTTCCTGTCTGTCTAAGGCTTCCTTAAATTGCCTCCAAGCAGTCCAAAATGCTGCAGCAAGGCTTTTAACCCACAGTAATAAATTCTCCCATATCACTCCCATGTTACAATCCTTGCACTGGCTTCCGGTTGGGTCCAGATATAAGTTTAAAATTCTCACTTTTACATTAATGTCTTTACGAAGTGAGGCCCCCACCTATATCAATGAGCTTCTCCAACCCTACTCTCCAAAGCGGATTCTTAGATCCACTGATAGTGGTCTCCTATCTATTCCATGGACCCATTTGAAAACGAAAGGGGATTCAATACCTGGCTCCAATACTGTGGAACAGTTTACCTCCCCCGCTGCGCACCATCGACTCTGTGGCTTCTTTCAAAAAACAGCTTAAAACACATCTGTTTAGACAGGCATTTGGGTAATGTTCGTGTGAAATATGTTGTTTTATTTTATATGCTTTTATACTTCCTTTATATTGTTATATTGTTTGTTTAATATGTTTTTACATTCTCATGTGAAGCACTTTGTAATAGCTTCTTGTCTTAAAAAGTGCTATATAAATAAGTTTTACTCACTTACTAATTATTGTTTTCACACTAATTGTCTGATTTCTCTATTCTTTAATTAAAGCTGGCATTAGCATTGTTTAAAATTCTCAATAAACATCTTAGATTTCAGAACTGTTAATGTGCTTATTGTCAGCATGACTATTGATCACAGTCCTGAAAGATCATGTGTGAAAAGCAGATGATGTGAAATGTTGATCACCTACCCAACTTATTGAGCTGTACTAATACTTGGAAATTCTTCAGCTCACAATCTCAACATGTTAACCAGACCCAGTTTCACATGATAGATTTTCTATCTGCCTCTCACCACATAAAGCTCCTCAGCTGCACAGGGAAGTTCTTCAGAGGGCAAAGAAAGTCATTTATGCATTAGCATCTCCCGAAGTGTTGGAAAAATCTTAGTGTCTTATGCAAAAACACTGAGTTATGATATTATTATAACAGGAGTTTGTGTTGTCCAGCAGACAGAGGCCCACTCAACACTTCACAATTCTCTAAAATGAAAAGACAATTTTCCAGAGAAGTGAACTGGAACTGCTCATTTTAAAACAACAACTAAATAGAGCTCCACTGAAATCCATTGACTGCCCTGTTTATAGTGTGTTTGTGTGCCCATGCGTGAGGGGTGGGGTATATAAAGTACCACAATTTCCCCGTTCAGATTCAGTTGAAACGTCAGACTGCTGATTTTACAAACTATCTCAACAGGAAGCCGTCCTGAGGTGAGTCACATTCACATTATCTTTAGGAGGAGAATAGTTTTAAGGAAACTGCATGATAATGAGTACAAATTAGAATCATGAGATAGAAAGTTACACAAAGAAGTTTTATTGATTTCTTTATTTTTTATTGTTTTATTTAAAGTTTGAGGTGCTTTTATATGAATGGCATGAATGTTGTATAAATGAAAACCCAATGGAAATGTCTGTATTAACTCTACTTAACTGATAGACCCTGATGATGATGATAGATTCCAGTGTTGAATCTAATCTCATACAATCCCTCTTTCACTAAAATCATATTATTACTGAAATGCTTTTCTGTTATCGTTTCAAAACTACCAAAGATCTCTCTGTGTATCCTGTGTGTGTGTGTGTAGAGCATGACACCAACTGCTTACCACCCAAACATATTGAAATATACTTATATGTCATTCAAAAGTTGCATAAAATGTTTAGTCCAGTTTAAACTGTTTAGTGTGGTGAAGTTTGCAGGTACATCTGGCACAGAGCAGACTGCGGTGTTCATGGCCCATACAAGGCTAGCAGAGATGCTGATCAGTTTTACTCACCACATTTTACATCTGATACAAATTTTAGATTATCTAGGAGTTTAAAATCAGCCTTGATGTCTGGTTTAACATGTGCTAATATCTTGTTGAATTCAGCTGTCGAGCTGATCACGGCCTGTACACAAAGAAAAATCTTAAACTCATAAAACTATTATGTGACTTATTTCTAAATAATTCTGTTCCCCATACTGCACTCCTACACCCAACCTTCTCCTGATGAATCCCATTTTTATCTGCTGGTTTGGAGTTTAGATAAAACTAAGTTGAAGTTTGTGAGTTAGAAGGTTTTTTTTTACTAGTTTTGAGAAAAGAACGAAGATTTCAAGAAAATCATTTTTTCCTGAAAAACCAGGCTGGCTTTGAAATGCGCTGTGAATGTTGATTAAATGAAAACCCAATGGAAATGTCTGTATTAACTCTAATTAACTGATAGACCCTGATGATGATGATAGATTCCAGTGTTGAATCTAATATATGTAACAGTGTATATGGACATACAGTTAGCTTTTTATCAGGTAAACATCAGTAATTAAATTAATCCCTCTTTCACCAAAATCATATTATTGCTGAAATTACTGAAATGGTTTTCTGTCATCGTTTCACAACTACCAAAGATTTCTCTGTGTATCCTGTATGTGTGTGTGTGTGTGTGTGTAAATAAGAAAGATTACATTGGTTAGCTTATATCATGTTAACTGTTGGAAATAAGTACCAGACACTGGTGTGTTTCATTCAGGTCAGTACTCAATATTTCATGTAATTGTGCTGCTGTTCAACCTGTTGTCAACCCCTTGTTGACTTTACAGAAAGTTAATACAAATAACATCAATGACAAATTGCAAAAAAAGTACTGCAGTTCTTTGGTCTCCAACCATCATTTGAATGTCTTTAATTTTAAGGTGGTCAAAACAAGGTTATTATCATTAACGAAACTAACGAAATAACGAAAACTAGAAGTGAAAAAACATTTTCGTTAACGGAAATAAAAATAAAAACAAGACTTTGCAAAAAAAGGAAAACTAACTAAAGCTGTAATGAGTGTTCACAAAACTAACTAAAATAAACTGAATTTGTAGCAAAAATGTGTTTAGTTTTCATTGATGTGTGTGTGTCATTTACAATAGTCTAGCCCAGGGCATAGCTGGACTGGCCATGCCCGGTGGGCCGATGGTAATTTTTCATTTTTATGGGCCGATGTTTTTTTGTTGTTGTCTTTTTTCCGTAACGGTGTAAACAGTGAAAGGTGGCGGATTGGACAGATGCTGGCAGATGTGTAAAAATAACTCAATTGTTTGGTGGAGCTTTTACAGATTCAGTAAAATTAGCAAGTGGTGGAGGTCAGGTGGATGAGGGAAAGGGGAGGCGGAGGAGCTCGGGTGAACTGAGCTTCAGGTAAGCAGTTATGACCTGCAGTCTATCTGGGTCAGATATAAACCAAGTTTAATTGTATTGTGGCGAGCTCAGTCACGGAGGAGACAAAGGTTTCTTTGGGAGCACCCGTTTATTTTATAACCGGCCCCGAACACTGCCGCTACCTCCCTCCTCAGCGCGGCAACCACACATAAACAACAACACAAAATGGCGCTCTCTCACCCGGAAACACACAGTTGCAGAGAGAGCGTCACCCGTAACCATGGCAACAGAACCTAGATGCCAATAACAAAACCCCGAACAGCCCTGGCCCGCTACATAGCCCCCACCTAAGGGGTCAGTCGTCCCCGACAACCCCATTACCCAACACAAAGTCCTGCAAATGTCCATGTGTCTTCCTTCGGCGCGCAGGCCGATCTCGACCAGCAGGGGAAGAGTCACTTGGATGAGAACCTGGGGTGCCGCCAGCATCCCCTGCCCCAGCGGCTGCTGGAGTGGGCGGGCGGTACGGTGAGAGCCTCTCCTGGTGCAACACCGCCACGCGCCCTGGGCCCGGCATGCGGATCCGGTACACCACTTCTGTTAGCCGCCCCACGACTTCCGCTGGCCCTTGCCAGTGACCGCACAGCCTGGGGGACACCCCTCTCTTGCGAACCGGGCAGTACACCCAAACCTTGTCGCCAGGCACGAAAGCTCCCCCTCGGCACATGGTGTCGCAGGCTCTTTCCTGTCGTACTCCGGCGCTGACCTGGGCCTGGCGGGTGTAGTCATGAACCACTCGCGGCCGCTCCCTCAGCCTCCTGTAGCAGTCCCTGGCCACCAACACGCGCCGGTTCCCTGCCTCGGGGACGGGGAAAGGCCCTAGGACGTCTCCTCCCACTCTCTCCATCGGGGCCCCCACCCGACGCTGCTGTAGGGGGGCAGTGGAGCGTTGAGTGGGGCCCTTCCGTGCCGTACAGGTGTCACAGCAGTGCACATGAAGTTCCACATCCCATCGACAACCAGGCCAGTAGAACTGCCCCCTGAGACGGCGGAGAGTTTTAGCATTCCCATAGTGGCTGGCCCCCACCGAGCCGTGGACAAGCTCGAGCACCTGCGACCGCAGCGACCGAGGCACCAACAGCTGCGGGAGATCCTTGCCCTGTTCAGGGACCCGCCATCTCCGGTACAGGAGGCCGTCGTGGGTCTCCAGATTGTTGTACTGGGAGTAGTAGGCCTTCACTTCGGGCCCCTGTCCTGACACCCCTGTCCAGCCTGGGCGTCGTGCTGCCTCCAGCCAGGCCCCCACCTGAACCAACGTCGCATCAGCCTCCTGCTCCTGCTTCAGCTGCTGCATGGTCAACGAGAGCCATCTCCCTCCGTCGGCTGTGGCCCGAGCAGTAGCCACGCCCCGTGCCTCCTGGGCCCGCTCTCCCTGCCGTTTTGAGAGGGGCAGCTGGCGTGGGCGCAGACAGATGGGTTGAGCAGAGCCGGTGTCAGTGGTGTGCTGAACCAGCCGAGTCTGCCTGCAGTCTCCGGTTCCCTGCTTTTGACCGCACTGGAGGGCCAGAGTCTCTGTACCAAGAGTGATAGCCAGCTTCGCAGTGTCAACAAAGACCCCCCAGCGGGTCAGCAGATCAAGGCCGATGATGCACTGATCTTGAATGTCAGCAAGCCAGAAGTCGTGCACCAGCTCCAAATCCTTCACTCAGATCTGCAACGGTTTCTTCCCCCGCATGTCAGTTCTCTCCCCCATCACTGTCATCAGCTGGGTGTCGGTGGGTGACCAACCCATCACAAGCGGCCCGGATGTTCCAGGAAACACACCAGGTCGTATTAGGGAAATGGTGGACCCCGTGTCTACCAGGGCCTGGCAGGGCTGGCCCTCAACACAGCAGCTCAGGTAGAGTCCCTTGAGATGCCCGACTAGGCCCGCCACCGTGCATCGTTCTTGGAGGGGGGCAGGAAGCTGGAGCGGTGGTCCCCTCGCTGTACCGCTCCCCCTCTCATCCCCCTGAGGCCACATAGTTCTGGCCTTTGGGACGGGCGCCAGGCAGTCGCGCGCCACGTGGCCGGGCTCATCGCACCGGTAGCAGCGGTCGGTTGGTCGACGGGGACGCCTCCAGGGCACCGAGGGCTGCAGCTGGCATACCTCCGGGACCTCCCCCTCCCTGTCGTAGTCTGCGGCTCTGATTTGAGGGTAGTTTGGGGGGGGCACCTGCTGGTTAGGTGGTGAGGTGAGCACCAGCTCGGCCCTTTCAGCCTCAAGGAGCGCCTCACGGAGAGTTTGAGGCATGGCCAGGCGGACGTGTTGGCGTAGTCGCTCTGGAAAAAGTCCTCGCAGGAAAGCATGCAGGCTAAGCTCCTCATGGGCTGCTGCTGGGAACTCTGGGTAGCCACGACGAGCATACAGCAACACATCCGCTGCAAAGGTGCCCAGGCTCTCCCCCGGCCTACGGCTCCGGTTGGTCAGCTGCTCCCTGCTCTGATCAGTGGAGTGCCGCTGCCCAAATCGCCTCTTGAGTGATATGGTGAGGGCCTGGAGCTCATGCTGCTCTGACGGGGCTAGGTCATGGAGTACCTGCAGTGCATCTCCTTCCAATGCTAGCGCTAGGTGTGTAGCAGCCTCTTTGTCGCTCCAGCCATTATGCCTCGCGGCTAGCCGTACTTGTGAGAGGTAGGGCTCTAGCGGGGTTAGCCCGTTGTATTTCGGTACCTTAGCTGCCGTTACAGGCATCACTGCTCGCTGTCGGGGGCCCGGCGTGTCGGTCGACAGAGGCAGCCCATGAAGCATTGTCCTAGCGTCGGTCGCCACGGGCCGCTGCCGCGGTGCGTTCGCGCCGTCGGGACCCGTCGGGGACTTACATGGCCGCTCACTTGCTCCAGCCTCTGAGTGTCTCTCTCCATTCTGGCGAGGGTGAGCTATCCCACTTCTGACACCAATGTGGCGAGCTCAGTCACGGAGGAGACAAAGGTTTCTTTGGGAGCACCCGTTTATTTTATAACCGGCCCCGAACACTGCCGCTACCTCCCTCCTCAGCGCGGCAACCACACATAAACAACAACACAAAATGGCGCTCTCTCACCCGGAAACACACAGTTGCAGAGAGAGCGTCACCCGTAACCATGGCAACAGAACCTAGATGCCAGTAACAAAACCCCGAACAGCCCTGGCCCGCTACAGTATTTTATTTTCGTTATGCTGACTTTTTACCGTCAGTTACAATAACTCGTACTGCGTACTAGCTAGCATGACAGAGTTTCTATACTACTCGGCGGGTGCTATGATGTGACTGGTGAACTTTATTTTATTCATAAGGTTAGTTAGTAGAGTTGCCAACCGTGCCATAAAAAACGGAACCCTCTGGTATTCAGAGAAAATTTTACGCATTTCGTATTGAGCTGAAAATAAACGTGATTTGTCTTGTACTTCAGCTAGAATGAAAAAAAGGACACAAAGCTGGAGTTATTCTGCGTCTTTGCTGCATAGCTGCCTCTTCTTCTCTCATTCTCTCCCCCTCCCTCTCCTGTTTCTACTTCAATCACAAATCTGATCAATGATCAGCTGATCGGCGTTTCTGCCGCATGTCCCATCCCTCTTTCTTGTTTATCCCACACTTTACGCCAGAAAGAGGAAACTAGCGGAGGTCGCGTTAAACAGCAGAAGCACGTTTAAGCTTGATCAGCTGTTGTTAGAATTTATTTAGTATTACTTTCTAGTGTGTGAATGTGTGTATGAATGGGTGGGTGACTGAATGTGTAAAGCGCTTTGGGGTTCTAGGGACTAGTAAAAGCGCTGTACAAATACAGGCCATTTACCATTATCATCATAATGATTATTATTATCATTAATTTTAGGTTTCCACCATGTGTTGTAGATAGTTCAGGAGGTTAACTCGGCCAACTGTTTGGGTTTCGGCTAAGTACTGTTTAGAATACCAGAATAGGGAGGATGGTGTAGGTTTAAGTTTATTAGATAGTTTATTAAAAATAGATATTTGCAAAATTCTGCCTAAATATGTATTTTACCTGGTTAATGTGTGTGGCGTTGCGTGGTCTGCTGCGCCGCTGCAGGGGAGGCGGACGCACCTGAGCGGCACCCGCAATCACGCCGCGCCACCTTAACGCCTGTGCTATCTGTGCTGTTGTGTTGGTGGTGTGTGTCGGGCTGTGAGCTGAAAAGCTACAGCCGGCTGTATGCGTACAGCAACTGTGTGTGAAAAGCATGTTCATGCAAACATCGTCAGGTCTGCCGTGGTACAATGGGACTTCTGGTCCCGAACCTCTGTGCACAGCGTCTGCAAATTGGGGCTGTACGAAGTCACTTTCATCTTTACGCAGGACTGTAAGCTGTCATCTGTGAGGCAGGAGCGGTGTTTGTCTTTAACATAGTTCACGGTGGAGAACAGCTGCTGACATAATGTGGATCCGAAGATCCATAATTGGCCTACCTGGGGTTAAAAGTCTCGATAAAGACACGACGTTTCGGCGGGTATACCGGCTTCTGCGAGTGTGATGCTTATTTTGAGAGATGAAAAATAATAAATATAATTTTATTTTATTTTTCAATATCACAATAATCTTCCAATTTAGAACTACAAGTTAAAAAAGAACTAACATAAATAAAATACACTTCAGCTAAATACTTCTAATTTATTTTCCCAAACCACGCGGAGCCGCAGTATAAGGACTAAAGAGCCGCATGCGGCTCCGGAGCCGCAGGTTGCCAACCCATGGTCTAGACTCTAAACTGAAACTAAGGATTTTCAAAAAAATAAAAACTAAACTAGCAAACAAATGGTAAAAACTAATTAAAACTGATATAAAATTGAAAATCTGAAGTCAAAACTAAATAAAAATAAAAACTAATGAAAATTCCAAAACTATTAAAACCCTGGGTCAAAATACAAGATAGTTGCTGAACTATTATATGCAACAATCTGTGTTTATTTACATCATTTATTAACACCAAATACAGTTTGTGTATTGGTCATACGCAGTCAGAGGTTTTCATAGCAGTAATGCTGATTAGTTTTAAGTACCAAATTCTACATTCAAAACTAATTTTATATTGTCTGGGAGATGGAAATGAACATGTGCATTTCAATAAAATCATCTTTTCCTTAAAAAATGTATTTCAGTTCTACCGAGTTGGTTTTGAAATGCACTGTGATGCATTTTTAGGTGAGATTTCTTACGCCAGATTATTTTTTAAATAATTCAGTTCAACAAACGTTTCATCTTTAGCCTTGTTTTCATCTTTAATTTCAAACTGATATAAGAGCAACGTTAACATGCTGCATATTCAACTGCCTGTTTTTCTTTACTGAAGACTAAAGTGAACGATTTTATTTCAGCAGCTCCATCACACAGAGAAACCAGAGATGGATTTTTTCACTTTTGTGATTCTCAGTAACATCTTTGTCTTCCCGCTTTTGACCATAATCGTCATCTGTTGTGTGGTATGTAAATGTTGACTATCACTAATCACTTTTATATCAGTCTGACTGTGAATGATATGAAGAGTCATCTGAACACATTTGGATTGCTGCAGAGATGAGAAAATTATTATTTTGACTATTTCGATGATTTTTATCATTATTTTGATTTTAGATATGACATTCCTGTTGCTCTATAACTTACAATAAATGAAGAAGTGAACAAACACAGTATGTAGCTGTGCAGCAGGCAGGTTAAGACCCAAAATGCAGGACTAGTAAACTCAGAAACAGCTTAATAACTGGTTTAGTGAGAATCAAGCTGAAGAACAACGAAAGTAGGCTAAGAACTCACTTTCACTCACTGGATGCACAGCTCGAAGGAATGAGGGGGAATGAGACAAAGAGAGACTGAGACAGCAAACTAACACTGAGACAAAGCTGATAAGGACAAAAGGAAAACAAACGTGCAGACACGACTGACTGAGGAACCACGAAGGGGAAAAAAGAGAGACCAAATACAGATGAGACTAAAGGACAGACACGGAAACACAAAGGAGGTTTGAATAATAAAGGGTCTTAAGCAACAAACTGAAACCAGGAAGAGACTAAAATAAGATACTAGACCTGGAAAAATAGAGTAAAAAGACTTGAAGCTAAAAAGAGTGAGTCAACCTGGGAATCATGAGATCAACAGAAAGTCAAATGTACTTCATCACTAAAACCTCTGATTTAAACATCACTGTGTATTTGTTCAAAACTTCTTTGAGATAATATGACATGCTTCTCTTGCATTTTCTGACTTTCATAAATATTTCTGCAGGTACGAAGAGATCAGGCCCAGATCATTTATTACACAAACCTCCTCATCTCCAATGTAATCCAGTTCTGTGTAAGGATTGGTTGGATTCTACCAGCAGAAAGATGTTATCATAGCATAACAGCCACTGCTTTTTACTTCATCAGTGTGATGGCCAATGTTTACTTCCAAATGTGCCTTGCTGCTGAAAGGTAACAGTGTTTATTACTGTGTTTTTGTGTACTTGCATATATCTGGATACATGTTCTGTGATATTTAGAGAAATCATCTGTTTTCTGTTGCAGATATTCCCTCATCGGCTGCCCACTGCTGGCCTGCATCAGACAAATAAAGCGTTCTCTGCTGGTCTCTGCTCTGGTCTGGGCCTTTTGCATTATCACTGTAGTTCCTGCCACAGTCTTTGAGCGGTTTATAATCCCCCCTATTTTTGCCCTGCTCCCTGCTCCTCTGTTCATCGTCTGCTTAGCTGGAACCATCAAAGCTCTGCGTGCTGCCACCTCAGTGCCCACAGAGGAAAAACGGAGAACTGTAGGAATCCTTGTTCTGTTGCTGTTTAACTACTGTCTGATGGTGGTTCAAATATGGATTGTTTGGTGGTTATTACCTTGGGTCTGTGGGCCACCTCCCTTTCACTGGTGTTTCATAGACACTGTGGTGTTTAGTTTGTTTCTGCTACATCCTTTTCTGGACTTGATTCTGCCTGTTTTCATGCAGAGAGGTTGCATTGACAAGCTGCTGGCATGTCTGTGCTGCTGCAGGATGGACAGCACTGCAGCAGCTGTCAGCACCACATCAGTGTGACTGATGGTAGCACAGAGAGGTGGCCTGATGTAGTCAGAGTTCATTGGAAAGAGGAAAATAGAGAAAATGGTTTGTGAGATTGCTGATGAATCAAAAAGAGAAAATAAACTTATAAATATTGTTATAAGTGTCAGCTGACAGTAGATTCAGTTTCTGGTTTTTAAAAAAATGTTTATAATATTTGCTCAATTTTACCTTGCTGTTATATTTAGATAATATTTTCAGTGATGCCCTTTTCTTCTCGACATGTTTGTTTGCCTTCACAATATTTTCTTTTCTGCTAATCTGCTGAGGAAAGGTGAATAGAGTTTTAAGTGTTATGCATAAATAGTCATATTGTACTGTGCAAAAGTCTACCAGTATGTGAATTATTGTTCATTTAGCTTTGTTTTGTACACACGGAAAGATAATTATTTTATTGCTTTTTTTGGATTGTATGATGGAGTTTGTATTGACTTATTTTTCATTTTTATAAAAATATTACATTCATAAAAGGTAAAAAATGATTTCCTGTTCCAGTTTGTATCATTGATATCATGTAGAGTGAATTCTCATGTCATCTGTTAATGCTATTGTGTCTGATTTATAGAATGTGTCTTTTTGCACATATACAATCTTGGTGCATAGACACCAAGTTACGGTGTTAAAAAAATTTAGTTTTCAGTTCAAAGTGTTTATATTTTTGCTTTAATGATTATATTTCTTTCTTTAAAGCCTCCTGTGTTTCTTCCAGGTGATTCCATCATATGGTTTATGATGTCGCCAAAGTGTTTGCTCATATGATTGTTGGGGTTTTCTCGTTTTGTACTATTGTAGGGTCTAAAGTCCAATATGAAGCACCTTGAGGCGACTGTTGTTGTGATTTGGTGCTGTATAAATAAAATTGAATTGAATTGATGGCTGCTAGAGCGTAGCAGTTCTGTTCTGGGTCATGAGCTAAAACAAAGTGAGCAGCTGCTCGGTGGAGTAGAAACGTCCCCGAGCTTCTCACAGGCAGTTTGCTCATCAACAAAGACTGTAGAGCAGATTCATACATACACAAAAACTTCTCACAGTATGGCTCCTGACCACAACCACATTCACTTTTCTTCACAACAAAACAGAATACTTGCAAAAAGGAATCATATATAATGCGAATTCATTTTTTCTAAGTACTTTTTTTAATCATTGTTTTTAAACTTTATTAATTTACATTTCAGCATTTATTTCAACATTTTAACATTTCAACATATTTTAATAAATGGCAGTTTGAACTTGGTTACAAGCAAATAAGTAGATTAATTGAAATGAATGAACCAGTAAAAGAAAAACAGGAAATCCCCCAAAATCCACATGTACTGAATAAATCAATAGGCTAACACAGAATAAGCTGTCTTTGTTTATAAACAATCTCTATTCATATTTATCATGTTGAAAACAATAATGTTGATATTTGTATTTAAAATATGCAGCATTTATTAATGATGTAAATCTCCCGCACCTGTCATAGACGAGCCCATAGAGGCCTAGATTGGAGGCTCTGAGGTCAAAGACTGTCTTCTCGTGCCAGTCACATCCTCCAGGTAGCATCACCTGCACTTATCTCCTCTGAACAACAGTTTCAGCCACTAGATAAAGCAGACTCAAACAAAGTAATATTAGACACTGAAACCATCTTATATCATCTTTGGCTCCTACAGTGTTGCTGTTGCTCATCAGAATGTGGAGCAGACTGTGGTGTCATGGTTAAGATATCTGTGAACAATGGCAGTGGTACACTCTAATGTCCTGTCATGGTCCCTGTAGATATTTAAAAGTAGATGGTTATCTGTCGTCAGTCAGCATCGGTAGTTTGTGCTTCTATGAACCAGTGAGATTAAAGCTTTGTAAAACAGTGAGATGCTGGCAGCATCAGACAAAACTGCAAAATGTGATGACCCAGAAAATGTGTGTGTGCGTGTGTGTGTGTGTGTGTGCGTCAATTGAAACTGTTTTGTTTTACTATCATCAGCTCTTGACAGAAACCGCAAAGACAAAACAAAGTTGAAGCTGAACATAAAAGCAAACCTGAGATGAGCTGCTGTGACTTCTCACTGATGATCTATGATTCATTGTCCACAAACTGGTTTTCAGTTTGTCAGATTGATTTTACATGAAGAAGAAGAAGATAAAGAGCACTTTGCCTTCACTCTCCTTCATTCATGCCTTTTAGTTTTGTATACTACTACTGCATGTCGTTAACTTTTGTCTTCTTTCTGCTGTTGCTTGTGGTTAATTTTAAAAATTTCCCTCCTAATTTTCCCCTGACACTTAAAACTAGCTGCGGAAGATGGCTGTCCTTTGCAATAAGCTGTAATCATGAAAATACTTACTTACATAGTGCTCCTCATCTGCACGAAGTTTTTCTCTGCCGTGCAAATTAATAAATCTATTAGCATCTCCTGAAGTGTTGCAAAATTTACAATGTGTCTTCAGAAGTCCCCAAAACTATAACAAAATAGACATTTTCATATCAGTATATTGTTGCTGGTCCAGACCTCTACATTCAACACTGCTGACTAACACATCGTGCACGATTAGCTGAGATACTGGGGGAGTGCTTCTTGTCCTAATTTGGAGAGTTTCTCTTCATATCTGCCTTTCCTCATAGCAGCCATACCTCAAGACTTTCTACATTTGAAGCAATGCATTACCAGGGATTGTAACATGTAGTCATTTTACTGAATTATAGAGTAATGAAGACTGAGGCATGGTGTTGTTTTCTGTGAAAGTAAAAGTGCAATGACAGGAAACAGCAGATCTGTTGGCAAATTACATAAATATTTGACAGTGTCAGGCCCCCTGCCAACACAGCTGAGGGGGTAAAAGGACTCAACACCCAAACGTATGTTTTAAAAATGTTTTTCAAATGATTTGAGTGCTCAAACAGAGCTTTCCCATATCTGCTAATGATAAATAATTATCATTCTGAATCAAAGATAAATCAAAAATATAAGTTTGAGCAATACTTTAACAAATAACTACAGTCTGCGTAGACATGATCCATCATCAACCTTTTTATTCACATCTGGGTTTGAGAAGATAAGAACTGTGTCACCAACGACTCATTATACGTTTGAATAGCGTTAAGGGTTGTAATGGCTAAACACAGAATTATTATTCATATGTAATTAAACTGCAAAGATTTTACTATATATATTCCTTACATACCGCACCACAGTATGTTTCACACACTGCACTCAGTGCGAGAGTGCAAGAACCTACAGAGTGATCAGTACACCTGAGAAGATCATCGGCTGACCCCACCCTGCAGAATCTCAACTGTTTGATCTGCTGCCCCCTGGAGGCGCTGTAGCTCCATCCAAACCAGGACCAACAGACTCTTTCCATAAGTCATTACTCTATGTACACACGGACCCTGCCCAAACTCACACATCAATACCTCTCATATGCATACAGCACGCACATACAGACACACACATAGACATACACACCTCTACCACACCAGACAATTTTCCCCCTGGATCTAGATCTGAAACAGGAAGAAGCCCCAAATGTTATAAAATTTTCATGCAATAGCAGTCACATAACCTCTTTGACAGTGGTTAAAAACAACAACAGCAAAAAAAACAACAGATACAAAAAAGAGTTTTGTGTGTTGTGACAAAAACATTCCTAAAAAGCCTCCCAGCAGAACAGCATTATGTAATCAAGCCTTCATATTCTGGCCACTCTGTAATGTGGTAGACCTGCAAGGGCACGTTTATGACTTTAGGAATCATGCATGTATGATCTATAATTAGTCAGCCCACATAGCAAAATTGGTATGGCCCAGATCTGTCCCACACAATGTGCTTACACATGGCCCACATACTGCAAAAATGATGGCCCTTTGTTGGCCCAGATCTGGTTTGCCAGAGGTGGCCCACACATGGGCCAACACAAGGCCAGTTGCAGACACACTGCTGGCCCTGTGCTGGCCCAGAACAGTTTCAGCTCTGGCCCCAGATGTCAGCCTAATGTGTACCTTCATCAAGCCATGTAATAACAACATGTAAGTTAAGTTTTGTTTTTTGTTTTTTTCTGTTGTTATTTCAATTATATGTGCCAGAACATAATAGTGCAAAAGTAACATGACAAAACTCTGTTCAGACAGTGAATGGACTGATTCTTATATAACGCTTTTCTACTCTACCAGATTACTCAAAGTGCTCTATACAACATGCCACATTTACCCACTCACACACACACACTTTCTCCAACGTGAGTGCTTCCTAACTACATTCACACTCTTGACACGCAGAGCCAGGGATCGAACCACTAAGCTTCCGATCAGTAGGTGACCTGCTCTACCTCCTGAGCTACAGCCACCCAGTGATAAACATGAGTAAACCCTCACTAGGTTTTGGATAAAGTGTACACTCACAAACCTGTCAAACCTGCATTTGAAACGTTGGCTACCATAGCAGTATAGGATTGCAACATGGCACTTGGTCTTCTAACTAAAATAAGAAAATAGGAACATAAATAGTGGTATCATTGCCAGACCTGGCCCACATCTGGTTGACATACATCCTGCCATGACACCAGTCAGTCAGAAGTGCCAGCTTGATGCCGGATCCGGACCAGACCTGTCTGCTATGTGGGTAGGTTGTGAAAAACAGGAATGGAAAATAACTTGCAAACCTTGTATAGCTGATAGCTTAGGATTATATGAGCTTCTGTTTGGTTCAGATCTATTTTCTCTCATTGTTTTTTATTTCTCCCAAATCAAAATTGGCACATCATCACATTCAGATTATAATTTGATTTGCAAAAGCTGCTGGAATGGAGGGATTAGCTTCTCTACATTAAGCTCTATGTCAGGAGTGAATGAAACAATGATTTACTGATCCACATCACCAGGCTCTACAGCAACGACATTAATCCTGCACAGCATGTACTACTGTCAGATACAAAAACTGGACTGAAAGACAGCACAGAGGTGCTCATCATGGCAGCACAGGAACAAGCTCTAATCACATGATCGATGGAGGCCGGGGTCTTTTGTTGACCAAAGTGCTGTGCAAAGGGTAAATTGAAAAAACAAAACAAAAAAACAAACAAAAAAAAGCAAAACAATAAAAAACAAGGTAATAGATAAGAAATAAACATTTATTTGATGCTAAACACACACTTATGGCCAGAAAATGTTTCAGAACAGAAGGGGAACTAAGGTGGAACCCTGAGGTACCCATAACAAAGTGTTGTTGTTGAAGAAGAATAGTTTGCAGTGCTGGCAGAGAAGGATCAGATTTACAAGTATGAGGTGAACCAGTGAAGTGCAGGGGGGCAGGGGGATATTTTCACCAGTGGTATCAAATGCAGCACTGAGGTTGAGGAGGATGAGGATGTTTATATATGGAAGAAGTTGAAGGAGAATTACTTTTTCCAACACTTCTGAGAGGAATGAAAGTTTAGAGATAGGTCAGCAGTTTTTAGATAAGGTGGAGTCCAGGTTGTTCTTCAGCAGGACAACTCTGTTTTCCTTGTCCACACCTGTGCACACTGGAACCTGATGCCATTGCACCAGGCTACAGCTTAAGTCCAGCCACAGGCTCCAGCGCCTTCCAGGTTTAGCCTGGTAAATTTGATTTCTTTCAGCTCTCTGACTTGGATTTTCTCTGTGGAAATGAGACATGGCTGACAGCTGCTGAGTCCAGCACACTGTCAGAACTCTTACTGGCTGGTTGTTATTATAACTCCCTATGTACATCAACCAGAGGAGGGGGAAAGACAATTGTCTATAAAAAGGACTTGAAATGGAAGCACTGTTTTTATTAACTTTATTCCAAAGTTTTGAATTAAATATAGTTTAGGAGGATTGCTCTAACCTGGTGCTGTATGCTGTCGTCTGCCAACCCTCCAAATATTATTGGAGGGTTTTTCTGCATATAAAAACGGTCAAGTGTGTCTGAATCCTAAGTATCCTAAGAATCTTAGTTAAGCTGGTGGCTTCCCATGATTCACTGAGGGCAGGTGTTGAATTTATCTAAGTACAAACCCTGCTGGAACAAGTAGACAACTAACTGCAGCAGCAAAACAAGACACAAGACAGAGCTCTTTGTGTGATCACGCGCGAGGGAGATCGACCTAGGCCAAGCGCTGCTCCTTCCACTTGAACCCCATCAAACTCTCGGCCGGACACCCTGTAGCGCTCCTTTTATTGTGATTACATGAATATGCATGGTTCCATTAACACGTGACATCTTAAAGAGGCATGTGTGTGTAAGCAGAGTACACGCCTATCTGTGCGTGGGTGCAGGTGTGTGTGTGGGTCAAAATATGACCCTATGAAAACTGCTCAGCCACGCTTAACGATGTTTTACTATGTTTATCTGCAAATGAATGCAACTCCCCAGATGACTGGCACCAGGTGCCTCACGGGAGAATAGTGGGAGTCTCCCTGCAGCAGCCCAACTAAGACAAACTGCTGTTGTAACTAAACAGATATAGAGTGTGTGTTCCGCCATACCATATACCACCAAACAAGATGCGACCTTTCCATGAACTTAACATGTATGTGAGGTATGCCAGAACACCAGAAGGGAGTGAACGTCCTCCCCTCTCATGGTGCACGGAGTGCACACAGAATCTTAGCGGACCTAAATAATGATGAGACATTTTACTAACATACAAACAATTATATATCTCTAAGCATAAATGATTATATGTTTCTAAGTACAAATGACAATCTTAAATCATCACTCTGACAGCAGGAATACTATATTGTTCTTTCTTTGTTAATGTTCATCCTTTAATATTTATTTATTTATAAATCGTATTTCTGTTTATACTTCAATGCAAACAACACCCCTACCTCTTTAAACTGTATTTATTATAACATTATTTAGTATAGTTCCAACAGCACCCCCCACCCCACTCAATGTGCAATATCACTGATCACACTGCACCTCTCAATGCACCTGCTAGTTAGATGGCATGTATGTGTATGTATATAGATGTAAGTGTGTATGTGGAAATATGTGTGTGTATGCATGTACGGATGCAAATATGTATATATACATATATGTATGTATGTGCGTGTATGTTTGCAGGTGTATGTATAACTTGTACATATCTTTCTTGTGTAAATGTAAATTTGTCATTGTGTAAATACTTACGCTATTGTGTACTTCACACACATGGAGAGATGCCAAACTGCCTTTCACTGTTCTTGTAACAGTGACAATAAAAAGCTATTCTATTCTATTCTATTCTATTTAATCATTTTTTGCTAATTTTGTTTAGTTTTTTGATGGTTGGGGAGCCGACACGATCTTTATGGGATTTGGGTTTTGGGGGGATGACAAAAGGACAGAAAGTACAGCGAGGCATATTAGACTGCAACTCAGCTTCCTGGTCTCAACTATGGATAGAGACATTTTGGGGGGTTTAATAAATTCTGCCAGATTTCTAGAAATGACAGTAGCTCTATCCAGAGTGGAATGGATACCGTCTCACCGAACAAGACCAGTTTTCCCCTGAAAGTTTCTCAATTACCAATGCAATTTTACTCCTATGGTGCTGAATCACAACAGTTCCCTCAAGGTGTTTTATATTGTAATCTGAAGAGCCTGCAATATTATCTATAAATAATGTTTATGCTTCTACTAAATTTAATTCCTCTTCTCTCCAGCACATACCTCCACCTCTCCAGGCTCTCTTCCACCTGCTCTTTACTCTCACTACACTAACAACGCCATCTAAAAACAATGTAATTCACTACACTCCTCCCTGACCTTCTCTGTCAGCCTGTCCATCATCACTGTAAACAAGGAAGGGCTCAAAGCTGATCTATGATGTAATCCCATCCTCACTTTGAACCCATCTACCGCACACATAACCAAAATCTTCCTGTTTTCCAGCCTGACGTACTTCTCTGCCACTCCTGGCTTCCTCATACAGAACCACATTTCCTCTCTCAGCAGAAAAGCCTATCACATGCTTTCTTTGGATACTACCAGCAAGAGTCTTTTGAGGCTGTGTAGCATGTAAAATTCCCTCCAGGCCATACATGAACAAGTCCTTGTATCCCAAAGATATGATATTATCCTAGGAGCATCAAGACATTTATCTATATCATTCCCTGTATCCCTATATTTCACACAAAAAGAGCATATAATGCCCACTTTGTAAGTTTTTCAGGTTTTTTCCCTTTACATTATCCATTTGCTTTAAAAAAAATAGTTTGTCATCCCTTACTGAATTTGCATTTTTTTCATGTGAAAGCAGTTCTGTGCTATTAGTCAACACAGAAGTTACGTGTGACAATATTTAAGTGGTACTCTTGCAATATGTGTAATGTAATATCCATAATGTGTGTATGGTACTGTATTGCAACATAGTGTTGACGTGTTGAGTGATTTGATCTCTGACAATATTCCAAGAAAAGTTTGTCATTTCCAGCTGTTTATCAGCTGTTTAATAAGATCAGCAAAGGTTAAAGTGAAATTTCCAGAGTGCAATTTGCCAGGAGGGTATTTACCCCCCTCTAGTCTACTTGTCCCTGAGACATAAAAATGTTATCCCCCCTTCTGACATTATTAACACTGCAAGTCACTGCAAAGGACACAATGCAGGAAAGTAGAAAAAGGTCATTATCAAAGCTGACTATTTTTAAGCTTCATATGTGAGAAGCTACAATAGTGGAACATCTATTTAGCCCAATAATTTTAAATTGACGGCATTTTGCGTTGCCTAATTTGAGTTTATTTTATAGTAAAAATTGAAGTAATTGAACACTTGGCCAAATAGTGCTAAATAGATCACATTAGATTAGACCAGTGGTTCCCAAACTTTTTTTGCTAGGCCCCCCTTTGTTTTACAAGAAAAATGTTCGCCCCATGGGCGGGGGCACACACCAATATTTTGCTACATTACGGTTTATTTGACACCTCAAACATTTAGTAAACAATTAAGCAAATACAAGTAATCTGCAATAAATTACAGGTAGTAAGAAAATAAACTAGCCTACTAACTCTTTTATGCTACGTCCGCACCTACACGGGTATTTTTGAAAACGCAACTGTTTCGTCCACACGTCAACGGCATTTCGAATCACCCAAAACGGAGATTTTTTAAAACTCCTTTTTTGCGTTTTCGTGTGGACAAGGAATACAGAGTTCGTCACGCAACGTCAAAGGTATGTGCCTTTTTTCACGTCACGCTGTGCGCCACGTTATTGTTTACATGAGATGAATTGCAGAATGGCAGATAGAGACAAAATACTGTTAATCTGACTATCTTCAGGTTTTACACGCTTACATACACACACGCAGTTACTGTCCCTGCATTTAGAAAGGCAGAGGCGTCACGGTGTGATTATTTTACGTGTAGTTGTTTTTTCCCTGTGTAATAATGTTCAACATTGCTGTCAATACATTATTCAAAAAATGGCTCTCTGTGCAAAATGGGTTCAAAAACATAAACAACTGTAAGTAAGTAAGTAAGTAAACTTTATTTATTAAGCGCTTTTCACAGATAGACAATCACAAAGCGCTGTACATAAATATTAAAATAAACAATAAAATCAATAGACAATGTACACAATATAAAAGATCAAATGTAAATAATGTAAAAAATATAAAATATGAAGAGATCAACAAAAGGCTTGTTCAAACAGAAAAGTTTTTAACTGTTTTTTAAAACAATCCACAGAGTCAAGCAAACATAACTGTAGTGGTAAATTGTTCCACAGCCTTGGTGCAATACCATCTTATGTGGGATACTGTTTGTCCATGATTTGAACCGGGGGGACAAATTACGGCAGGATCAGCCTGATATTATTTGTATCCCACTGTAACTTTACTGCATAAAGAGCTAACATGTCCAAAATGTCAGGAGTAGTTAGTTATTACAAGAAGTGTTTGTGAACTAAAAATCAAGAATGTGGGATACTGTTTGTCCGTGATTTGGAGAGCCCAGCGCTGCTCCCGACGAAGGGAAAAGCAATTACGCAGGGGAGACCTACCTTGGCACTTGTGCAGGTGAAGCCAAAGGGAAGATATGCTTCACCATATTTTCTAGTCTTTGGCTTGGAATGAAGTTGGTTTGGAAACATATTCAGCGATGCTTCATCTCCTGCTTTGCGTTTCTGTGGGCGCCCGTGCTGGCAGTGTCCAAGGGTTTTTGTTTTTTTTTTCCTTTTCATACCGCGCCCCCCCTGCAATGGCTCTGCGCCCCCCCTAGGGGGCGGGCCCCACACTTTGGGAAGCTCTGGATTAGACAAACACGTAAGTACAAATATTGTACATATTGATTTAATTAAAACAACAACAACAACACACACACACACACAAATTCATTCTTCCAGCTGTGGTTAAGTTTAACCTCATAATTTGTTTACAGATATTCTAAACTTTACACTTAGAGCAATAATAAAAGTAACATCAGGCTTCATAATAAATATACTTTTTATAAAATAAATACATTTTACAAAATCTTCCTAGAAGGCAGCAGGTTGTGATCTGGAGTCACCTCTCCCCTCTTAAAAGTGTTTTGCTTTGATGTTTCTCACTTCATTTATTTCATGTTGTGAATGAACATGCAGTTGACATTATACAAAGAAATAAATTTAAACACGAGCTACAGTCTTAGTTTACATTTTTCCAGGAAATAGATGTTAGCTCAGATAGGAAAAACATTTCCATGCTGTGATAAAAATAGTATTCTTAAAAAGCCTCCAGGCAGTTATGTCATCAGCCTTTCATTCTTCAGAAAAAATATATGATAGGACAAAAAATGTGTCTATGCCATATTTTAACAGACATGAAAAATCAAACAAAATTTGCAAAGGCTAACTATAACTTTAGAACTTATGTATCGTGAAGCATGAAAAGCAGTTTAAAAATACATTCAGTGTCACAGAAACCAGGTATGATCTCAATAGTGCTAGGGGCTAAAAATAATAATAACATTTCTATAACCAAAGTTTAAAGTGTATCACTACACAGGAACCAGGAAACTTTGGTCATTGCCCAGAAAAAAGGGATAAAAGTGCCACATATTTAAAATTTTATTCAGTTTTGTTTGTTTGACCTTATGAATTTTAATATGATGTCAAAGGACACAATGTGGTAAACTAATTTGATCTGTGCATCTTTTGTCTTTCTTCCTCCCCTCACCCTCAACTAGTTTTCAGTAGAAGGTTGCCTGTCCCTGAGTCTGGTTCTGCCACAGGTTTTTGTTAAAAGGGAGATTAAAGCTTTAAAGCGGTTCCTCATAGAGGTCATCCAATTTTCTTTGTTTTGAACTGAATATTACTGAATATTACTTGCTAACGTTAGCATTACTGTTAATATTAAAAGATGACATCAAACTATTCCTATGTCGAAAGTGAAACACCGGGGGGACCGAGCTTTCGCTGTTGTGGCCCCCAAACTATGGAACAAACTGCCCCTCCATATTAGGCTGGCCCCAACACTTGAAATGTTTAAATCACTTTTAAAAACACACTTTTTTTCAAAGGTTTTCTAGGAGTATTATCAGAGTCAGTTTGTAGTAAGTTTTTAGTCAGCCGTTGGTCACTCTTAATCTTTTTACTTTGTTAATCTTATTCATTGTATATCTTATTGTTTATTTTGCAAAAAAGCTTTTTCCAGCTGAGGCAAATAGCAAAGCTGAAGCCAATTTTGTCAAGACGTGACATGGAGAAGGTAATACATGCCTTTATTTCAACACAGCTTGACTATTGCAATGCACTTTATGTTGGAGTCAGCCAAGGGTCTCTTGCTCGTCTTCAGCTTGTTCAAAATGCTGCTGCCCGCCTCTTAACTGGTACCCACAGGAATGAACATGTAACACCTATCCTGTCTTCTCTTCACTGGCTTCCTGTTCATCACGGAATTAATTTCAAAGTCCTAACACTGGTTTATAAATGCCTTAATGGTCTCGCTCCCCCATACCTTTCCGAGTTACTTCACCCTTATATTCCTTCACGGACCCTCAGATCAGCTGACCAGCTGCTGTTGGTTGTCCCAAAATCAAGGCTCAAATGCAGAGGAGAGCGAGCCTTTTCAATTATGGCCCCAAAACTTTGGAATACGCTGCCTTTAAATATTAGACGGGCATCTTCGTTTCCTGTTTTTAAAACGCTTTTGAAAACACACCTTTTTTCGATAGCGTTCAGACTGGCGTGAGTTGATATTTGTATATGTGTTGTGTTTATATTGATAGTTTATGTGTTTTATTATGTTTTATGTAAGTGTCAGTGGTTTTATCTTGTGTTTTACACTTTGTTTTTGTACAGCACTTTGGGCAAACCTTTTGTTTTTAAATGTGCTATATAAATAAATTGGATTTGGATTTTACTCATGTTTTAATATTTAATATATACACTGATTTATTTTTACCTTCTTTTTCAATTATGTATTTATTTTGTTTATTGATTTCGTTGTGTGCTTAATGTATGGTTTTTAACTGCTATCTCTGTTTTATTATTGGAAAGCACTTTGGTCAACTTTGTTGTTTTTTAAAAGTGCTATATAAATAAAGTTGGATTGGATTATAAAGTAACATTCCAGTCCCACATATGGGTGAGTGGGCAGGCTGCAGGGATCTGGTTTTGACTCTAACCTGGACCATTTCCTGAATGTCATCTCCCTTTTTATTATTCTCTCTACTCTCTATTTTAAAAAAGGCCCTAAAACTTAAACAAATAATTTTCACAGCTTATGTGGAAGCAGACAGTGACAGCACAACTTTGAGGAAAGGAAATCATTTAAATTTAGAAATCTTACAATTCTACCAGAGCACAGAGGTCTACGAAATTTCAGGTCCAGATTTACAAGCAGAGGTGATAGAGCCTTTTTAGTGTTGCTAGTATTTACTTCTTTTATTAGATTTTTAAGTGTAAATTTATTGTTATTCAGTCATTGTTTTATATAGTATATATTTGTATAACTTGCAATGGAGGTTGATTAAAAGGTTGCTATACAAATAAACTTAGACTGCCCCATATGGTCACAGGACCATTGCTAGGGAAGATTTTTAGGGAAGATACATGGATTTAAGTTGTTTCTTATGTTTTAGTGTCGGTTAAATGTGCAAAGCCCGGGCCAACATACATCAGAACAGGGGTTATGAACATTGTTCGTGTTGATGTGACAGAGATGATAGCTGATGGCAGTAGAGGAAGGAACTGTTTTAAAATATGACAAAGGCAAAATGATTGGCTCACAGACATTTTGCCAAAATCTTATTGGTTAACTTTAGCCAATCGGTAGTATGGGTACACCTGGACCTGGTGTGGCTAGAAGGGCAGGTGTTGATAACTATCAACCAGTGGCACACTGTCATCACTTTTCATATTTACTGTAGACTCTTTTTAATGCAGAGGACAAAGCAGCAAACACTGGTGTAGAGACCTGAGGAGTGATCTTGAAACAATCAAAGGTAACTATACTTAAAAACTTTGGGCTTTTTATTTGCAAAACTGTAGTTGCATTATTTTATTTGTGTCTATAGAAATAATTCATGAGGTACAAATCATGTGTATTGTGTTATGAGTGTGCTTAAAGCTGTGTGGTAGGCAGGAGAAGGACCCAAATGCAGGGCTCAAAACACGAAGAGGGGAACTGAAGGAGGCAGGTTTATTGCAACATGGGGGATGATGCAACAACGGGCAGGGAGAAAAAGAGGACTAAATACACCGAGGGGTGACGAGGGACGTGAAAAAACACAGGGAACACAGCTGGGAGAAATCAAACATAATCAGAACAGACTGAAGACGTCACCTGGATGAGTGACGAAACATTTCTCCCACTGAAAACGCTACGGACAGATGAACAGACTCAACCTTCTGGGAAAACTGAACACACTAACATAAGATACAAAACTGTCAAAGTAAAACATGAAGCAAGAGACACTCATTAAGATTTTGACTGACTGAACACAGGAAACAGAGGGAGAGACATGACTGAGAACATCTGAAGGTGACAGAACTAAACATATGTGACAGACAAGACAGAATATTCAGGGAGGCACAAAGGAACGGACGAAAAGAACCAGAAACTCAAAACCAGAAATACAAATGAATAAACTACGAAGAACAAAAGACAACACAGTGGTCCCTCGCTATCACGCAGTTCACCTTTCACGGCCTCGCTGTTTGGCAGATTTTTTTTGTGCGATTTTGCATTTTTTTATTTTTAATTTAATTTAATTTTTTTTACACTGCATTGTGTTCTGCGTCCTGATTGGCTGTAGATCATTGTCAATCAATTTCCTCCGTTCCGTGTCTCCTGTACAGTACTGAATGCGTTCAGCTTGTCAAATTTACATTAATCTTCGATCGCTAGCAGTGTGACTCTGCAGTGCTGTACTGTATGTTTATAAGTTTTCTCCCCAACAAACACAACAATGTTGACGAAACGTTTTACACCATCAAAGGCACCCAAAAGGCAGAGGAAGAAGCTAACCATCGCACAAAAAGTTAGACTTCTGGACATGCTAAAGAAAGGTAGAAGTTACCGTATTTCCTGGATTATAAGGCGCATTAAGCGAAACAAAACAGTCAGATAAGTCAAACTTTACTCAACTCATTCTTCTTGCTTCCTCTGCTTCCATACCATTGATTAATTAATGTTGAATTCTCTGGCAGCTGCTCTATTCCCATGTTGTGGACCTGAAAACAGGGTTTGATCTTTAGTTTCAGTCTATAATATTGGACTTATTTTTCTACAAAAGTTTGAACTTTGAGTGTTTAAACATGAAAATGTTCATGCCTGTCTGAGAAAAGTGTATCAAGTGTGTAGTGAGCAGAGATGGGCAGTAACGCGTTACTTGTAACGCGTTACTGTAATCCAATTACTTTTTTCAAGTAACGAGTAATGTAAGGGATTACTATTGCAAAAACGGTAATTAGATTACCGTTACTTTCCCGTAGGAACGCTGCGTTACTGCGTTACTAAAACCGTGAGTTTTTTGCGAGAATGTCTCATGACTGTGACGTAAGCGAGTGCGACGTTCGTGACAACAGCTGTCTGCAGATCAACAATGGATAATATATCGAGTGCGGGACAGAGTGTAGCATGCAGCGTTTAAAGCGTGGAAGTACTGACCTTATTTTGAGTTTGATTCCATAAAAAGTGACAAAAACATTAGTGTCCGTTGTGTGTGGGAAGAAAACTTCTTTTTACAGCGAAAAAAACCCCCCTAAACCTCCAAGCAAGCACCGAATGCGCTACGACTGTAATGGGAAATTCACAGAGAAACTCGCGGATTCTTCCACTGACCGCTGCGGCACACCTGCACCAGGTTAAACCTCCGCCTACCCCAGTCCTGCTTTACAGGTGAAAATAGAGCAACTAGTCTTTGACTTTATTTATTTTCTGCTGTGTTTTACTTGCATCTATTTGAAAGAGTAAACACAAAAAAATATTTTATTTTATGTGCTGGAATGTGCAGAAAATAGGTTTAAATGTTAAACAAATTTCTTCCAGTCAGAGAATGTTGCATATAATTTAATTTTTGCTTGATGCATAAAGTTAAAAGATTAAAACTAATAAAACAAGTTTTAAACAGAGACTTTTTCATTTGATTACATTTTGTATGATGGATTATGCAGAAAAAGTAGAATTGGGCTGAAAGATCTATCGCTTTATCACCTATTCAGGTTGTAAATTGTGTTTTTAAAAAGTAACTAAGTAACTAAGTAATTAATTACTTTTGAAAATAAGTAATCAGTAAAGTAACGGGATTACTTTTTTGGGGAAGTAATCAGTAATTAGTAACTGATTACTTTTTTCAAGTAACTTGACCAACACTGGTAGTGAGAGGTTTTAAAGTCTTAAAACATCTATAATAATTGTAAAAACTAAAGCTGACTGCTTCGCGGATTTCACCTATTGCGGGTTATTTTTAGAACGTAACTCCCGCGATAAAACAGGGACCACTGTAAAGACAATAAAAGACAAAAAAGCAGCCTCACATGTCTGACACAGTATTGTGGACTAAAAATATAAAGGCTTGAAAGGTCTTATTTCACCAGTCCAAAGGCTGAGCATTTGGACTCATTCAGACGACCTTTAGTCCAATACTACATTTAGTCTGTTGCTAGTACAGTTCACTGTGGCTCATGGGGTTTGATAGGTTTGTAGCATAAACCTATTCGCTGGAACGTTTAAGACAATTCAACTACACAGCAAGAAGCACCAAGCAGGCAAAGTTCTTTATGTTTCACGTGCACAGGAGAGAACTGGACAAACGCCGTCCCTTCGCTTGACCCCAAAGTATGTGTGTGTGTGTGGGGGGGGGGTCAGAGTGTGACCCCAGAAAGACTTCCCTAAACCTGCTGGTCTGGAAGTCCAACAGTTCATCTAAACAAAAGGCACTTAGAGTAAAACAGATATACGTGTTTGCTATACCATATATCAGTAAGAGCAGATATAACCTCTCTCCTGACCTTAAGTTGTGTGTGCATGCCAGAGTGCTCTGGGAGGCACACAGAGTCTCCACAGGCTACTAAGGATCAAACCTCTATCACTCTACAGCTAATTATAAAACTCTAAGCATATATGAGTAAATATTTCTAAGCATAAATGACAATCAACAATACAAATCTAACAGGGTTAAAGGCTCAGGAACATGCCATTCAGTCTTCTCAGTATGTAATATTTTACCACATAATTGTTTTTGTTTGAAGTACTTCTTGAGAAAGCAACATATTGAGAAGGACGGTTAAGCTAGAAACAGCAAACTGAAACATCAGTGAGAAAAGCAGGAAATCTAAAAGTTAGCGATAAATTAGAATAAGTTTGCATTATCTTGCAACATGCAGCTGAACAGTGTTATTAACTTTTGATTTCTCTCTTAAAGGTTTCTCTGTAAATAAAATTAATATGAATTCACCGACCCAAAATTCCACTACCAGCAGCTGCAATGATGCTGATTATGACTACAGCGATCCCTACAGCAACTGCACAGACCCTAAAGACTTCTGCTGGTATTTTGAGGACAACATTAGCATCTTGACATGGATAATTGTTTGTGTCAGCCTTCCTTTGACCCCACTGGCCATCTTTTTTCTTTGTAAGCAGGTGTGTATATAATGAATGAGATTGTTTTACTACAATCTGTGTTTTGCAAGACTCACTTTGATTTTGGGACTGAATTTCATAGGAGTGGAATAAACTGACCAATAAATTAAAAGTTGTGATTTCAGTTACCTGAGTCCACAGTAAATAAAAGTTAAAAAATCAATTAATTTAATTAAGAAGGGTGTCTTTACAGCATCATAGCTGTTCAAATGAAGGAAAACATTACATCATAAGCCATTAACTCTTTTATTTTCAAAGGTAAGGAGAACAGTTTACCTGTTATTGTCTGTTTTTGTTAGCACTATGCAGAGTTACAATTTTTACCTCATCCTATTAAATACAGACTGCAAAGTTCAACACTATTTACAGCTCACTGAACATTTACTCAGCTCTGGAATAACTGACACTGTTGCTGCTTTTTTGGGGATGCCCAAAAACTTTACAGCAGTTTGTAAGTCACACTTCAGATTTGGGTCCAATAATGCTTTAATAAACTACCCTACCCTGCAAATAATTTAAAAAAGCATTCTGACAACAGCCCAACTACTACTACTTTTAGAGATCTTGAGTCACTTTTTGTCAGTGCTCACAATGTAAGTTTCACTTTTAATAATCATTTATTTAACCTCTCCGTGAATCGCTACCTTATCGTGGTGGAGGGGTTTGTGTGTCACAGGGATCCCAGGGGCTATGTTGTCTGGGGGCTTTTGCCCCCTGGTAGGGTCTCCCATGGCAAATTGGTCCTGGGTGAGGGACCAGACAAAGAGCGATTCAGAAGACCCTTATGAAAAGAACATCGAGGGAACAGTTTACCCTGCCCGGGATAGGGTTACCGGGGCCCCGCCCTGGAGCCAGGCCCGGGGAGGGTGCCCGAGGGCGAGCGTCTGGTGGCCGGGCCTTAGTCCATGGGGCCCGGCCGGGCACAGCCCGAAGAGGAGACATGGGCCCATCCTCCCGCAGGCCCACCACCCGCAGGAGGCGCCATGGGGTCGGGTGCATTGTGTGTCGGGCGGCGGCCAGGAGCGGAGGCCCTGGCGGACCGATCCCCGGCTGCCAAGACTGGCAATAGGGACATGGAATGTCACCTCTCTGGTGGGGAAGGAGCCTGAGCTAGTGCGTGAGGTTGAGAGGTACCGGCTAGATATAGTCGGGCTCACCTCTACGCATGGCTTGGGCTCTGGAACTAGTCTCCTGGAGAGGGGCTGGACTCTGTCTCAGTCTGGAGTTGCCCCTGGTGAGAGGCGGCGGGCTGGGGTGGGTATTCTAATATCCCCCGGCTTGCTGCCGGTACGTTGGGGTTTTTCCCGGTGGATGAGAGGGTTTGTTCCCTGCGCCTCAGGGTCGGGGAACGGGTCCTGACTGTCATCTGCGCTTATGCGCCGAGTGGCAGTTCAGAGTACCCAGCCTTCTTAGAGTCCCTGGGGGGGTGCTGGAAGGTGCCCCACCTGGAGACTCTGTTGTCCTGCTGGGAGACTTCAATGCTCACGTGGGTAACGACAGCGAGACCTGGAGGGGCGTGATTGGGAGGAACGGCCTCCCTGATCTGAACCCGAGTGGTGTTTTGTTATTGGACTTCTGTGCAAATCACAGTTTGGCCATAACGAACACCTTGTTCGAACATAAGAGTGTCCATAAGTGCACGTGGCACCAGGATGCTCTAGGCCGCAGGTCGATGATCGATTTTGTAATCGTATCACCAGACCTGCGACCATATGTTCTGGACACTCGGGTAAAGAGAGGGGCTGAGCTGTCAACTGATCACCACCTGGTGGTGAGTTGGATCAGGTGGCGAGGGAGGACGCTGGACAGACCCGGTGCACCTAAACGCGTAGTGAGGGTGTGCTGGGAACGTCTAGCAGAGGCCCCAGTCCGCGAGATCTCCAACGCACACCTCCGGCAGAGCTTCAACAACATTCCGAGGGAGACTGGGGACATTGAGTCCGAATGGACCATGTTCAGTGTCTCCATTGCCGAAGCTGCTGCATTGAGCTGCGGCCGCAAGGTGGTTGGTGCCTGCCGTGGTGGTAATCCCCGAACCAAATGGTGGACACCAGAGGTGAAGGGAGCCACCAGGCTGAAGAAGGAGTCCTATCGGGCTTGGTTAGCCTGTGGGACTCCAGAGGCAGCTGACAGGTATCGACAGGCCAAGCGGAATGCGGCTCGGGCAGTGGCTGAAGCAAAAACTCGGGTGTGGGAGGAGTTCGGAGAGGCCATGGAAAAAGACTTTCGGACTGCCTCGAAGAGATTCTGGCAAACCGTCAGGCGTCTCAGGAGGGGAAAGCGGTGCTCTACCTGCACTGTGTATAGTGCTGGCGGTGCGCTGCTGACGTCGACTGAGAAAATTGTCAGACGGTGGAAGGAATACTTCGAGGACCTCCTTAATCCCACTGACACGTCTTCCGAGTAGGAAGCAGAGTCTGGGAATGAGGGGAATGACCCGCCAATTTCTGGGGTTGAGATCACTGAGGCAGTTAAACAACTCCTCGGTGGCAGAGCCCCTGGTGTTGATGAGGTCCGCCCCGAGTTCCTGAAGGCTCTGGACGTTGTAGGGCTGTCCTGGTTGACACGCCTCTACAATGTTGCGTGGAGATCAGGGGCAGTACCCCTGGACTGGCAGACCGGGGTGGTGGTCCCCATCTTTAAGAGGGGAGACCGGAGGGTGTGTTCCAACTACAGGGGGATCACACTACTCAGCCTCCCTGGGAAAGTCTATGCCAGGGTGCTGGAAAGGAGAGTTCGTCCGTTAGTCGAACCTCGGATACAGGAGGAACAATGCGGTTTTCGTCCTGGTCGCGGAACACTGGACCAGCTCTTTATTCTCTCAAGGATACTTGAGGGTGCATGGGAGTTTGCCCAACCAGTCTACATGTGTTTTGTGGACTTGGAGAAGGCATTCGACCGTGTCCCTCGGGGTGTCCTGTGGGAGGTGTTGCGGGAGTATGGGGTGTCTGGCCCATTGCTACGGGCCATTCGATCCCTATACAACCGTTGTAAGAGTTTGGTTCGCATTGCCGGCAATAAGTCGGACTCGTTCCCGGTGGGTGATGGGCTCCGCCAGGGCTGCCCTTTATCACCGATTCTGTTCATAATTTTTATGGACAGGATTTCTAGGCGCAGCCAAGTGGCGGAGGGCTTTCACTTCGGTGGCCTCAGAATCTCATCTCTGCTTTTTGCGGATGATGTGGTTCTGTTGGCTTCATCGGGTGAAGGCCTCCAGCTCGCACTGGAACGGTTCGCAGCCGAGTGTGAAGCAGCGGGAATGAGGATCAGCACCTCCAAATCTGAGGCCATGGTTCTCAGCCGGAAAAGGGTGGAGTGCCCACTCCGGGTCGGGGATGAGTTCCTGCCCCAAGTGGAGGAGTTTAAGTATCTCGGGGTCTTGTTCGCGAGTGATGGGAGAAAGGAGCCGGAGATCGACAGACGGATTGGTGCTGCGGCTGCAGTGATGCGGACGCTGCACCGGTCCGTCGTGGTGAAGAGGGAGCTGAGTGTAAAAGCGAAGCTCTCAATCTACGTCCCGACCCTCACCTATGGCCACGAGCTGTGGGTAGTGACCGAAAGAACGAGATCACGGATACAAGCGGCAGAAATGAGCTTCCTCCGAAGGGTGGCTGGCCTCTCCCTTAGAGATAGGGTGAGAAGTTCGGCCATCCGGGAGGGGCTCAGAGTAGAGCCGCTGCTCCTCCACATCGAAAGGAGCCAGTTGAGGTGGTTTGGGCATCTGACAAGGATGCCCCCTGGGCGCCTCCTGGGTGAGGTGTTCCGGGCATGTCCCACCGGGAGGAGGCCCCGGGGCAGACCCAGGACGCGCTGGAGAGATTATATCTCTCGGCTGGCCTGGGAACGCCTTGGTGTTCCCCCGGATGAGCTGGAGGAGGTGGCGGGGGAGAGGGAGGTCTGGGCTTCTCTGCTTAGGCTGCTGCCCCCGCGACCCGACCTCGGATAAAGCGGATGAGGATGGATGGATGGATGGATTTATTTAACTTATTAGTTGCAATTGCTGGTAAAGCACTGCAGACAAATCCATTCAATTCAATATAAAATATAAAATATTGTTGTTTACTATTATGCAACTAATATTCAGTGTTACAAAGCCTGGTAATGAGTCACAACAATAAACAAGTTTGCAGCTGAGTAGAAAGGTGCTATATAACAACCAGTTCTTTTACCATTGAATGCACAGTACATATTTAAACTACTTTTTTTCTTATATTTGAGCATTATAGTAGTCTATAATGTGAAAACATCAACCCAATATCACCTCATAATTATTAGATTAATACTACATCCCAAGCTCAAAGTCTGGCAAAGAAAGGAGAAAAGGGGACTTTAATTAAAAAATAGCAACCAACTTATGTAAATCAGAACTTTAGTGTGTGGCATGTAATGTGAAATGTGTTTATGTGGAAACCATAATGCATAAATTGTGTTTTTCTTTGTTTTCCTTTAGGTGCGAAAGGATCACATCGGTCAAATCTATCTCATCAACCTTCACATTTCTGACCTTGTTCAGCTCTTCTGTATGGTCGTTCACATGTCAGGTGTTGAGGACTTCCTCACATGGAGAATATTTGTTCGCTGTGTCTACCCTTCTGGTCTGATGGCAAGTGTTGGCTTCATGGTGTGTGTTTCCATGGAAAGGTAAACATCTGTGCTGTGTGTTTGTAGCTACACCAGTGTCTGAGCATTTACTGCTTTTTATTAGTATATCTTTTCAATACTGCTCTGTTTCAACTCCTTTGTGTGTCTTTCTTGTATAACAGGTATTTGGTTGTTGCCCATCCAGTGTGGTACCAACAGAGACGAACAATCAAGGTCACTGTGGTGGTCTGTGTCTCAGTCTGGATCCTTTCTGTTTTTGTTGGCCTCTTAAATAACGACTATTTGGGTGCCTTCCTCATCATTCCCCTTCCTCTTCTCTTTTTCTTCCTTATTAGAACTATTAAAGCCGTGTCTGCAACCAGTGTCCCCTCTGATGAAAAACAAAAAATTGTGGCAGTTTTGGTGGTGGTGGTGCTTATTTACATATTGGTGTTTGTGCCCAGAACCATTTTTGAAATACTGCTCCTGACAGATACAAATTGGCAGACATTGTACTTTGTGTATGACACTACCTGCAGTTTAGTTCAGCTGAATCCCCTTATAGACTTGATTATGTACTTTTTCATTAACAAATGGGTGTTAAACAAGCTTTTTAGTTGTCTGTGTTGTTGCAAATTGGACAGCAATGATCTCAGAACTTCAGTGACAACAACATGAAATCAGAAGGAAATTGTGCAATTTCTGAATCACCTTAATGTGGATAAGTGACGTATGATTTTGTTGGCGTGTTGGTTTAATGGGAAATGGCTGTTCAGGCAATGTTTCTGTTGTTTATTAGGGTTAAAATGCACATAATATGCATCAATTAATACAATCAGCATATGATATCTTCTTTCTTTTTCTGATTAATCATTTTCTTTCTTTTTTTTTTTGACCATAGAAGTATTTTTGTTCATTTAAATTGATTAAATAACTTGATTACTACCCATGTCAATCATCTCTGTTTGCGTATATATATACATATAATTTTTTCTGAATAATAATCTATTTATGTTTTGTTGAGACAATTTTTGTTTGATCTTTTGTGCCATTGGCTGTAAAACTATCTGCTCTGTCAGCAGTGATTCAACAACAAAATACTTTTCCCCCCAAACGATAGGGGAAAACGACAGAATAATCAACATATACTCTTAGAATTGCTTTAAATCCCTTTGATTTCTGCAGTCTGACAGTGCAGTGTGGTCTAGAAAAGCATGTATAAAAACCAATTTTAAAACTCCAGTTTGTACTTAATAATCTACAATGTTATGATATAAATAAATGAATAAAGTCTTTATTGTTGTTCATGTAACCATAAAAAAGAGAATAAAATCAATTAACTCAAATCCCACTGTGCAGTGTCATGTCATATTAAAAGGAATCGAGTTAATTGATCTAACACACTGGTGTATGTTTAATATCATCTTGCATCTAAACATTGGAGCCTGTTGATTTAAAACCAGTGCTTGTAACTTTTCCATTTTCTTTTCCATTTTTGTGATAATAAGAGATTAAAAACATGTTTTGACAACTGCTTTGTTTACTTTAATAAATTGTTTACTGGATGTGTGAATCGTGTTGCTCCAAACTACAAAAAACATCTAATATCCTCTTTCAGTTCTCTGGCACGATTCATAAATACAGTTATATATTTTATTCTTCATTAACAAGCTCATGTATAACATGTGTTTGGTATCATTGATAAAGTCTAATTAAGTTATTAACAATGTATTTAAATTGACTTTTATATATTGTCATATTCTTCTTTTGAGAGAAGAAAATATGGTCAATTATAAGTTTTCAAAATTTATTATCAAGTGTTTAAAATTTGAGTTTAGCTTTTCATTGCACCACGGACGTCTGTCTTTTTCCACAGCTCAGAGAGACAAATTCTGTGTCCAAATTCAGGGGTAACATGCTTCGAAGGAAGTGAGCGGCTGTGAAATGGGACGCTCTAGCCTTCAGATTAGCATCACCAGCTGTCTCGGTGGAGTTTAATAAACTCAGCCATCTGCTCCTTGCTCCCTAACGGTGTGTTCACACCAGGGCCGTGCAGAGACGTTTTTAGGGGCGGGTGCTCAAAGTTAAAAAGGGGCACACTGAACCAGGCTGAATAACAACAACACACATTCATCAAGAATCTAATATGGGATCGCATCATACTATATCACTGTTGTCAGGCAAAGCAAACGTAGCCTATGTTTTACCTGATGGGTACAATGTTGCTGTTGAGGGGTTGCTGCTGCTCCTGCTACTGATAGTGCTGGAGGGCAGCGCTGTGTTGATCTGAGACTGTAGACATTAAAAAGTCCATAGGAGAGATGGAAGCTGATTAAACAAGTGTCATGAGATAATAACAAAATGCAAAGATTGGTGACAGCGCTTGGAACCATAAGGCAACAAAAAACTGAGAAATAAACTAGACCCTGCCTGTGATTCACTCTTTGCCTCTCTTCCTCCTTCCATCCCCTCATCTCATCGATCACTCTCCACTTGCTGTCCATCTGAGAACAAGGCACAACTTGCTATTGCAATAAACTATTATTTAATTATCCACACTTAACAACTCCTGCACTTAATCTATAATAAAATGATGACAGAAAAATGTTATAGAAGCAAAACATTTCAGTTGTGCTTATTATTATTTTTATACTGGAATACCTCTCCAACAACTGGTACATGTGTTAATGTTACCTGTGCTCTTTGTAATCCAGCTGCTGAGGGATCCACTGCCTTTAGTAACCTCACACAGCTCCTACTGTTTCCTCCTCATGTCCTTACCAGCCATGTCTGGACAATGTTATATTATGAGTAATAATTCAAAAATCCATATACATAAAACACACACATGCATGCACACACAGTGACATTTCAGACCTTCTTCAGAATACTGTATATACTGTGGGCACAAGTTTCCATCATGGTGCTGATCCAGAATCCTTCCCTTATTATTTATTACTAGAGCTACAATAATAAAGCAATGAGGGGAAAAAAAGTAATAAATATGAAATAATGTATTTATGATGATTCCATTTGTTTCACTATCCACTCTGTGCAGGCAGAAAGCTTATTACATTTTTAAACTGTAGGGATACAATAATTTTGCTGCTGTAAAATCAGCATTTTGTCTTATTTAAAATATAAATCTAATATAATCTGTTTCTTAATGTATGTTCTTTAAAATACAGCGTGTTTTATAAATATTATAATTATAATAATCCATTATTATGTGGCTATGCATATTAGATCGTTTTTAGTGAAATATAAGCCCTCCAGAAAGGCAGGAAAAGCCCTGTAACTTACTTTAAAACTAAATATGTTCCCTAAAACGGTGACAGAGCTACAGACCCATGACAGCCTTACCCAGTGAGCCAGCAGCTATGACCAGCACTACTTGTGCAGTTAATAAAAGGACAGGTAAAGTTTGTCGCGCTGTTGCACACACAGCACGCTCATTTGTTTCAGTTCGTCAGTTGCCACAAGACAGCTTACCAACGTGTACGTAATAAGCTAATACTCCTGTGTGCTGTAGACTACAGTGTACGCTGTACACCTACTTACTGGTTTTGTCGCATCAGTCTGTCTCTGAGTTAATTTGTGTTTCTCCTACAGCTCCGGACTGCAAAAAATGCGCGTGCTCTTTGTGAGCTCGTTCCCGGCTCGTAACCAGCGCGTTCTGCCGTCAAGGGCGATCATTGGTTAATGGTGATCATGTGACTGATGCAAGCCAGATCCTTTTATTTAGCAAAAATGTGATTAATAGTTAAATATTATTGTTGAGGGGCACAGACAGGACTCCACACACACACACATTTAAAAAAAAAAAGATAATTAAAAATTTAAAAAAAAATTGCCTCAACAAAAGGGCACTTTGGGCACCCATCAGGAAAGGGGCGGGTGCTCAAGCCCTTCCGCCCCCCCTCTGCACGTGCCTGGTTCACACCGAACGCGATAGGCGCGGGCGAAAACGCCCCAAACGCCCCTAATTTGACGCGTGCACATTCGCACCTCAACGCGTGTCCAACAGAAATCCATCGCGCCTCAAAATTGCATCGTCTCACGCGCGTGAACCGGAAATGTGGGAGGGATGTGGGAGGAAGTTGTGCCAGACGGTATCTTTGCAAGATGGCAGCTGTCGAGCTAGCATTTCAAGAGAGAGTTTCCCTTCTCTATCTACTGTGGAGAGCAGAGCAGCGGGGAAAAAGACGTCCTCGCCGTACCTGGGTCCATCAGGTCCTCCAGAGGCGTGAGCAGTTTGGTGAGTTTCACCACTTGCTCCAGGAGCTGCGCCTCGATGACGGCCGATTCCAGCGATATCACCGTCTTTCACTCGGCCAGTTTGAGGACCTGCTGTCCCGCGTCGGTCCCAGAGTCGCCCGCCTAGACACCAACTACAGGCGCTCAATCCCACCTGCAGAGCGCCTGTCCATCTGCCTGAGGTTAGTAAAAGTCTTTAATACGGTAGTCCTTTATTGATACCTGTGCTAATATATGCTAAACTGTATTTTTAATATTTCTAGTGATACTCGAAAGGTCTCATTAAGTCCCGATTTAATTCAATTTATGCTGTAATCAGTGTTTGCAATGATAGCATGGCTGTGGTGTCTATCAGTGCATGCTCTCTGTGTTTGCTGATATCAAACAGTGCGCTAATCTTTGTTGTGATACTCTCCTTTTTTTTTAATTTAGATCTGGTTTAATTCATGTATAGCTGAATTTTTTTATATAATCCCCGCAGACTGTTTTAGATATTGTCTAATAATTATAGTGTATATTAGAAAATATCTAATATACACTATGTAATTATAAGGATAATTACATAGTGTATATTAGATATTATCTAATATATTTGTAATTGAAATCTAACGTCACCAAAGTGTTTTGGAATTTGAATAATGTATTTTGTAACTGCAGTACACATCATACTAATTTTAAACAATTTTGTCCAGGTTCCTTGCCACCGGGGACTCCTTCAGGACCATTGCGTTTAGTTTTCGAGTTGGTGTGTCTACCGTGAGCCAGATCATCCCCCAGGTAGCGACAGCCATCTGGGACTGTCTAGTGGATGATTTCATGGCTGTGCCTTCACAGGGAGACTGGCGGTCCATTGCAGAGGAATTCCAGGAGCGCTGGCACTTCCCTCTCTGCTGTGGAGCTCTGGATGGGAAGCACGTTCAGACAAAGGCACCCCCCAACTCAGGATCCATGTTCTATAACTACAAGGGAACATTCTCCATTGTTCTCCTTGCGGTTGTGGATGCAAGGTATCGCTTCCGAGTAATTGATGTTGGGGGGTATGGGAGGACCAGCGACGGGGGTATTCTGGCCAACTCCACCTTTGGTCAGGCTCTTCGGGCTGGGACTCTCCATCTGCCTCCTGACCAGCCTCTACCTGGTGGAGAACACCGTGGAGCTCAGCCCCATGTGTTTGTGGCTGATGAAGCGTTCCCGCTGCGGCGTGAGCTGATGAGGCCTTTTCCTGGACGCCTCCTCCCTTTAGAGAAGAGGATCTTTAACTATCGCCTTTCCAGGGCCAGGATGATAGTGGAGGGTGCCTTTGGTGTCCTCTCCTCACAGTGGAGGATGTATCGGCACTCCATGGAGCTCCGTCCTGAAATTGCGGAGAAGTGTGTGAAGGCAACGTGTGTTCTCCACAATTTTCTACGCTGTTTGGACGAGAGAGGGGCACCTGCTGTGAGGAGTGTGGCACCTGCTGTGGTGGAGCCGTTGCATAGCCTGGGCCGTGTAGCAGCAAACAACTCCTCCAGAGAGGCAGTCCTGGTGAGGGAGAAGTTCATGGCCCACTTTTCAGCGGAGGGAGCTGTGACTTGGCAGCCAAAGGAGTAGCCTGGCCTGTTTGAAGTCCGAGTGACTTCCCCACAACGGCTCTTTTAAGAGCCACCCACAAACCTGTAAAGAGTGTTCCTGCCTTTTTAACATTTTCTTAATAAATGGAGCTCTACTCCAAAATATAATAACCTCTCTTTACTCTCTTAAATAACTTGTCTTCACTATGTTCCTATATACTGTGTGATGCAAAATTTTGGGCAACCTTATTAATAGTCACTATTTTCCTGTATGAATCGCTGTTACAATTGAAAATGTCACTTGCATACATCATATAGGAGAGACACACATTGATATACACTAAATTTTCATTTCATTTGTCTTTTTTAAGTTGCCAATTTATGCACCTGCTTGATTTTGTTTAAACAGTTATTCCACACTTTATGTAAATCCAGTGAACTTAATTTCACTTCTCAAATATCACTGTGCGTGTCTTCCATATGATATAATTAACTGACAACTTTTATTGTAACAACCAATGATTTCTAGCGGAAAATAATGACTTTTACCAAGGTTGCCCAAACGTTTGCATCCCACTGTATTAGTATATTTTGTCATTAGTATAATAAGAAATACATTCTACATGTGTCAAGTCGGGTGCGAATATTTGCTGTGTAGTAAAACTGAGACATTAGTTATTAATAATGTTTATTTGAAAAAATATATAAATTCAATAACAACAACATTAAACATGAATATATAACATTTAACTATTTACAGAGGGACAGGAACAAATAGGACCCAGCTTGGAGTGGAAGAGCCTCAGGGAGAATGAGGAGAAAAATAAGAACATTGTTTCTGCCCTGGAGAGCCTGCTGCCTCATCAGAAAACTACTGATCGCTAGGGTCCAATGTTTCCAAATTTAACACAGCTGTGCTGCTTTCAAAAACTAATTTGTGCATTTGAAATTTCACGAATTCTCGTGTCTGAGGCGGCAGGCTCTCCAGAGCAGGAGCAAGGCCAAGGAGGAAATACTCCGTTGGAGACGGGCGTGGCCTCTTCAGTGACTCCAGGATGGCCAGCTCCACCGCCGATGGACCATCCTGTGACCCGTCCCTCGGCCGCTTTTGAGCTATCCTCCTCTGTGGGCCTGTAAAACACAGCACAAAACACAAAGAATTGAGAAGGCTGCTACTAGATTTTCATTTTCACAATTGAAAAAAACAGGATATGAACAGATTGGTTGTGAATATTTAGTAAAGGTGATCACCAGGGAATCCAAGTGACTAAAAAGCTATCAGTGCTTGATGTACATACCTGTGGGTGCAGCAGCAGGAGTGGAGGGACCAGGGACTGGGGAGCCAGAAGAAGCAGCAGGGGATGGCTCTGCTGCATAATCAGTTGACTCTATTAAGACAATATTAAATGTTAACAGGTTGAAAACAATAGTCATTCAGAAATTATATACAGTGGTCCCTCATTTATTGCAGCACATGAACAACAGTCGCAGTTCTCATAAGTTCATTGTCAAAGTGCAAACCTTTGTCGATTGTTAAACGTTATTATGCCGCGCTTTTTCTCCGTCTGTGGCGCCACTTTTGTGTGCCTTTTTCCCTCGCAGTGCAGGTGTCTATTTCCGAATGAGGGTCATAGTTATGAGTGTCTTTGTGCTGTTTTTTCTATTGGACGTGATGGTTATAAAAACCAAACATGGTAAATCTGGCGCAGGAGACACGACACGGAGGAGATTTGTCAATCAGGCTGCAGAATGCAAGGCACATTGTTGAAAGCTGTACGGTGCACCAAAAAAAAAAATCAGCGAAAAGGCGAGGCAGTGACGGATGAACTGCAGGACCACTGTATACTGTTATTAATAAACAAAATATATTCCTATTGACAACACGCATATATTAACTGCCTACATTAATTCATTGTAAACATATCTTCAGACTGAAACTCCCCTGCTGCCTCTCCGGGCTGTCCCTGGTCCTCGGGGGCGAAGTTCTCCACGGCCGGGACCATATTGCTGCTAGTCTCCCGCGTGGTGAGGAAGGGGTCCAGAAACCCCATGACCGCGAAGAACTTCCATCTCCTCCCCGATCCTGCTGCAGACCCACTCCTCTTCTCCTTCTCCGTCCTCTTCTCCTTATTATAGGTGTCCCTGAGGCTCTTCCACTTTTTCCTGCAGATGTCCTCTGAATAAACACATTATCTTGTTAGCGGAAAGGTATTTGTACATCAGTGGGAAAATAGCGGGACAGTAGGCATGCTTGCCAGCTTTTGCGCGGCTTCATCGGGTCAGTCTGAAAATTAAAAAGAAGAACAAATGAACTTACCAGGTTGCCCGATCTCCTCACTTATGTGCCTCCAAGCTAGGTCCTTTTTGTTCCTGTCCCGGTAGAAGTAGCAGCTAGCATCGTACAGTTCTGGACGATTAGCCACTGCGCCGATTAGTTTTTCCTCCATACTGAATGAAGAATGAAGGGCTTTGGTTTGATCTGCCCCTTTGACCTGGTTACAGCAACGTCACCAGGCTCCTGATTGGTTGACGCGGCGCGATTTGACGCTGGAGTTCAAATTTTTCCAACTCGAGCGGTAGAGGCGAAACACGCGTATGCACAAAATGCAACACAAAAATTCACACGCGTGTTTTTTTTCGCGAGTCAAACGCACCCCACGCGCCCCACGCGCTACACTGACGCGCGTTTCACGAGTTTTGGCGTTTTCGCGACGCAAATCTGCCTCCGAATTTTCGCCGGACGCGCAATCGCGTGTCATCGCACCCTTTCCATTGACTTTACATGTAAACCTGACGCTCTGGCCGCCTCTTTCGCGTTCGGTGTGAACACACCGTAAGATATAATGGGACATAAACTCTCTACTATTTCACACTTCTGTGTAATCAGTTTTCTGTTTGACATTTATTCAGCTGTGTTAAAACTATAACTTTAATCTCAGACAAACCAATATTCCTCAGGAACAAATAAAACACTGAGAAAAGCCAAACAATAACATTTTTAAGTTACCTAAGTGACTTATATATCATGTTTAACCTCAGTAGCGAAAGACCGCCATTGTTGAAAACTGGAATTGGCTGGGCCACGCTATGAATTCCTGGATAGGTTGAGCCACGAAAGATACACATGACCCATCCTTCAAATCTGGAGAAAAGGGGGAGGAGTCTTCGAGTTGGGACAGCCCTCGTCGATTCGCTGTGACGTAACTGCCTACGAATGTCACCTTCGAAGCATGCTACCCCTGAATTTGGACAAAGCAAAAGGATGCCGCATCCAAGCAGGTTCCGGTATTCGGATCATGTTTCAGCTTCTGCACCTTTTGGACATCTCCCTGTACTAGGAGATGACTCTTCCCATTTCACCGTGGCAACCATCTTTACATTGGTGTGAGGCCTGCTGAGGTAGAGAAAGAGGGGGGAGAGACAGAGCTCTCCTTTGCAGGGCTGGGTATTGATTTAGATTTATACAACTGATTCAATTTACAAGGTCCCGATTCGAGATGGCACGATATTTAGAATGCAATTTTATGCAGATTTCAAAAACTCTTTAGTTCTGAAAAAAAGTAGTGCAATATCAGCAATATGTAGCAATATGTATCTTTATATAAATAATTTTACTTCAGCTCATCCTTGACCCCCTGCCAGTCTAAGAAAAGTTGACAGCCCAGCGCGTGCTCCCGACGCAGGGAAAACTAATTCTGTTGCGCAGAGACCTACCTTGGCACTTGTGCAGGTGAAGCCAACGGGAAGATATGCTTCACCATATTTTCTAGTCTTTGGCTTGGAATGAAGTTGGTATGGAAGCATATTTGGCGATGCTTCATCTCCTGCTTTGTGTTTGTGTGGGAGCCCCGTCAAAAAACCTGTCCATTATGCTAGCAGTGCCCAAGCGTTCTTTTTTTTTTTTTTTTCCCTTTTCATACCGCGCCCCCTCTGCAATGGCTCTGCTTGAAATAGTCTTTCAAAACGGCAGTTGAAAAGTTGTACATTGTAGCACATTTTCTAACCCTCTATCTTCTACCACAGATAGTGGTCCAGAGCAATCAATTTTGCAAGCGAATTTGCAAGTTTGTGTGATCTTGACTTCCTAATTTTGGTCCTGAAGTCCTTTTGTTGTTGTTGTTGTTTTTTTTGTTTTTTTTAATGTTGACAGACTTGACTGGGGAAAAGAAAGGGGAGAAAGAAAGGGAAAGAAAAACAGCGGGGAAGAGGGACGGGGATAAAGGGCAAAAAACAAAAACCAACAAAATAAGCAGACAAAAAATACATCTATCAATCACCTGGATCACCTGTTGAGAAAGAAAAAGAGAAAACAAGCAGAAGAAAGAAAATCAGTGGTTATTATTTTTGGATTCCTCCTCAATATTAGAACCTTAACATTTGGGGGCTCGTCCGGTGAGAGGGGGGAATTCTGGAGACGGAGAGATCCGGGGTCCGTGGTGATTAGACGGGCAGATACGAGTCAGTGGTCTGAAGTGAGAGACAAGCCGGCTTATACAAAGGTAAGGCACATACCTGTTGAATTTTCCAAAGTGTGCCAGATTGGACATGACAAAATTAAAGTCTACTCACTGAAAATTACTGGTGAAGGTCTGTTTTGATTTTGGTGAAGTGTTCATGAGGTTTACCGGTTGAAGTAATGATAATGAAGTATAAGTGACAGTACTGAGTAATGAGAATAAAGGAATGAAAAGAGAAAGCAGTTGGACTGCTAAGTGAACTTAGAGTGATAGGGAATTTGGTCATCGTGTGGGTTAGTGTCCCGTTGGTCATTTGGTCTACGTGTGATGGTCATTTTTGTGGGTTAGAGTCCCCTATGTCCACAACGGGAGATCTGCCTCAATCTGAATCCTGTTTTGGGTGTGGATTGTTGTTTCAAATTATTCTAAATTTGTCTAGAACGACAGCAGCGTCTGTTAAGAAGCGCATTTTCTCGGAGGTAACGCTCCCTCCTGGGTAAAGACGTTTATCCTTGACCTACCCTGAAGAGTAGGGTTAGTACGGTACGACAAGCCGGGAAGAACTGGGGAACCTTCAAAATTGCTAGGGGTTCAAGTCCTCTACTTACGCTTGATTGGGTATGCTGGCAAATTGAGTTAGGTTTAGAAATCTGGACAGGACAGTCTGGGACTGCCCTGGTGAATTGAGCACAAAAAGTCTGGGACTGATCGGTTGGACCGTTATGTTAAATTTATCGAAATTTGTAGGAGCTAAGAGGACTAAAATCTGTGGAGTTGTAATTATAAGACGTCTGTGTAATATAAAATAAGAAATCTTTGTGTGAGAGAAGTCTCTGTGTCAGCAGTGCACTGCCGGAGGTGCACTGATGGTGTGTGTGAGAATGTAAATGAGCAGCGGTGACGCGCAGAGAGGGTGGTTTCGGTTTAGAGTATTGAGCTTTATAACTATTGTTTGCCAGTATTGCTAAATGCCTGTAATTAAGAGGCTGGTTTTGCGTATTACGAGAGTATAAATAGAGTTTGAATTCATTACTGTGGATGTATAGTCATTGACTGAGTTTTGACATATATATATAGATTGAGTGTATTGTACAGTACCTAAGACCACTATATATTTTCCTGTAGTAACCTCTCTTGAGTAATAAATGGTGGTATGTTTTATTTTTAGTTATGTGTGTGTGGTGAGAAGCCGTGAGGATGATGAGAGGTTTCAGTTTTTTTTCTTTTTTCTTTTTGACTTGCTCTTTCTGATTATGGAAGCCATGTCCAAAATACTCATATGAAAGTGTATTTTGAGTGATTTTAACCGTGTGAATGCTGTCAGTATTTGATTTGAGGGACTCTGCGTGATTTGTCTGAGTGAGTGAAAAGGTGGAAGTTTGAGAGAAAAGGCAGTGTGTGTGAGACGATTCATGAGGTCTGAAAGAGGTTAGAACGTTTAAAAGTGTGTATGAAATAAAGGTGTGAAATATATTTCTTTTGTGATGTAAAGTAGGATGTGTTAAAGTTTGAAAGTGCTTTTAATTCAAGAAATCCATGAGTGATGGTATGAGAGGTTGAGTTTCTTTTTCTCTCAGTTCAAAAACACATAAGTATATACACTTGGTACACCCACTCAAGAAATTATTGTGTGACTGATGCTACAAAACTGACCTAAAGAATGGTGATGTGTGTGAAGAAGTGTTAATTGTTCTGATGTTTGAAAGAGCTCTATTTAAATGTGTGTGAGTGAAATGAAGGTGTATTGTTTTTAGATCAAGATTTAGTAGAATTACTGATTGTTTGTAGACTGTGAAATTCAAAGAAGAGACAGAGTCTGCAGAAACAGGAAACCGTGTGTGTGTGTCTGGGACAGGAAACGCATGCCCATAAAAGGGAAGCTCACGGTGACAAGTGTGCACCCAGAGAAGAGAGAGAGAGTTAACTTTAGGGAGATGAAGCAAATGGAGGTTTTAAGAAAAAGAAATGAAAAGAATATTAATTCTATGCTTTAGTGTGCCAATACAGGTGGACTTCTCTCAACATTGGAACCTTGAGTACAGCGGCAGAACAATAGATTAACAGAATTGGGAGAAAATAAGCCAGTCTTTGGCTCGAAATTGTGCGGCTTGATCTCTCACTTTGTCCCTGAAACTGAGAAGAAACTCAAAGGACAGTCAATCTCCTGATGAAGACCGACAGAACATCGTGGACTTGAATACAGCAGGCAAACGACAGTGCCACTGATCCATTAACACTGATGACGACTGACGACCAGCAGAAGCACGTAAGAAAAGCAAAGCTGTAACATGTGCTGTGAATTACAGGCTGGGCAGTTGAACAGTGGGATAAAGAATTGTGGAAGAGCACTGGACATTGAGCGTCATATTTGCCATGCTTGGAGTAATTTTGGAAGAGAAGACTGAAGAGAAGAATGGACAAGGAAAAGAGAAGGAACAAACTGTGTTTGCTGGAGCTTTGAAGCCCGAACAGGACACTGTGAATGAAAAAGGACCAGTGAGAGATGAAGCTGGACGAGTTTGACTGCGAGAATACAGGATATGATTGGATTGAAAATTGAAGCCGGAACTCATGATCGTTTAGGGATGTCCACCACATCACAACAAAGAGGTAAACAATACAAAAGGTAAAAATAATCAAAAATAACTGACAACTATATTAATGAATAGAAAACACACATACACAAGTTGTTACATGTGAAATTATTTTTGAAATGAATCAGAAGTGAGATAGTTTGAATCTAAAGCTCAGTGAAAAGATGCATAAATAAAATATGAATACATAAAAATGCAATGAAGAGCACAATATAGGATGCAATGAAGATGCAGCTTACACTTAATTAAGATGATCACATGGCATGCAAGGAAGAAAACAGCTTACACTCAATTAACATGAAATGAAACGAGAAAACGCTTATAGTCATATTCATGACATAAACATGACATAACTGGTATTTGTGACAGGAAAGAGAGAGAAGTGGGTCGTTTAAGCACTCGTGATAATAATGAAAATGTCTTAGTTTTGTTATTTTCAGGAGTAAAGCAGACCTGGACCAATTCTCCAGATGCAGCAGTCGGAAGGAAATTAGAGGTTAACATCAATGGATAAGTTAAGGCAAGTTTCTGGTTGAATTGTTCACAGCATGATGTGTCCAGGAACCTGAAAAGCAAGCGCTAACACCTGGCTGAAGACCAGGAGGGCTGTTATTTCAATTGGGAAATTAAAATTTGGGTTAGTAATTCGGGGAAGGAGAAAACTGACTGTTTAGGTGGAGAATTGAGAAGGTGTCTGAGAGACTGCGAAGCCAGAGATGCAAAAATAACACACACAAACAGAAAATGCATTAACCTTACAAAGACAAGCTCATGAAGATTAATGCATAGACATTGATTAAACCTGGCTAAGAAAACAAGCATACGCAATGAAGATCAGCTTGCTACTTGTATGAGTGATAGAATGGTGTGAATGTTTAATAAAATAGACTTAAAGCTTGAGGTTGAAGTTGACTCAAAGGGGTTATATGACAGGGGAGTGAGTTATGGGAAAAACAAAAGAAAAGGGATTAAAGTAGTTTTTATAAGAGTGCCTTAGGAGTGCTCTTGTACTGAGCAGTGTTGGGCAAGTTACTTTGAAATAGTAATTCAATTATAGTTACTAGTTACTTCTTCAAAAAAGTAACTGAGTTAGTAACTGAGTTACAATATTCTAAAAGTAATTAATTACTTGGAAAAGTAACTATTGCGTCACTTTAGAAAAACAAAGAACGTTTAACCCCCTGGGGTCCAGGGTATAATTGGCCATTTTTTTACTACTCTTGATTTTCTCTCCACATTTTACCTTTAAAAACTATTTGCTTTGCCTTGTTTGGTATCATTCTTTTTAGCGCAACCTCACGTGCCTGAATTTACAGTTATGTTCTCATTTTGTCATACTGTATAACCAGAATTGATCTAAAATCAGACAAAAAACATAAAATCACAGTAGAAAAAGTTATATTTTTACTGTAACAACCATAAACATGTTTAATGAATCATATTTCATAACTTCAAATGCAAATATAAATTGTCAATTTTAAAATCCTATGCACAAGTTTTGCAAACAACAAAGTTATTTGCAGCCATTTACCTTTTACCCTTTTTTAATAACCATTTCAAACTATTTAAAGAACAATCAGCTGTTCTTCAATAAGATGCCACACAAATTATTTGTGCCACTCCAAAAAAATCATTTCTGTCCACTATAAAGGAGAACATCACAGCCTGATACCTGCAGGTCTGACAGCAGCAGGTGTATCACTCCTGTTTCTACCTGGAGACAGCAGTCGCCTCATTGTTCTGACACACAACACAAAACTATCCACAACACTACACACTAACTACACAAGACAACACATTAACTACACACTCCAAACATGCTAAACGTCACAAATCTCACATCTCAAAACTCGCTCTCTCTCTCTTTCTCTCTCCCTCTCTCTTTCTCTCTCTTTCTCTCGCTGTCACTCCTAAAATTTTTTTTGTTTTGTTTTTTTGCTCATAAGCAGAGAGTGCTTGCTAGCGCTAACGTGGCGAAACTATTGAGGAAAAAACGCCGCGTATATCTTGTTTATCATGACTCTGGTTTTACGTGGCCTATCAACACAATTTAAAAACTGGCACCTTGTTGCTTTGTCTTTAAGTGGTCATGTGATTGACTTACCACAACTACTTTATTCTTCCTCAGTCAAACAGCAGCACTCATGCGATTGTTTTGCCTCCTTAGCTCCAGGTGTTGTGCTAGACAGTGATCGTGATTACCGTCCGCAGGAGCGCGCAGCTGTTTAAAGCTGTAGCGCCCAGATTACTTACAGCTACTTTCGTGCAACTGATATAAGATGCGGTAAGCTGAACACAGCTTCAACCGTCTGTTTGTTGAAAAATAGTAACGGACCGCGTTTCCTTATTAGTAACTGTAACGCCGTTGTAACGATAGGAATAGTAATTAGTTAGATTACTCGTTACTGAAAAAAGTAACGCCGTTAGTAACGCCGTTACTTGTAACGCCGTTATTCCCATCACTGGTACTGAGTGATTAAAACCAGTGATTATTACAGAGAGAAAATGAAAATGATTAAGGAAGGTGTTAAGGTTTAAACAGGTAATTCTCTTGTCAAGTTAACTTGTTGAGATGAATCAGTATGCAAATTAGCTGGAGTGACTGGTGACGAAGACACTTCCTGTGTGTGTGTGTGTCGGAGGCTTTCAGTTGAAGAAACAGAGCGGTGACTGGGGAGGATCATTTGGTGAAATATAATGGTAAAGTAACAGGATAATTGATTACGGTGGGCAGGTCGGTTCAGAGGGGCGGATGTGAACAGGAAATTTATAATTTGGTGAAGATACATTGTTGTAAAGGGGGACCATTGTTGTGTGCAGAATGGTGCAGCTTGTGACGAGGTCCAGGTTGCACTGAACGGGTGAACTTTGAGATTGTTTCAGATTTTTGAGGCTGTTGTTTCTATTTCAAGAGAGGGAGTTTGATTAAACATGGATATGTCTGAGAGGGGCCCGAAAGTTTGTAGTAGTGCACTCAAAAAAAAAAAAAAAAAAAACCTGTCAGGTGATTTTGTTTGGTACTTTGATGAGCTAATAATCAGCTCTCTTTTTTCATTTTTGTTCTAAGCAGGCCTGGAAGAGAGTGAACTGACGGCGCTGACAAAATTCAATCCAGTCAAAAGTATAGAGAACTATTTTCCTAAAAAGGAAAACGAAATAAAACAAATGATTGAGCTCATTTTGCTGATGTGGAGCATCTGATGACGTGCGCAGAAGGCTGCAGTATCAGCAAAAATATCATGTGTGAATGCATGTGAGTGAATGCGAGTGATTGGACCAAGAGGGGAAATAAATAAAAGGTTGACAAACAGGAGGAGTGGAAGACTTAATTCTGGGGATGCTGATGTTTCCTTTGAGTGAATTTCTGTTTTATTGATTTGGGTTAGACCATGTTATTACATTATAAAATGCTAAATGCTAAAAGGGAAACATTGTTTGATGCAACTCAAGTTACCATTAACTGAGGTAACACATGATTAATAACTGTTCTGTTTAAGTTTATTTTTGTCATGACACACACTGGATCATAAAGGGGGAGTTGAGTATGAAATGTAAAGTACAGGTTTTGTTTCCAGGAATTTCCAAGGATCCAGAGTTCGATGGAGCAGGGAGTCGAGGAGATGTGTCATAATGATTAAATTGATCTTATTCCTTAAACACAGGTTTTCAGGGCCGGAGCAAAATACCTGAGAGGAGGATGGCTGAAGTTTTTGGAGAGATGATATGACTAACCTTTTTTCCCTTTTAATTTCCTAAGCTTGGGTGAAGCATTTTGAGTTTTTTGCCACATGAGATGTGTCAAAAAAGAGAGGGATTTAAGGTTTAATTTGTTTAATTTGAAATGGGTTTAGGATGATCTTAGTGGGGTTTTTTGTGATACTTTAGATATGGTAAAACTGAGGCAGGAATTGTTATTTTCATGTTTAAGTTAATGGATGAAAATGAACTGAATTCGGTTTAGAAGATGAATTGCTGGTGTTGATAAGAAGTTGTACACAAAACTTAAAGGGGAAACTGTGGGAATAATAATAACGGGGAAGATTACTGAAGATTTTATGAGTAGAAAATGTTTGGTTTCTTTTGACTTTTAGAATAAGTTGTTATAATGTAGGCTTTAGAAACAGATATTAAACAGATTTATTTCTAGGGTAGAGGAGAGCTTTTTACGAGGATGTTAAAAGTGTTACTGACCCAAATGAATAGTATTGAAGATTACATACACAGGAATGATTTCATACACATTGCATTTTGTGCTTATTAAAGAAATGTTGCTCAAGTCAATAACTGAAGGTCAAAAGCTTTGTTTGGCGCGATGTCCAAGCAATTTATTGTGCAAGATGACAGAGCATTGAAGGACTGCGCACGCTTACAGACATATAGAGTTCGTCAACACACCTGACAGTATTGATTCCAGGCCAAAGGCCTGAAATCCATTTAGCATTTAACTGAATAGGAGTTTGCGTGTAACTAAACTGTGTGACATGTAAAATATTGAGATAACACATGCAGCTCTAAATTAGTCTTATTATATAAAATGCAGTTATAGAATAACAAATGCTTGTTGAAGTGACCAAGTTTTGTTTAAAACAGAAGCAAAAGGGGAGAAAGCTTATATATTTTGGTTAAGTCTGATAAAGTATAAATTAGAATGTATCATTACATAAAGAGAGCAATTGAGGAACAGAGTAAGTTGGCGAGCTGTAGGAGGAAAAGCTGTTTTGTTTCCTTTGTAGGAGGCCTGATTTCCACGAGAGAGGGACCAAGGAAGAACCTAATGTTACCCATGGAGTGTTCTTAGGGGGGAGCTGGCATTTCTAGAGAGGGTCAGAGCAATGATATAAGTGGTGTGGTGACCCTCTTCGAGGGCCACCACAAGAGAGGGAATTGTGAAGAGTAGAAAGATAATTTACTGCTATTATTTGCTGCTATTTTTTATGATCATTATTACTATTCCATTAATTATTAATATTGATAGTGCATTTAGATGTTTAAACATATTGGTATCATATCAGCCTTTATTACAGGTCCAAGAGGAACCACTTTAAACTGTTGAGTTGAATCTATAACCCGAAATGCTTTTGAATCTATAATCTTAAAAGTTTATGGGCAGACTGCAGTGTGAAAGAGTAACTCTGTGCCAAAATAAGACAGGAAGTTACATGCTTTTGAAGTTACATGCTTTTGCAGAAGTGAAACTGAAAGCAGAGTCTGAGTGCAAGTACTGTGAGTCGGTTATGAATCTGTAGTATCTTTTATGCATTTATATCTTTGGATTAAGCTTTCAGTAGAGGCTCTTGATTAAAACATTTATTCAATATATTACATATATAGTTCCAGTTAGGTTATTACATGTAAGGATGAGCCTCTGTTCTGGTGAAAGGTCAGAAGTGCAAAGGGTGAGAGGAGAGAGCATTTAAGGACGAGACACATACACCCACATAGTTTCAGTTGTGTATTTCCTGGCCTTCTGTCTGGTGGAAAGGTTACAAGGTTTAGCTGATGAAGTGAAGGGTGAAATAAAGGGCAGCAGAAACTGACACCCACATACACACACATATTAGATAGACTCATTTATATAGGTAAGAGTTTAATTATGCTTTGCTTGCGACTGCAAAGTTGTGCCTGCATGAGTGACAGTTTGTGCAGAACGTGGACCTGATGTTCCAGAAGATAAGCCTGGGCAGGATGGTGACAGGAAGCACCTGGGTTCGAGCCGAAGACGATGTTCTTTTAAACGGTGTCAAGGGTTGACTGAACAGTTGTGGTTTTGCATTGACGTATGCTGTATTGAGTCTGCTTGGCAACAGAAGGGGGGGGGAGCAGTATCACCCCCAACCCTATAAAGTCTTTGTTCTGACTATTGTAAGTTAGTTCAACGCTGAATCTGCACAGTGTTGGACTCCGCATGTGTGTACATTAAAATCTCCGTCTAATTGCACCAGCCCGGATCAGTGGTTATTATTTTTGGATTCCTCCTCAATATTAGAACCTTAACAACCTCCTGCCAGTCTAAGAAAAGTTGACAGCCCAGCGCGTGCTCCCGACGCAGGGAAAACTAATTCTGTTGCGCAGAGACCTACCTTGGCACTTGTGCAGGTGAAGCCAACGGGAAGATATGCTTCACCATATTTTCTAGTCTTTGGCTTGGAATGAAGTTGGTATGGAAGCATATGTGGCGATGCTTCATCTCCTGCTTTGTGTTTGTGTGGGAGCCCCGTCAAAAAACCTGTCCATTATGCTAGCAGTGCCCAAGCGTTCTTTTTTTTTTTTTTTTCCCTTTTCATACCGCGCCCCCTCTGCAATGGCTCTGCTTGAAATAGTCTTTCAAAACGGCAGTCGAAAAGTTGTACATTGTAGCACATTTTCTAACCCTCTATCTTCTACCACGGATAGTGGTCCAGAGCAATCAATTTTGCAAGCGAATTTGCAAGTTTGTGTGATCTTGACTTCCTAATTTTGGTCCTGAAGTCCTTTTGTTGTTGTTGTTGTTGTTTTTTTTGTTTTGTTTAATGTTGACAGACTTGACTGGGGAAAAGAAAGGGGAGAAAGAAAGGGAAAGAAAAACAGCGGGGAAGAGGGACGGGGATAAAGGGCAAAAAACAAAAACCAACAAAATAAGCAGACAAAAAATACATCTATCAATCACCTGGATCACCTGTTGAGAAAGAAAAAGAGAAAACAAGCAGAAGAAAAAAAAAGAGCAACATAATAAACAACATCACGATGATCTATGGGAATGTAACAGTAAAAACTAAATATTAAACATTATTGTGCAGCACGTAAGATCGACAGCGCACAGTGTGCTTTGAGGTAGGAGCCAAAAAGGGTGTAGTTAGTGTGTGTGAGCACCTGTGTGTACACCTGTGAGCATGAACACGCTTGTTTTTAAAAGGTTCCTTCATGTAATGATCTGCTAGAGGGTGTGGGGAGCCACAGCCCCGTCCTCCAGGGCATGACGCAGGTATGGAGGAGATCAAGACTCCAGACATCCAGAGGCCCCCAGAACACAAGAGACCAAGGAAGACCAACAGAGGGGCAGCCGCGCCACTATCCCAGAAAGAGCTGAGGAGAGCCCCAGATGAGGGGTCACTCAGCAGCCGCGGAGCAGGAGCCAGGGGGGGTTGCAGTGACGTGCCCGTGAGCTCCGCCGGCAGCCAGCTGTGCCAGAGTGACCGAGCCCCAGGCCGAGAGGCCGAGGGCACCCCACCCCGAAGTGGCCCGAGCGAGCCCCAGGCTCCAGGCCCCTGCAAGCAGCCACCAAGGAGTGAGCCAGTGGGTACCCGGACGCCCATCCCCGGACACAAAGAACCACCAATGCACCGATGTCTGAGGGAGTCTGCCACCGGCAGGGGAAGTGGTGGGGGGAGATAGGCCTCCATACCTTGGAGGGCCTGAGATGTCCCCAGAGAGGTGGCGTCTGATACCCAACCTGACATATAGACACAGACATACAGGCACACACAGATACAAACATCCATTCCCACCCTCATGCTCTCATATGCAATTACTCAACACTCACCCAACGTGGAGACGGACATAAAGAGACACTGTACACACAATCACACTCCCCAAGCGTACTGTAAGCCCCGGGTCTAGGTACCCTTGCCCCTGGAGGGGGAAACTGCACCCAGACCCAGGTAGTGTTACCCTTTTCCCTGGGGTGGAGAGAAGCAGACTGCCCCGGCTCGGCAGCAGCAGGGAGGCCCCACATTCCAGACCCCAATCGGGTGGCCAACTCCTCCTCCTAGCCCCCCTGCTCCAGCAGGCCGCAGAGAACCTTTGTTGGTACTCAAACTGGGACTGCTGGCGCTAACAGGTCCCACAGTTTCTGTGCTTGCTGCAACATGTTTTGCATTTAGATGGTACCATAAGGTTAAAGTTCTTGAGTGGTATGCAAAGTCCTTTTTGCACAGTTTGCACAAAACCACGCTTTCATCAAGGCTTTTGTCAGGTTGACTTTTGAAATGAAATTGATCTCCAATCAGTACTAGCGACGCGCTTTCTTCTGATTCTTTGCAGCTCTTATGTGTGCATAAGTGTATTCAGTATACATTGACAAAACTTCCCCTTTGCTTGGAATGCAAAGTGCGATTAAATGCGTTATTTTTTTAACACGTGGTTGTTTTTCAAATAAATTAATAGCAATTAACATGTTAAATTCCCATGAGGCATCAATTCACTGATTCACAACACCAGGATCTACAGCAAGTACATTGGAACGTCGTTCAGATTGAAGAAGTGTAGTCGAATGGTAAAAAAGAGAGGGAAGGTAGTCAGAACTGAGTGGATTAAATGACCAAAAGGCAATACTGCAAAATACCTCAGGCAACAGGCAGCAGAAACCCAAGAAGTAAGAGGAGCAAGAGAAGCACTCATGGAAGGACAGGCCCCTGCACGATTACAGTGGTCCTTCTCTATAACGCAGTTTACTTTTCGCAGCCTCGCTGTTTGTTTTTTTGGTGGAATTTTGTATGCTTTTTTTTTTTTTTTTTTTTCTTTTTTTTCTACAATGTGTTCTGCATCCTGATCGATTGTAGACCATTTTCAATCAATCTCGTGCCGTGTCTCCTGTACAGTACAGAATGCGTTCAGCTTGTCAAATTTACATAAATCTTCGCTAGCAGAAGACATTAAGCACAACAGTGTCAAAGGCATCTGCGTTAGCAGAAGACAAAAAGCATTTTTGTACGATGCTAACCATTGCAAAAAAAGTTGGACTGCTAGACGTGTTAAAGGAAGTTAGAAGTTACCGTATTTTTTGGACCATAATGCACACCCGAGGCGCATTAAGCGAAACAAAACAATCAGATAAGTGAAACTGTACTCAACTCATTCTTCTTGCTTCCTCTACTTCTGTGCCATTGATTCATTAATGTTGAATTCTCTGGCAGCTGCTCTATTCATGCTCTGGACCTGAAAACAGGGTTTGATCTTTGGTTTCATTCTATAATACTGGACTTATTTTTCAATGAAGGTTTGAACTTTGAGAGTGTTTAAACAAGAGAGAAAAGTGTGAAAATGTTCATGTCTGTCTGAGAAGAGTGTATAAAGTGTGTAGTGAGGGGTTTTACAGCCTTAAAGCATCTATAATAATTGTAAAAAATAAACCTGCACTGTAAAAAAGAAAATGTTGAGAAAACGTAAAATTTCAAGGCAACATGATGCAAGAGATTTTTGAGTTTTCTCAACTTTTGCCAACTGTTGTTGACTCAACTAAGATTTACAAGTTCTGCCAACTTGGATCTTCTTGTTCACCTAATTAGGATAATCCTGGAAGTCTAACGAAGAAATTCTGGTTTCAATGCCATGTATTTCTGCCTTCACCAAACACAGATATTCTTGTTGAGTAATCATACAATTCTTACTCCAGTGAGTTGAAAATTTACCTGTATAAACAAAGGAAAATGTATGTTGTTATTATACTTGAAAAAACACTTAATAAATAGATATAGAATAAACAAAGCACAATTCAATGTTATCTAAAAGCTTATTTATTTTGTTCAACAGTCTTTTCAGTACATTTCAGAATGTCATGGGTAGTAGGGTGAATTTCTGTTTAAAAAAACAAAAAGAAGAAAAGAAAAGAAATAACAAACAAACAAAAACGTGTTGCCAGTTTCTTTGGGTGCTTTGAGCACCCAGCAGAGACGTTAAAATTCCAGAGTCCAGAACCAAAAAAGAAAAGTGTCCAGCAACTTAATAATTCATGCACACGCACCCTGACCATCTTGTAAAAGCTGAACATAACTATTGCACATTAAATAGGGTAGTGCTACAAACGATTGCCTATGCACCCAGACATTGACATTTTACACAGGCTTACTATGATGAACTATGGAAGTTAAAAGTTCTTAGAAATGTTACCATCAATGAAGAGGAAACTAACACTATAACAAATCTTTTAAAATACTACAAGACAAATTTTCACCATATATTCTCAACAATACAGATTCATCTGACTAAAATTTACATTTCGAATAATGATTTATCCACTTCACCTTCATATTGTCCGACCAGGCCAAAATAAGATGGCCTGAATTGCTTCAAAGGTAAAACTCATCTGCTTTGGATAATCAATGTTGAGGGCATACAGAAGGCCAAAGAGCTATGCCAGGGCAGTAGAGAGATCTGGAATGTTATGTAGCACAATGTCCCCTTCCAACACAACTGCATGTTCTCGCACAGACGTATCAGCATCGTCATCTTGTAGGATGGTGAGGATGGCAACTGATGCACCGTTCAACACTGGTTCCAAAATGTCAGTGTCCTGAAGAAAAGTAAAATATGAATTATTGAAAGCTAAGAAAAACTAAAGACAAAACAAATTTCTAAAGATTTTAACTTTAACCTCTATACCATGCTGGTCGTTTGACCCATGGAGGTTTTAAGAAGAAAAAGCTTATTTTCTTTTAATTAATGCCACCTTGTGAGTTTTGTACAAAAATATTTTCTGCTATGGAACAACCACTAACAATGCCCAGCTGCTGCTCAGCAGAAAAAAAAGGAGTGAGAGTTATGACAACTGCAATCCCCACTATAAAATTATCTGGACTGCACTGAGAAAGTGTACATTTCCATTTTGGATAAACTCATCCTTTAAAAACATCTCATAGCAATTAGTTTTACTTGCATTACTTTTTTGTACTTACTAAGCACTTCAGGAAAACCTCTGTTGCATCTTCTCTTGAGGAAAATGGGCAGGCCTCTCAGTGCCCGTTGGACACAGTGTTGGATGTCTAAAGAGTATTCAGTGGAAAACAAGAATTTCAATTAGTGAAGTAACATGGTGTACTATACACAATGCAAAATCAGAACTCTCATAGTAATGAAAGTAAAGCACAGGTCAGACCCAGCAACACGCAAAACGTACACCCCCCCGCCCCAAAAAACAACAACACCACCATGTTAACAATTTTACTTTCGTTTTACAAATTAAATAAAATACTGCCAAATAAGAACAAAGCAATGACTCATGACATTCATTTTTACTGACATATCCACTGATGTGTTTTATTTGAAGCCAACATCTTTTTCAGTTTCTGTTAAGAGAAAAGTATACTCTCTTCTGAAAATGTCACATAAAGGAGCACTTCACTCACCTGTTCATCAAGTTTATCCAGGAGGTCTTCCATCTCCTAACCAAGAGCTCCCTTCTTAGACCAGTACAGTTTCAGCAGGCCAGGCACAACTTTGTCAAGGGATGCATTGAAGGTCCCCAGGAGGTCTTTGCTTGTGATCTGAACAATACATTCACCAAAATATTGTCATTTATTCAACACAGAAAATTCCTGGGTAGCTGTCTTGGACAGTCTGCACCATGTTATATGCCTGACTGTGTTATCAACAGCAAAACCTACCTACTTCAAAAATCTCTCATGAATACGTCTTTTGCACAGGAATAGAAACACCCCCCACAAAACCCAGTATCAATATGAAAATACATATTATGTTCTAAGTTGCACCAAAATCTGTGACCAATCAGATTCTGTGACCTGCCTTAGTATTCTTTCCCTAACAATCTCAGACTATAGAAGTCCTATTTCTAGCACAAAAAGAAAAAAAATACATGCTAAGTCAAAATTATGAGATTGCCTTTCTGTTTCACAATTTCGATTTAGCATGGGGACTCTTGTACTGGCAGAAATGTTCAGGGTAAGGATTTCAATATAACACTGGCAAGGGCCTTGACTGGAGTGGTAGCACAAGATAATAAAGTTGGCCAATGTATTACCCCAGCAAATACCGTACTACTTCAATATAAGTATAAATCATGCCCAATTTGAATAATAATTAAATTATAAATAAATTAGGACAGTCTTACCTCCTCAGAGGAAAACAGCGCAGGTCATCTCTCCTGGACCTCAGATACCATAGGCTGACACTCCACGACCTCTCTCCGCCTGAGAGAAAATGTTTGCAATAATGAAACATTTCAATATAATGTAGAGAAAAAAAACGAGAAAAAAAAGTTACGGATCGGACTCCCCGATCCTTACTGCGCATGTGCAAAGTCGGACCGTACAGATCGCGTCTACCTGTGGAATTGTACATAAAATCAATACTCCACCAACAAAAAGGCTCTCAAAACAATACAATACTTTCCACAGCTTTGAAGGATGGGTCAGGTGTATCCTTCGTGGCCCACCCTATGCCAGAATTCATAGCGCGGCCCAGCCGATTCTAGTTTCAAACAATGGCGGCAGCCACTTAGTTTTAATATTACTCTTATTACTCTTTCTGGGTCACAAAGTAAACTTTTAAGGTATTTTCAGGCGAGAATGTAGCTGTGTAAATTTCAAATATCTGCTCAGTTTATTAAGACAACACATTTTTGCCAAAATGCTTCTACATTTTCGGAGACGTCTGTTACCACCAGCTTCGATAGCTAGCTGGGGATTCAAGGCTGCTAGAGCAGCGAGAACAGCGAACTCCCGGCATATCATTTTCAACCCCCGCGCGGTCCTTCGCTAGCTTAAACATGATATATAAGTCCCTTAGATGACTTAAATATGTTATTGTTTGGCTTTTTTTCAGTGCTTTACTCGTTCCACCCTCCTGGGTCCTCAGGAGGATGCAGCCTAGCGCTTGTAGAAAATCCTAATAACAGATGTCGTTAGCTTACCTGCTAGGGCAAATGGCCGGCAGCTCCCGCACCTGTCCAAAAAATGGTCAAATAATACACTCCAACTTCAGACCAGGTAAAATCCGTAATGGTCGAAAAATTGTAATTTTCATCCAATTTTGGCCACGTTTGTTCAAAGTTTCTTAGCAGGTTTTCAGTTCAGAACACATCGACAAACCACTATCACACAGTCTGCTCAGACTCGTTTGGTCTAGTTCAAACTTATTCAGACCACGACGTGTGCCAGTCACCTACGGGGTTTCCCACCGGTTCCCAACTCGACTCAAAAAATCTACTCAAAAGTTGATAGTCTTTGTTATGCTCGCTAGAAAATCTTAGTTAGGACAACAATGGAAGAAATTTGTTGGGCAGACAAGCTATTTTAGGTTGTAAATGGAAAGTTTTATTTCTAAGTCAGTTTAATTTGAAAACTTTACTCAAATCAACAATTACTAGTTATCGTTTTTACAGTGTGGCTACTTCGCGGATTTCACCTGTCGCTGGTTATTTTTAGAACGTAACTGCCGGGATAAACGAGGGACCACTGTATACCACTGGCAAATAGAGGAAGTACCTGGAGAGACAACTAGGGATGCAAAATATTATGCAAACTTGTTATAGCTGATAGGTTGGAAGCTTCTGCTTCATGAAATTCAGGAAAAGCCCCCCAGGACCATGGTGGTAAATAAGACAAAACTTTATAATGCAAATAGTCTTTGAAAGTATAAATAATTCGGCTTAAGTGTAATGTAGCAGGCCAGCAAGATTCTGCACAAAACATTCAGATATAAACATCACTAAGAAATAAAATAATATTCTTGTTGATCAAGGTCAACCCTGCACCAAACCACTGCTTTCCAGATATCAGTGTGTCTACTTTTAACTGTCTAATTTTAGTGGAAACAGTAACACTGCAGAAACAGAGCATAGGTTCAGGGCCTGAAGCTTAGGTTTGCTTGTGATATTGCTATTTTAAAAACCAGAGATGCATAATAATATGTAAACTTTGTATAACTGAAAACATGGGACTGTGTGAGCTTCTGCGGAAATTCATGAAAATCCTCTGAGTATGATAGAGTTAGAAAACACATAATGCAAATAAAGTTTATAATGTAAATAAAGTATAAATAATCCATCTTAAGATTCATCTTTGTATTTTTGTTCTGAGTCAGCAATGATTGACTGAGAACTTTTTCTACAGCAGTTTGGTGTTTTCCAAGAAATAAGAAAAAAAAATGATATTGTGTTTTGTGACAATAATATTATTGAATAAGGATCAGGTCCCCATCATCTAGTACACAAAAGCAAAACCAGATGATCATAAAACCTATATGATGTCTTTGGTTATTTACTTTTTCAGTGTCCTGGCCAGTCTTTACTTCAAGCTGTGCTTTGCTCTGGAAAGGTACCTATCTAACTTTCAGTGTGTGTACTTGCATGTGCTTGAGTACTATATTGTACTGTGAATCATGCATATTTTCAGAAATAAACTATTCTCTACTGTGAAAATCAAAATGTTTGTATGTCTTATGTTGCAGAAAATGCCCACTGACAAGCCGCTGGCTGGTTTGTGCTGCTGCAGTAGTGTAGCAGCAGGTCATCAGTGTGAGGAAAAAGCAAATGGCTGTTGTACTACTGCTTTAAGCAGTACTGGGACAATACATCAGCTTCTCCATGTGAATGTATTGTCATTGCTGGCTTCTTGCACTGACTTTTTTTTCCATTAGGGGTTTCCATTCCACAGTTTTGTTTCTTTGTTTTTTCTATATGATGTTATGAACGTTCTGTGGACTGAATTGCTGTTAGTAATGCTGTTGTGCTTTTGTCCAGGAGGACTCATGAATCAGATCACAGTAGCTGTATTTCACTAAACTCCGCAATGGAAATAAATATTTAAGCATTTTAAAATTCATAATGATATTGGTTTTAATTTTGAGAATACTATTTAAATCTTTCAGTGCTACAGACTTTTTAAATACACAATTGACCACAAATGGAGGCATGGTGCTCCCAATAGAAGGCGCTTTAGTGTCAGTTTAATGCCACTTTGTTTAGATTTGAAGAATCACAGAAAAATAGTCCACAGTGTGAGCCTCATGTTTTTAATAGTCAAGCTGAGGTTAACACTGTGGTGATTTTGAGCAGAGGTAACCTCAAGCTACTCTCACTTTTCATTTTACATGTGTGGATTTAATGTGTTGAGAACAGGATGATTACATTTATTAGAATTATGGCTTCATGAAAGAGCTGCCAACTACAATTTTCAAAAATGTGGCTACTGGAGTTTAATATCAAAAAATAAAAACTTAGCGAGTTTATTCTTTTTGCATATACCAGTATTTACAATGTTATCAATGTTAACATTGTTATCAATGTTAACAAGAACAACATCTATGACTAATGAAATGGCATTTGCCACTGCGTTTCATTAAGTAATGAATTGCAAGACGACAATGATTATTATACTATCAATAAACAGCTAGCATGACACGTTCAGATTCAAAAGCTTAGTTTAAAAAAAATTGCTATAAAATCTTACATATTTTATTTGATAATATTTTGATATTTTGAGAAATAAGCTGTACAAAAAAGTCAAATGTAGCCAAAATGATAAAACCAAAGTAATGTTAATACAATGCAGGGCACCATGTAGAATATAAGGAGCACTCCTGTCAGGCCATTCTTATAAATATTCTACAGAGGAAGTATCAGTGATAAGAGGTAAGTGACGTCATCCTGATGTCTTGCCTATGACTAAACGACATCAGCACCACCTATTTCCTCTCTATGCACACAGAAGAAACAACACAGCAGCTACCTCATGCCGATGAGAAAATATATGTCTCCATTATTTAGGATTTACCACCACAAAGACACAGTATATACATCAGCAACACATTGTGGTTACTCTCTAGGAAATAGAGTTTGGATATTATTTTTCCATTATTATTTGACAGTTTTTCATGGCACAGGGTCTGTGACCAAGTGTTTTGTGTTTGTGGATTAATCATATTCCTTGATTATTGTTATTCATGGTTTTTGATTCTCATTATTGTTTTCTGCTTATATTATATTCTTAGTTTTAGTCCTTAGTTTTAGTCCTTAGGTTCCTGTTACATACATACATACTTCCCCATGTTCCACGTTTCATGTTAAGTTAAGCTGGGCATACATTGTGCGATATTTTTTTTCAGTCATGCGAGCATTTCGGTGATCGGCTCGAGTTATGCCTTCATCGCGTGTCGTGCATCGTGTAGTATACATGGGGTAACGAGAAGCGATTAAGACCTCACAACCAGCTTCTGATCATCAATCGTTTGGTTGTAAGAAAATCAAACCTGTTTGAAATCCTGTCGGCCGTCGTGAGGGTGTTAGTAAGTGTCCCGATTCGAGATATTGAGAACCAAAACAAAATACCAGAGGCCCAGAAGGATGCAATCAAACAGATGAGTTTATTGAACACACGCGTGGGAAGATGTACACTGCAACACATCAGCTGTAGATCTCCGCCCAAAAATACACTTCAGATTGCTTTTATAACATCAGACAAGAATCAGTTTCAAGAGGTAAATGCAGACACATAAGTTCCTTTTTCTGGCATCTTTTTCCAAATATGGCGATGATTTTGGGCCCTGAAAGTCCCCCTGGACTCAACTTCCTCTTCAGCACATCTTCTGTCACCTGTTACTAAGCAAACTCAAATGCAACAAGTTGCTGAATAGATTCAGGCCTTTGCTCAGGCCTGTTTCTAAATTACATGTGTATTGTAAGCGTGCATGCATATTTAACCTTCTAAGCTCCAAGTCACTTACACCATAGATCGTCCGGGCATCGCACCGAACGAGGCTTACGACCTTTAATTAACTGACTGAGCTTCAACTCTTTAATAAGCACAATCCTACAATGTGTGTATAAAATGATTATAGCTGCACCTGTAGAGCTGGGCAATATAAGATTTTTTCATATCACGATATGTTTTTTTCATTTCAGGCGATAACGATATATATCACGATATAAGCCAAATAACTACATTTGTAAGATTTAAATGTGCCGTTGCTCACAAGTAAAATGTGAAATAATTAGCAGCTTGTTTTAATTTAAATATTTATTTCCCATAATAAGTTCAACAGGGTAGATGTACTTAAGGAACATGAGACTTCAGTTTCAGATAAATAAAGGCAAATATTGCAAACTACACAAAAGGCAGCCGCTAAAGCGTTTAAGTTTCAAAATAGAACAAACAAAACAGACCACTAAATTGTCAATTCCACTTAGAAACAAAATATTAATTCTAAAAATAAATCTTAGGTCGTTTTACAGAAGAACAGACAAAATTGACTAACTTTTGTCAATATCAAATAAACTGAGAACTAAAAGGAAATTCTCAATCTCTCCTTGTTGTATAGCTTAGCTTTTCAAACAGTTTTAACAGTTACTTTAGTCTGACAAAAGCCGAATGACGAATTAGCGCTTTCAGTCAGAGACTGAGCATGCACCGCTTTATTGTATTTCCAGACTTGCTTTCAGCACAATTTACAGTGCGCGCTACTCTGTTTTTTGTCAGACTTGAAATAGCCGAAATACCTTCACACTACGGAACTTCTGTGGCCCTTCCGTTCGACAAGCTCTCCGGCATTGGAACCATCATCTGTTTTTTCTTCGGTAACCTTCGCTCACGCTCTCGGTTGATTTTTCTCTAGTCGGCGCACTCATTTCCTTCATTACCCAGGCTGCACGGCTGGCTGCTTCCCAAACAAATACACATGTGCGCCTTGGCATTTGTGCTGCACGTAACAAGTCACGTGACGTGACGCTGCGGCTGTGATTGGTTCGGCTCTGCGCTACTTAATTTGGATTGGCTGTTCTTTTCTTTTTTTAAAGAGAACAAGAGAGATGAGGCCTATCGCAATAGTTAAATTTTTCTATCGAGAAAAAGTTATTTCGCAATACATATCGTTATCGTTCTATCGCCCAGCTCTATGCACCTGTAATGAAAATGTTAATATGTGATTATGATAACACCTGTAATACAAGTTTTAACATAATGCCAACAGCTTCAATAAATGCTTTGATAAAATGATGATTAATGCAATGGTAATGATGATGGTTATGAATAGTAGCAGCAAAATATTTCCCTCATCTCAACATAAGTAAATAAAATTTATTTATATAGCGCTTTTCACAGATAAAAAAATCACAAAGTGCTTTACAACACAAGAAATGGAAATATTAAACAATGCAACAGTAAATAGCAATGTAAAACAATAAAAACAACGTTAGAGGAAATTAATAAAATGCTTTTCTAAATAAAAATGTCTTCAGCTGTTTTTTAAAAGAATCAATGGAGTCTGTGCAGCGTAGAGACAGTGGAAGAGAATTCCATAACCGTGGTTCCGCTGCCTGAAAGGCCCGATCAGTACGAGTTTTAAAACAAGTGTATGGTACCACCAGCAGTCTCTGATCTAATGACCTTAAAGCTCGAGAAGATGAATGTGTTTTCAGAAGGTCAGATAAATACTGGGGAGCTTGACCATGTAGGGCCCTAAAGGTTAGAACTAAAATTTAAAAATGAAACCTAAAACTTACAGGCAACCAGTGAAGGGAGGCTAAAACTGGAGTAATATGAGATCTTCTCTTGGAGCCTGTTAAGAGTCGTGCTGCAGCATTGTGCACAGTCTGAAGGCGATTTAAGGCTGATTTGTTCAAACAAGTAAAAAGGCCGTTACAGTAGTCTAAACGAGAGGAAATAAAAGCATGAATAATCATCTCAAACTCAGGTTTTGACTCCATTAGTCTGAGTTTAGAAATATTCCGTAAATGATAAAAACAGTTTCAGACCAGCTGCTTAGAATGCTGCTCGAGCGACATCGAGCTGTCAAATATGAGACCGAGGTTTCTGAGGCTCTATTTAACAGAAGGGTCTAAGAAGCTGATATGCTGCCTAATTTCTGAGACCATATAGTCTGGAGCAATAATTAGAGTTTCTGTTTTATCAGAGTTTAGTTGAAGAAAATTGTCATTCAACCATTGGTTGATTTCTGTCAGGCAATTACTTAAATTAGACAATTTATAAAACTCAGAAATCCTGAAGGAACAGTACAGTTGAATGTCATCAGCGTAGAGATGATAGGAGATATTTTTATAGCGCGATTTGGACTAGAGGGAATATATACAGTAGAAAGAGAATTGAACCCAGGACAGATCCCCGAGGTAACCCACATAGCAAAACTGTTGAGTCTGACATCACATGATTCGTGCAAACAGTAAAAGATCTCTCAAATATGACATAAACTATTTATTTTTTTTGACATCTTTATTTATGATTTTCCATTATGACGAAAGTACAGAAAGATATAACTCGAATTGCGATTACAAACACTGCCATTGTGAAAACCGGTTGCGCCACACAGTGGCAAACCAGTTGGATGCAGGAAAATGTATAATCTATGGGCACAAACAAAAAAATACTACCACGTGAACAAGGCAAAACAAAAAACAAACAAAAAAACAAAAAACAAAACCCATCAAAAACAAAACAAAACAAAACAAAACAAACAAAAATAGAATAAAATAAATACATAAATAAAAAGGGGGGGCTGCATTGTGCGCAATTCTTTTTTGGCTTGCTACAGATAGTAGGTGGCTTTAAAGAAAGAAAGAGAAAAAAAAACCCAAACACAGATAAAAGCAGTAATACATCATACTTCAGTAAATGACAACTTCTCCACATATTCAACAAAGGATTGTAGTATTTACTTTGAGACCCTCTCAAACTGTAAGTCAAGTGCTCTATCTGCAAGCACCTCATCACCTCTCTCACCCACTGAACAAACACTGGCGGACCTGAGTCCTTCCATTTAAGAAGAATTAGCCTGCGTGCCAGTAGGGATGAGAAAGCCACTGCATTCATTTGATAAGAAGTTATACCGTGTTGGTTTGGGAGTACACCAAAGACTGCTGTCATTGGATTAGGATCAATTGTTTTCCCACACACATATGAAAGAGCTTTAAAAACGAATTCCCAGAACCGGTTCAAATCAGAGCAGGTCCAGAACATATGGCTCATAGTGGTGGGTGATTGCTTGCACCTCGGACATCTATCATCAGAGGTATTGTATATTTTAGCTAGTTTAGCTTTGGTTAGGTACGCCCGGTGAAGAATTTTAAACTGTATAATACAGTGCCGTATACAGATTGAGGATTCATGGATCTTGCTAACACCAAGATCCCATAGGTCGTCCGGGATCTGGAGGTTTAAGTCCAGCTCCCAGGCATTTCTGGCTTTGGACACAGAGTCTGCCTTTATATGCTGCAATGTGCTATATATTTGAGAGATGTGGCCTCTAGCAATAGATCGAAATTGCAGACAATCCTCAAGTGGACAGTCAGTAGGTAGACTTGGATAAGAAGTGAGGTGTTTAACTGCAAAGCTACGCGCTTGTGAGTATCTAAAGAAGTGAGTCTTTGGGATTCCAAAATCTTTAGATAATGTTTCAAAGGATAAAAATGACCCTTTAACAAACAGATCAGAGAAGCAGATAATTCCTCTGCTGTACCAAACCTTGAACCCTGCATCGCTCAGAGCTGGTAAAAAAAAGATGGTTTGACGCAATAGGGGAGCAGACAAGTGACCGCCTCAGCCCGAAATGTCGACGACACTGAAACCAGACATTGAGAGAGTTCTTAACCACAGGATTTTTAAAATTAACATTACGACTGACTGGTAGACCTGAACACATTATTGCAACAGGGGATATGGTGAGATTACCATCTAGCTCCATAGTGGACCAAGGCGGCCCTCTGCCCTCCCTAAAAGCCCGCATCCAGGTGGATAATTTCACAATATTGGCAGCCCAATAATAACATAAAGTTTGGTAGGGCCAGGCCACCTTCCGACTTAGAACACTGTAACAGGGATTTACGGATTCTTGGAACTTTTTTGTCCCAAATAAAAAATGATATGAGTCCGTCTAACTGGGTGAAAAAGGTTTTAGGAAGAAAAAGGGGTATCATCTGGAAGAGGTACATGAATCGAGGCAAGACTACCATTTTAATCGTGTTGACCCACCCAGCAAGAGAGATGGGTAATACTGACCAGCGTGCCAAATCTGATTTTGTTTTCTCTAATAAAGGGGTAAAATTTTGTTTAAAAAGATCCTGTTAAGTGTCTGTGATTTGAATACCCAAATAGGTGAATGAGGAGTGTTCCAGTCTAAACTGAAAGGCTGAGTAGTCAGCCTCCTTCGCCAGACTGTTAATAGGGAACAGTGTGCTTTTAGCCAGGTTCAATCTGTAACCAGACAGGCGGCCAAAGGATCCAATGAGGTCCAGAGCTGAAGGAATTGATGCCTCCGGATCTGTAATATAAAGAAGGAGATCGTCTGCATACAAGGAGCACTTATGAATAGTGTTTCCCCTAGTGATCCCCCTTATTCTAGGGTCCGTTCTCAATGCTGCCGCCAGTGGCTCTATTGACAGATTGAATAGCAGGGGGCTTAAGGGGCACCCCTGGCGGGTGCCTCTATGTAGGGAAAAGTATTCTGAAATAGTGTTATTGGTGCGGACTGAAGACAGGGGCGCTGAGTACAGTGTCCTGATCCATGAAATAAAATTAGAACCGAAGCCAAATTTTTTTTCAAAACGGAGAACAGATATTGCCAATCCACACAGTCAAAAGTCTGCTCGGCATCTAGTGAGACTATTATCTCGGGGTGATCAACTGAATGGTCAGAATATAGGATATTTAACAGCCGTCTGATATTGAAATATGACTGGTGGTTCACTATAATAATAAGAATAAGAATAAGAACAACTTTATTTATCCCGAGGGAAATTCTTTTGTCATGTACATGCTCAAAGCAGCAGGAGAGACAGAGGAACAGATGAATAAGATATAAGATATACAATATATACAATAAGAATAGTAGTGTACAGTAATATACAGTAGGATAGTGCAAGACATAGTATCGGATAACTCTAACGAAGTAATATACATAACTATATCCTGGTGAATAAATAACTTAACTATCAGTGCAGGCGATTCTAGAAAGTGACAAAGTATTGTGCAATAGAATAAAGGGAGTAGCAGCATATGATGGGGGGATGAAAACAAATATTCAATAAGTACTCTTGGGTAATATTGCACGGATTGGGAGGGAACAGAATAACATAGGTAATAGTCTCAGGAGAATCACCTACAGAGTGAGGAAGAGTTAAACAGTCTTATTGCCACCGGTACAAAGGATTTACTGTGGCGGTCAGTTCTGCATTTCGGGGCAATGAGTCTTTTGCCGCGTTTGCTCCGATGGTCCATCATGGGGGCGTGCATGGGGTGGGAGGGGTTGTCCATGATAGAAAGAAGCTTTTTTAGCATTCTCCTCTCAGACACCTCCTCCAGGTTCTCAAGTCTGACACCCAGGACAGAACCAGCCTTTTTAATCAGTTTGTTCAGCCTGTTGGCATCAGCTGTCTTCACCCCACTTCCCCAGCACACAGCTGCAAAGAACACGACGCTCTCCAACACCGAGTGATAGAACATGGTCAGCATTTTCCTACCAACATTGAAGGACCTTAGCCGCCTCAGTAGGAAAAGCCGACTCTGCCCTTTTTTGAAGATAGCATTGGTGTTCTTGGTCCAGTCCAGTTTACAGTCCAAGTGTACCCCCAGGTACCGGTAGTCCTCAACGATCTCCACATCAGCCCCTCTGATGGTGACAGGGGTAGGAGGAGGAGCCTGCTTCCTAAAGTCCACGATCAGTTCTTTTGTCTTTGTGATGTTAAGTTGTAGGTGGTTTAGTTCACACCACTCGACAAAGCTGTCCACCACACTCCTGTACTCCTCCTCCTGTCCATCCCTGATACAGCCCACGATGGCAGAGTCATCAGAGAATTTCTGCAGATGACATGATTGAGACTTGTACCTGAAGTCAGATGTGTAGAGAGTGAAGAGGAAGGGTGATAGGACCGTCCCCTGCGGCACCCCTGTGCTGCTCAGGATGTTATCTGAGCGGCAGCTCTTCAGTCGGACATGCTGTGGTCGACTTGTTAAATAGTCCGTAATCCAACCAACCACCTGCATTTCCGTGAGCTTATTCCCCAGCAGTGATGGTCTGATCGTGTTAAAAGCACTAGAGAAGTCAAAGAACATGACCCTCACAGTGCTCCCAACAATGTCCAGATGAGAATAAGCCTGGTCCAGCAGGTAGATGAGGGCATCCTCCACGCCGATACGAGGTTGATAAGCAAACTGCAGGGGGTCCAGCCAAGGCTCCACCAGCAGACGCAGATGTTTCAGGATGAGTCTCTCCAGCGTCTTCATGACATGTGAGGTCAGAGCCACTGGCCTGTAGTCACCGAGGGTCGACGGGTTGATCTTTTTAGGGACAGGAACCAGGCAGGATGTCTTCCAGAGTGACGGGACTCTCTGCATTTCCAGGCTCATGTTGGAGATCCGTTGTAGAACTCCAGAAAGCTGGGAACACCTGAGACAGCACCTGAGGGCCCTGGGACTGACACCATCAGGGCCAGCAGCTTTGCTGGAGTGGAGTCTGCCCAATTCTTTTTTGATGTCATCTGCTGAGAGGGACAGGGTGAGACAGTCTGAGGGGGCAGGAGAGGGGGGAGGCGAAAGGAGAAGATGGGAAGAGCTGGGTGTGGAGACAGGAGACGCAGGGCAGTCGAACCTATTGAAGTGTAGATTTAGGTTGTTAGCACTTTCGACGTCCCCATCCATCCTAACACCTCTCTTTTATCTCAGGCCAGTGATAGCCCGCATTCCATTCCACACCTCCCTGGTGTTGTTTTCCTGCAGTTTGTTTTCCAGCCTCCATCTGTAGGACTCTTTACCCTCCGCAATCTTGGCTTTCAGCTCCTTCTGCATCAGTTTCAGCTGATCTCTGTCACCGTTTCTGAAAGCTCTTTTTTTTCTTGTTCAGGGTTGGTTTGATGTCTTTGGTAACCCAGGGCTTATTGTTGGGGAAGCACAGAATGGTTTTTTTGGGAACCACAGTGTCAACACAGAAGTTGATATAGTCTGTAACACAGCCTGTCAGATTGTCAATATTGTCCTGATGAGAATCACAAAGAACATCCCAGTCCGTTGACTCAAAGCATCCCTGCAGAGTCTCCTCTGACTCCCTTGTCCATGTTGTAACCGTTTTTGTGGCTGCAGGTTGTCTCTGGACGGCAGGTCTGTAAAGGGGCTGGAGGTAGACCAGGTTGTGATCAGCCCTGCCCAGAGGAGGGAGAGGGCTGGAGGTGTATGCCTCAGTAGCATTGGCATAAAACAGGTCCAGTGTTTTATTGTCTCTTGTTTTGCAGTCCACATACTGCTTGAATGTGGGTAGAACAGTGGAGAGGTTCGTGTGGTTAAAATCGCCCATTATAGCCACAAACGCAGAGGGACTACGATTTAGTAGAGCTGATGATGTCATACGGCTGCGCCGCGTTGGCATCAGATACATATACGATAATGGCGAGGGAAAACTCCCGCGGTAAATAATATGGTCAAAGACCGACTGCTAACAGTTCGATGTGTTTGTTACACACAGCCATCCTCACCTTAACGTGACTGGGGGAACACCAGCGGTTGTTAACATAGAGAGCGAGTCCTCCTCCCCTCTTCTTCTCACTGCTGCCTGGGTCCCTGTCCGCTCTCACACACGTAATTCCGTTTATATCCACCACCTGGTCCAGGATGTTTTTGTGCAGCCATGTCTCCGTGAAACACATAACACTGCATTCTCGGAAAACTTTCTCTGTCCTTGTTAGCGTCGTGATCTCCTCCATCTTATTAACCAGCGATCTGACATTGCCAGTCACCACAGACGGGAGAGCAGGACGGAATCTTTTCCTCCTCAGTCTTCGTGTTTTCCCCGCTCTGCAGCCGCGGTAGTTCCTCTTGATCACCGCAGGGATCTCGTGCTGAACACCGGCGTGGCTATGCTGTCTTAGCCCCAGCAGCTGGTCCCGGCTATAGACAAAGTGGCAGTGTGGCGTCGCGGTCATCTCAGTAGTTTTACACGGAGTTTCGTATCCAAACACGGATAAAAACTTCTCGACTACACAAGAAGTATAAACTAAAAAACTAACTAAGTAGACAAAAAGAAAGAAATAAGAGGAAAAGAAAGAAAGGGGAAAGTAATTTTCAACTGCAGAGAGCATGCTAGACAGGCTGCCATCCGAGACGGCGCCGGAAGATGTAATGATATAAAGCCTGTTTGGTCCTCATGTATAATAGAAGGTACTACCTTCTCAATACGAAGTGCAAGAGCTTTTGTGGGGATCTTATAATCCACATTCAGTAGACTAATGGGGCGATAGGATCCACATTTTTGAGGATCCTTGTCCTTTTTGAGTATTACAGAGATTGTGGCTTGGAACAGAGTTTGTGGCAACGTGCTTGTTGCCTGAATTTCTGAAAAAACCTCAGACAGTAAAGAAACTAACTTGCCGACAAAGCGTTTATAGAAATCACACGAGAAGCCATCTGGGCCCGGTCCCTTGCCATTTCGCAAAGAATTAACTGCCTGCAATATTTCCGCCGAGGTAATAGGTCTTTCTAGTAGCTCACGTTGGTCTGGGTTAATAGTGGGAGTATCTATGTTCCTCAAGAAGGAATCCAAGTCAGCCTCTGAATAATCAGTGCGGGAAGTATAGAGATCCTGATAAAATAGCTTGAAAGCAGCATTAATTCGTCAGGGTGTGTTACCACCTGACCGGAGTCTAACTGTATGTCGGGTATAGATTGAGCTGTGGCGGATTGACGAAGCTGATGCGAAAGATATCTACTTGCTTTTTCACCATGCTCATATATATGATGTCTTGATCTAAGTAGGAGCTTCTCAGTTTCTTTAATTGAGAGTGTCAAATTCAGACTGCAGCAGTACCTTCTGCTTATATAAATCAGCGGTTGGACAGGTAGCATATTGTGTGTCAATGTTAGCTATGAGCTCTGTCAGCTCTCGGAACTGTTCGTTTCGCATTTTATTCTTATAAGACGAAAAAGAAATAATTTGGCCCCGGAGATATGCTTTTAGCGACTCCCAAATTATAGATTTTGAAACATCTGGAGTGTTATTTGTTTCTAGAAAAAGCTTGATGTGGTGTTCAATGAACTTGCAAAACTCCTCATCTGACAATAATGCTGAGTCAAATTTCCAGAACCGTTGTTGACATAAACTATTTTAAAACAACACCAGTAATCCCAAACAAGTTCTTGAGTCTGTTTGTCTTGATACTGTGATCTACAGTATCAAAAGCAGAGCTGAGATCTAACAGGACCAGCACTGTGTACTCTCCAGAGTCTGCTGCCATCAAGATATCACTAGATACTCTAAGTAAGGCCGTTTCAGTGGAATGCAATTTACGAAAACCAGACTGGAAAGTGTCCATAACAGTATTTTATCCAATAGTTAAGTTGTTGTACTACTATTTTTTCTAAAATCTTCGATATAAAAGGCAACTTGGATATTGGCCTATAACTGTTAGGAAGAGATGGATCCAGGTGAGGTTTCTTTAATATTGGCTCAACAACAGCTTGTTTAAAGAAGCTGGGAACTGAGCCAGTATGAAGAGAAATATTTATCATTTCCACAATACAGGGGCCAATGGAATCAAACACACTAGTGAAAAGTGAAGATGGAAGGACATCAATGGGCTTGAAGTCTGTTTTATATGACAAAGCAGGACTCTGATGTCCTGTAATGTAACAGAAGTAAAAGAGGACCAAGTATCAGAGGAGAGCAAATTGTAAGTTTGATATTGAGAAGATGATGGAGAGATATTTGACCTGATGGCAGTGACCCTTATTTGTGAAATAGTTCATAAACTCATTGCATTCAGAGGTTGAGTGAACTGGTGCCAGGGCTGGACTGGGACAAAAAATCAGCCCGGGCATTTTGACTAGAGACCGGTCCACCAGGTATTATACGAAAAACCAAAAAGCCTTTGAATGAAAACAAACGTCGTTGTCACAGTGATGTACACTGTCTTGTTGGTACATATGTATCAATCTAATAAACTTAAACCTACACCATCCTCCCTATTCTGGTATTCTAAACAGTACTTGGCCGAAACCCAAAGACTGCTTGGTCGAGTTAACCTCCTGAACTATCTACAACACATGGTGGAAACCTGAAATTAAGACAGAGAAGACTAGAGGTGAGACATGACCATTACTGAATATTAAAAATAATAAATGACAGATTTAGTGACATTTTCATAAACTATTTATTTACCACATCAATGAACAGCATAGCAGGGCAAAATATTTTTTCTAACATGGCAACCTTTAAAAAGTGAAAGGAGACAGAACGACAGATGAGAAAGAATAAAACTTAACTGACTTTTTGATGGCATTTTACACAAAGTACTGGTACAGTATCTAGAAAATGTGGGAAAATACTGGCATCATGTACAGCACTTTCTTCTGAAGAAATTATGATGGGACCCTGAAAAAAATTACTATGTACAATAATGGATTTCTATACATTTGACATCAGATGAAAACTTTGGTTGTAAGATTCGGATAATTATTTGTTAAAAGCTAGAAATTTTAAATGAGAATAAGAAAGAAAAGTATTTTTGTGCCCCCCTTTCCCTGTTAATGCCCTGCCTGGCCCCCTGGCAACACTTTGCTAGACCCGCCCCTGCACAGTTACCAGCTGTCAGCTACTTAGAAAAGGATCCTGGTGTTATTTGTCTCTCAGAAACAGTTCATAACTTCAACTCATCCATGTCACCTAAAAGGTAAACCTGTTTCTCCATCACCTGTTCAGCTCTGATGATTCAGTAAGGACATCTCCTGGTTTCATCTGCATGTTTCCCTCTCACCAGATAACCAAACCGATATCATGACCAGCAGCTTTTACAGCTGTGGCTCCAGCAAACATCAGCTGATACTAGAAATTAATATTAAATAAATTCTAACAACAGCTTATCAAGTTTAAAGGTGCTTCTGCTGTTTAACGCGACCTCCGCTAGTTTCCTCTTTCTGGAGCAAAGTGCGAGATAAACAAACAAGAGAGACGGGACTTGCGGCAGAAACGCCGATCAGCTGATCATTGATCAGTTTCGTGATTGAAGTAGCAGCAGGAGAGGGAGGGGGGAGAATGAGAGAAGAAGAGGCAGCTGCAGCGTAAAGACGCAGAATAACTCCAGCTTTTTCTTTTTTTTTTTTTTTATTGTAGCTGAAGTACGGGACAAATAGTGTTTATCGCCCCTGTCAGTGCGCCCCAGGGCAGCTGTGGCTACAATGTAGCTTGCCATCACCTTGTGTGAATGGGTGAATCACTGAATGTAGTGTGAAGCGCTTTGGGGTCCTTAGGGACTAAAGTGCTATATAAATGCAGGCCTTTTTTTTTTTTTTTTTTACCATTTTTATTTTCAGCTCAATACAAAACGCTTAATATTAACTCTGAATACCAGAGGATTCCGTTTTTTACGGGACGGTTGGCAACTCTACTAACTAACCTTATGAATAAAATAAAGTTCACCAATCACATCACAGCACCCACCCAGCTGTATAGAAACTCCGTCATGCTAGCTAGTACACAGTACGAGTTGTTGTAACTGACTGTAAAAAGTCAGCACAACGAAAATAAACTCCACCTAAACTTGGTTTATATCTGACCCAGATAGACTGCAGATCATAACTTCTCACCCGAAGCTCAGTTCACCTGACAGTCGGACTGGCGGCTACCTCGGGTCTCTCCTCCTCTGCCTCCCCTTTCCCTCATCCACCTGCTGGCCTCCACCATTTGCTAATTTTACTGAATCTGTGAAAGCTCCACCATAGCCACTACCAAACAATTGAGTTATTTTTACACGTCTGCCAGCATCTGTCCAATCCGCCACCTTTCACTGTTTACACCGTTACGGGGAAAAAAAAGACAACAACAAAAAACACATCGGCCCATTTAAAACGAAAAATTACCATCGGCCCACCGGGCAAATGCCCGGTATGCCCGATGGCCAGTCCAGCTATGACTGGTGCACAAGGAGCATCAGGAGAAACAATACTCTTAATTGTTTTAAACAAGAATTTAAGGTCCTTCTTTTTAGAAGCTATGAGGTGGGAAAAATACTCATTTTTCGCATTTTTCCACATGTCATTTAGTAAGAGGATAGATTCTTTAAGGTGTAACCTATAAGCCTCAAGCTTGGAAGCCTTCCACAAACGTTCTAACTTGCGACAATATCTCCTGAAATTACGAATTTTTTCATTTATCCAAGGACGAGATTTCAAACATAGCACAGTACTTTTTTTCAGAGGTGCCACCGTGTCTAAAATAGAATCACACTGATTATTAAAAGATGAGACAAGGGAGTCCAAATCATTATAAGTCATTTCAGCGTCAAACATGGCAGAGAACCTTTTGGTAGCATTCTGGTTTATAATTCGCCTTTCAATCATTACTTTGGGAGCCAGAGGCTCCAAATAAAATGACAAGTTAAAATATACAGAGAAAAGAAGATGCAATGTGTGACCTTTTATATGTGTTGGACCAGAAACATGCTGCCTAAAGTTAAAAGACTCTGTGATAGTCATGAAGTCAGCAGCCATGTTACAGTAAGCATCATCAATATGAAGGTTAAAATCTCCCAACATTACAACCTTTTCCAAATTAATAATGGATGACAGGAGGTCGTTAAATTTCAGTTAGAAAGACTCCGGCAGGTTCAGGGGGTCGGTAGATTAAAATACAATTAAAGGTTTGCAAAGAGCCGATCTTAATCATTTGCAGCTCAAATGAAGTGAAGGAATCCGAATTCATCAGTCTGCATGTGAATCTGTCCTGGTGCACAACAGCGAGTCTTCCGCCACGTCCCGAAAGATGTGGAGTTCCGATGACGGAGCAGCTAGTCAGACAGATTTTCTTCAGATGTATATAATCCATGTTTTGTTGCTACGTCTCAGTTAAACACATGAAGTTGAGAGATTCCTTCATAAAAAAATTGTTTAAAATAAACGATTTGTTTGTGATTGAGCGAGTGTTGAGCAGGGCAAACCTGATCGATGATGTTTGGTTGGTGCACTAAACAGCTGACCGCAGTGGCACTCGAACTAAACACCTGTGTGCACCTCTACACCTGTTACACCGGGCGGTGACTTCAGGGCTAACTGAAGGTAATATCCATGGTAGTACATCACCTCTGCCACCAAAACAGCGGTCGGACGACAGACGCAAGGTGAACATGGAGCCATCAGACCATAGATTCCGTGCTTGGAACTGAACTGTAGCGTCGGCACCAGGTGACAGTAGCTGAATTGGTCATAGGCACCGGGAATCTTCCCACATCCAAGAAGCTAATCTTCGGTACCTTCTCAGTCACACTTGGACACCGGCCCTGGTTCCCCTCCTTCTTTTCTTTGTGTTGAATCCCACCGATATGTATGGTACCGTGCACTCAGGTGAGGAACACACAACAGGTGGAGGGAAAGATTTCCTGTAACTGTCCCAGCTGTCAAAGTAGCTCTCCATTTAGTCTTTAATATACAACAGCGTGCCCCGATCATAAATATTGCTGGCAGAGAAAAAATCAAGACACAAATCGGTAAAAATAATATTGCAAGCGACAATAGCGGCCAGTATAAAACTATACCAGCGAGCTGTACTAGCAGCACAGGCGGCGAAGCCAAACACAGGCGCCATCTTGCTAGATTTAGGTCAGGGTTCTGGCAATGTGTGTCGCTTCACCGCAGCCTCTCACACTTCACACATGCAAACACAGAAATGAAAGTGAAAAAACGGAGCAGCACAGCAGTGCAGCGTGTGATCTGGACACAAGCGATGAAAGCACAACTTGTAGAACTTTGGCAAGCTCATCCGAGCCTTTTACAGCCACAAACATGAATCAATTTTATTGGAATTCCAGGTGAAAGACCAATACAAAGTGGTGTACATGTGAGAAGTGGAACGAAAATCAGACATGATTCCAAACATTTTTTACAAATAAATAACTGCAAAGTGGGGTGTGCGTAATTATTCAGCCCCCTTTGGTCTGAGTGCAGTCAGTTGCCCGTAGACATTGCCTGATGAGTGTTAATGACTAAATAGAGTGCACCTGTGTGTAATCTAATGTCAGTACAAATACAGCTGCTCTGTGATGGCCTCAGAGGTTGTCTAAGAGAATATTGGGAGCAACAACACCATGAAGTCCAAAGAACACACCAGACAGGTCAGGGATAAAGTTATTGAGAAATTTAAAGCAGGCTTAGGCTACAAAAAGATTTCCCAAGCCTTGAACATCCCACGGAGCACTGTTCAAGCCATCATTCAGAAATGGAAGGAGTATGGCACAACTGTAAACCTACCAAGACAAGGCCGTCCACCTAAACTCACAGGCCGAACAAGGAGAGCGCTGATCAGAAATGCAGCCAAGAGGCCCATGGTGACTCTGGACGAGCTGCAGAGATCTACAGCTCAGGTGGGGGAATCTGTCCATAGGACAACTATTAGTCGTGCACTGCACAAAGTTGGCCTTTATGGAAGAGTGGCAAGAAGAAAGCCATTGTTAACAGTAAACCATAAGAAGTCCCGTTTGCAGTTTGCCACAAGCCATGTGGGGGACACAGCAAACATGTGGAAGAAGGTGCTCTGGTCAGATGAGACCAAAATGGAACTTTGTGGCCAAAATGCAAAACGCTATGTGTGGCAGAAAACTAACACTGCACATCAGTCTGAACACACTGTCAAATATGGCAGCATCATGCTCTGGGGGTGCTTCTCTTCAGCAGGGACAGGGAAGCTGGTCAGAGTTGATGGGAAGATGGATGGAGCCAAATACAGGGCAATCTTGGAAGAAAACCTCTTGGAGTCTGCAAAAGACTTGAGACTGGGGCGGAGGTTCACCTTCCAGCAGGACAACGACCCTAAACATAAAGCCAGGGCAACAATGGAATGGTTTAAAACAAAACATATCCATGTGTTAGAATGGCCCAGTCAAAGTCCAGATCTACAGGTCCTTCTCAAAAAATTAGCATATTGTGATAAAGTTCATTATTTCCTGTAATGTAGTGATAAACATTAGACTTTCATATATTTTAGATTCATTACACACAACTGAAGTAGTTCAAGCCTTTCATTGTTTTAATATTGATGATTTTGGTATACATAACTCATGAAAACCCCAAATTCCTATCTCAAAAAATTAGCACATCTCATCCGACCAATAAAAGAAAAGTGTTTTTTAATACAAAAAAAGTCAACCTTCAAATAATTATGTTCAGTTATGCACTCAATACTTGGTCGGGAATCCTTTTGCAGAAATGACTGCTTCAGTGCGGCGTGGCATGGAGGCAATCAGCCTGTGGCACTGCTGAGGTGTTATGGAGGCCCAGGATGCTTCGATAGCGGCCTTAAGCTCATCCAGAGTGTTGGGTCTTGCATCTCTCAACTTTCTCTTCACAATATCCCACAGATTCTCTATGGGCTTCAGGTCAGGAGAGTTTACCAGTGGTTTTGGCACTGTGAGCAGGTGCCAGGTCGTGCTGAAAAATGAAATCTTCATCTCCATAAAGCTTTTCAGCAGATGGAAGCATGAAGTGCTCCAAAATCTCCTGATAGCTAGCTGCATTGACCCTGCCCTTGAGGTGCCTTGATACAGCACTCTGGGAACAGCCTATTCGTTCAGAAATTTCTTTCTGTGTCTTACCCTGGGTGTCAATGATGGCCTTCTGGACAGCAGTCAGGTCGGCAGTCTTACCCATGATTGCGGTTTTGAGTAATGAACCAGGCTGGGAGTTTTTAAAAGCCTCAGGAATCTTTTGCAGGTGTTTAGAGTTAATTCGTTGATTCAGATGGTTAGGTTAATAGCTCGCTTAGAGAACCTTTTCATGATATGCTAATTTTTTGAGATAGGAATTTTGGGTTTTCATGAGTTATGTATGCCAAAATCATCAATATTAAAACAATGAAAGGCTTGAACTATTTCAGTTGTGTGTAATGAATCTAAAATATATGAAAGTCTAATGTTTATCAGTACATTACAGGAAATAATGGACTTCATCACAATATGCTAATTTTTTGAGAAGGACCTGTAAATCCAATCGAGAATCTGTGGCAAGATCTGAAAACTGCTGTTCACAAACGCTGTCCATCTAATCTGACTGAGCTGGAGCTGTTTTGCAAAGAAGAATGGGCAAGGATTTCAGTCTGTAGATGTGCAAAGCTGGTAGAGACATACCCTAAAAGACTGGCAGCTGTAACTGCAGCAAAAGGTGGTTCTACAAAGTATTGACTCAGGGGGCTGAATAATTACACACTCTCCACTTCGCAGTTATTTATTTGTAAAAAATGTTTGGAATCATGTATGATTTTCGTTCCACTTCTCACGTGTACACCACTTTGTATTGGTCTTTCACCTGGAATTCCAATAACATTGATTCATGTTTGTGGCTGTAATGTGACAAAATGTGAATAAGTTCAAGGGGGCCCAATACTTTTGCAAGCCACTGTATTAATTTATTGTTATTAATATTATTTTTTTTTTTTTTTATTTGGGGTGTCTTTAAAGCGCCTTTCAAGACACCCAAGGACACTTAACAATAGAATAAAACACATAATAGAACAATGACAATATGAAGAGCAATAAAAACAAGAAAGCACAAGATAAAATAAATAAACTGCATTTTGAGCCAAAAAATATTGAGGATTGGAATTTGGTCCCCACAACTAATTGTTGGTCCCCACAGGTATAGTGACACACCAATTTTTGGTCCTCTCAAACACTATGGTTAGTACACCGGTCGATCCATTAGCGAGAGCCTGTTTTAAAGTAACTCTAGTATTAAATTTATTTATTAATAAATGGCACTTTTGTTTCAGGTATTTCTGCAACCACACGTGAGATTCCCCCTGTCTTCCAGGACACCAAGATTTAATGACTTAACTATGATTATTTATTTTGTGGGTACAAACAATCTGTAAAATCACTAAAACACCCTGGAAAATATCCAGAAGGCTAGACATGAATTTCTACATTTGACTAATACTTTATTCAGTACTTAAGAATGACTTCATAGTTATACACAAACATAGAATCATTTCCTTTACCCTTTGCAGAACTTGTCCCTGTAGTGCAGGTGTTTGAGTGTGGGGAGACAGACAGGAAGTTGGTTCAGTGTGTGAATAAAGATGTCACATATGTATGCATACTTATCATTTAAACAGTGAAAGATTAGATGTAAAAGTCAGGATAGACTATAGATTTAAATCACTGTACATACAGTATGTTATCAGAATGTTGAGCATGAGCATTTGATGATCATCTCTCTCAAAGACAAAGAGTGTGACAAATGTCTGTGTCATGGTCCCCGTGCCTCGCCGGCTGACTCTGTGTTTGGCAATATGTTTTGTTTGTTTTTCTTTGTGCTCTCTCTCTGAAAGGTGTCACAGTAACTACAGTGACCCATATTTCAGCCACAGATGTTTTCCTGTGCTGTGCGGTTACTGTTGCTCCTTTTTTCTTCATACAGGAAATAGTTGAACATTCATTCTCTCCTTTTTGTATTTATATTATCAAAACGTATTTTGTGTCATTATTAGGTCAAGTTATAGGTAGCTTTACTACAACAACTGCAAACATGAGCCCCAATTATTCAATATCATTTTACAAATTTTTACAGTTTTTTAAATTTCACATAAATATGATGTTGGAGTATGTGAGAGACAATTTTAGCCCCTTTGAGCTACAACTTGGTTAAACCTTTTGAAAGCAAGTGAATATTAATGATAAAATTGGAATTTATTTTATGAGGTAGGTTTATACTGCTTGCAAATTTTATAAAAAATCAGCAAATACAAACTTCCGGTACATGTTTATGATTGGTAAATGGCGGTCTGGAAAATGAAATCTCATTTCACTGTTATGCCGATGATTCTCAAATTTACTTTCCTCTTAAAAAGAATTATACAGTTTTGCTAGACTGCCTCGGTGACATTAAATCATGGTTTGCATGTAAACAATCAAAAAACTGGGATTGTACTATTTGGACCTTCTGACCCTCGCTTTTCTCTTAAGGTTGACCTTGGTCCTCTGGGAAAATCCAGAACACCCTTTGCAAAGAATCTGGGAGTGTTCTAACCCTAAGCCAGAGGAGACCGGGCCTTTGCGATTGCTGCGCCCAAACTTTGGAACAGTCTACTTCTTTATACTAGGATCTCTCCAACACTCGACATTTTTTAAAAGCTGTCTGAAAACACATTTTTACTCTCTAGCTTTTAATTGTGACCGAGTTTTGTTTTGTTCTTTGTGTGTGTTTGTTCTCCTTTTTTACTATGTACAGCACTTTGGTCAACTTGTGTTGTTTTTAAATGTGCTTATTAATAAATTGATTGATTCATCTGCATCAGGGAATTTTCATCAGCATAAACTTAAGACGATAAGTTTTTCTTATTGTTGTTGTTTTGCCTGTTACAGAAGTGTTACACATTGTTTAGTGAGTGTCTGATGAGTGAAAAAGCTGAAGGTGCAGTAGGCCTTTCCAGGGTGTACACCGACTTCCACCCTGTGGCAGCTGGGACAGGGTCCAGCCCTTCATAAACCCTGAACTGGATAAGCGAAGAGAGTGTTTGGGTGGAAGTTTCTGCACAAAACCTTTACTTTCGCATGACTGGAAGTCACAAGTGGAGTTTTAGATAAACCGTTTCATATAGTATTTTATATATTTTATGTAAGATTAAAATGCACACATACATTTTCAGGCTTTTATCAAAAACATATAGATTTTCATTTAGTTCACATTGAAGAATGTCCCCACTTTTCAGATTGCAGTGAACAAACAAAACTTCTCTCTCTGCAACCTCTGCACGCTTATAGTCACAGTTTTAGGTTCCCTGACACATTTAAATTTGACTGAGCATCAAAGCAAAATCACTGTAAATATAAGTGAAGCATCCATACTCATTTCCACCACCAACGTATCCCTATCACCGCTGGGGTTCTGCTCGCTGAGGTGAGTCTAACCGCCACCTTTATACCTCTAAATTCTGCACATCAATAAATCATGTTCATTTGTTTCTAATGATCTCACATTTTTGAACTGTTTTTACTCTCCAGTAGATTAATGTCCCCATCAGTCTTGCTCTCTTCCACTCTCTCTCTCTCTCAACCCAAGATCACCCAAGATCACAACCACAGGAAGTGGTTATATTAACGGTTTGTGTTGGAACAAAATGCAACAGAGAGTCTTAGATCTAGTGATGTTGTGACAAAAATACTCCAATCTTAAGATAAAATGTGTTTATTGGGAATTTTAATTAAAAACTGCTTTCAAAAACACATAAAACAGTTACAGGTTGTCAACACAAACCAGGTGTTTTTAAAGACTAACCCTGTCACAGTAATGCATAGCCTTTTCAGTTTTGCTCACAGGAAATGGAAATATCCACACATAAGTCCAGAAGACTGCTCACCACTACGGCTGCCACGATTAGTCGACTAGTCACGATTACGTCGACTATCAAAATTGTCGACGACAAATTTAATAGTCGACATGTCGTTTAAGGCTTTGTAAGATCCTGAAAGAAGCAGGATTAAGTAGTACAATTTAAGAGTGTAATCACGGACTGAAACAGAAGATGGCAGCACTGCATGTACAAGGATGGCAGCTGTCGTTAAACCCCTGAAGAAGAAGAAGCAACTCTGGTATCATAGCTATGTCCAAACTCAGGGGCCGCATCCTTTGGAGGACGCATTTGAAGGCAGATTACGTTACAGCAACGCGACAAAAGCTGTCCAAATTCGGAGACTTCTGCAAATGCAGCCGACAAATGCATCCTACTTTTCCCCAGATTTGAAGGATGGGTTGGGCGTATCCTTTGTGGCCCAACCTATCCCAGAATTCACAGCATGGCTCAGCCAATTCCAGTTTCCAACAATAGTGGCAGCTACTTAGTTTTAATATTACTCTTATTACTATTTTCTGGATCATAAAATAAACTTTTAACATATTTTCAGGTGAGAATGTAGCTGTGTAAACTTTAAATATCTGCTCAGTTTATAAAGATATCACATTTGTGAAAGTACTCCGACGTCTGTTACCCACCAGCTCAAAAGCTAGCTGGGGGTTCATAGCTCACTAGAGCTGGCGAGAACAGCGAACTCCTAGCATGTCGTTTTCAGACCCACCGCTGTCTTTCGCTACTCAGGTTAAATATGATATATTAGTCACTTAGATAACTTAAAAATTTTATTGTTTGGCTTTTTTCAGTATTTTATTTGTTCCAGAGTAAATCATTTTGGCTGAGATTAAAGTTATAGTTTTCACACAGCTGAATAAACGTTAAAAAAAACTGATTAAACAGAAGTGTGAGATGGTAGAGAATATACTCTGGTGTCCTGTTATATTTTAGATAACAAGGAGCAGACGGCTGAGTTTATTAAACTCCACCGACACAATCTGCAAATTTCATTAAAAGTTTAATAAACTATGTTCTTGTCTTTATTTTTAGTTAGCGCATACCTTAAACACTTCTATTAAAATAATCTATCAAAACTACTATCAAAATAATCATTTGTGGCAGCCCTACTCACCACTGCAAAGACATGGAAGAGAAATATAGGTGTGAAAGAACTAGACAGCCCTGACAATCTAATAGAACCTTTGGGATTAACTAGAACAGAGACTGTGAGCCAGGCTTTCATGTACCGTACTCTTTCTTAGTATGTGTGAAGAAATACAGATTACAGAGGAGCAGAATAGTAGGCTCATAGGTCTTCAGAGTTTTTTTTTCTCTCGTGATTCATAGCATCTGATCAATAAAAAAATGCTTCTTGCTTCCCCAGTTTAACTGAATTCAGCTGGTTCATATCCAAATAAGCTTTTAATAAGAATAATGCTTCTAAATATCTGAAGATAAATCTTATTTAGATGTCCACTTCACTACATTTATTAAGTTAAATGTTCGCTTAACTTATCTACTTCTTTCACAGAATCGTCTCCTTTTGTCTCTCTCTCTATGTTACATTCAACCACCTGTCTGATTATGTGCAGCTACATCTGCTGCAGAGCTGCACATTCTGTACAGCACTGTACTGTTAAAATCACTGCAGCATTGAAGCTGTAGCTTTTTATCTGCTGCTACCTCTCCACCAGTGTAGCAGCACAGAGACAACAGCTGATTGTCGATGGGGTCTTTCCGCATCAGAAAAACCAAAATCAAATCCATGAAAGGATTGAATAGAAATAAATTCACATGGATTAGAAGGACAGGAATATCAACGTGAAAATACAGTGAAATTGATACGATATAAAAGATGATCAGAGGAAGGAACATCAGACAATGATTAACTAACAACAGAACTAAGATTCCTACAATTCTCTGTTTTTCTTCAGTGGGCACTGAGGTGGCAGCAGGCAGAGTTTTGAGGGTCCAAACCAAGGTGAGGATGAACAGGAAAAAAGGTAAGAGGTTAAAAAAAATAAACAAAGGGAGTGAAATCATATCGAAGAATGCAACAAGAAATCCAGTGATAATAGACAGGATCCAGACCAGAACAGAGAGCAGCACAGAACCTTTAGTTTGTCTGATGCAGTTCCACTGTGGACGGGTGATGACCAAACACCTGCAACACAAGACAGACATACTGGTCAATACAGGAGGACATTTATCTTTAGAGGGACGCTTGAGAATATAATTGAATGCAATACAGAGAAAGACAGACAGGTACCTTTCAGTAGCAATGCACATCTTGAAGTCAAGATTAGCAAACACGGCACAGAGAAAAATGCCAAATGAAATATAATGATAGAGAACTAGTTCAGGGTTTAAGAAAATCGAGATCAAAACGAAGATCATCATGCTGAACTGGATCAGATCAGAGATAAGGAGGTTTGTGTAGTAGGTGATGGGGACTTGCTCCCTTCGTACCTGCAGAAAATATCAATGCAGCAAGTCACATTAATAGTAATAAACATGACATTCAGAACTAAACATTCAAATATTAACTGCAAATAATGTGGAGTGTCCGGAAAATATTTTTAGTGTGATGTAGAATAACGGACAACTGAAAAGTGTGTAAACGCTGCAAAATGGTCTGATGGAATCAAAAAGAGTGACAGATTGGTGACCAGTGCAGGTTTCACTCCACCTCTCACACTGTGACAGGTGGGAAAAGCTTCCACTTCAGAAGCAGAAAAAAATGGTGATGATGAATTCAGAACTGAGTAAGACATAAATTAAGACATATTGAGTAAGGCTAAGGGAAATAAGACTTTATGTTTGTGTGGTGATTAAAATATTGATTTTTGTAAAGAGGCAAATGATAAGGCTGCGTCAGATTTTTTTGAATTATTATTTGGAAAAGGATTTTATCCTTTAATTATAAAGCCGAGTAGAATAACCGATAAATCAGAAACACTAATTGATCATATTTTCATTAATAGCTTGGAGAGTAATATTATGAGTGGCCTCATCATAAATGATATAAGCGATCATCTACCAGTCTTTTTTACTTTTGATTTAAATATGAAAAGAAAGGAAGAAGTTGGTTTCGTGAGTCATAGAAGGTTAAGAAATAACGAGGCAATTAACAAGTTTAGACAAGATCTCATGGAAGTGGACTGGAAGGAGGTTTATGTTAATGAGGTCAACGTTGCATATTGAGCTTTTTTAAATACTTACTTGGCCTTGTATGATAAACATTGTCCATTGGTATCATTTAAGTATAAGAAAAAGAATAAGAATTTGAAACCTTGAATAACTAAGGGTCTTGCAAATGCGTGTAAAAAGAAAAATAATTTATATAGGGACTGTAAACACAGAGAACTAAGAATGTGGAAATAAAATATAAAGTTTATAAAAATAAGTTGGTATTAATATTGAGGAAAGCCAAGAAAGACTATTATAATAAACTTTTTCAGGAAAACAAGAATAATATTAAGGGCATTTGGAACATTTTTAAAGAAGTATTGGGCAACAAAAACACACCCTCAGATCGGCCTATTTATTTCATTAAGAATAATCAAGTAATCAATGACAAGACTGAAGTAGCAAACGAATTCAATTCCTTTTTTGTAAATGTTGGACCTACTTTAGCAAATTTAATTAGAAAAAATGACGACCCAGAATATGAAGTCTGGAAAGGAGAAAGTAGAGTGGTTAATTCTATATTCTTAGCTGATATTACCATAAAAGAAATAGTAGCAATTGTAGAAAACTTTAGAAATAAAAAATCTACTGACTGTGATGGTATAGACATGGTTATAATTAAAAGGACTTTAGACTGTATAAGTATTCCTCTATGCTATATTTTTAATCTCTCATTACAATCAGGAGTATTTCCTGATCAAATGAAAGTGGCAAAAGTGATACCCTCATATAAATCAGGAGATAAGCATAGTTTTAACAACTATAGGCCAGTGTCTCTTTTGTCATAGTTTTCAAAAGTGCTTGAAAAACTTTTTGTGCAAAGACTTGATAGTTTTTATTGAAAAAAATCAACTAATAAATGAAAATCAATTTGGATTTCGTAAAAATAGATCTATGGCATTAGCATTGTTGACTTTCATTGACGATATTTCATCTGCAACCCATAATAATAAATACACAGTTGGGGTATTTGTTGATTTAAAAAAAGCTTTTTTAAATTGCATAATTATGGTGTGAGAGGAGTGGCATTGAATTGGTTAAGGAGTTATTTAGAAAATAGGTCGCAATATGTACATTATCTCGACAATACCTCTGAAAGATTGAAGATTGAAGATTGTATGTGGCGTTCCTCAAGGTTCTATTTTAGGACCTAAACTTTTTAATTTATATATTAACGATATCTGTGATGTATCAAAAAGGTTAAATTTTATTTTATTTGCAGATGACACAAATTTTTATTGCTCTGGAGAGAATTTGAAAGATTTGGTTGAAATTATGATTTCTGAGATGTTAAGATTAAAAAAATGGTTTGATAAATTATCCTTGAATCTGACAAAAACGAAATTCATGATATTTGGCAATCGTGTAAAGGAGGAAGAAGTCATTATGTCCATTAATGGAGAATTGATTGAAAGAGTTACTGAATTTCGCTTTTTGGGTGTAATAGTAGATGAAAATTTGACGTGGAAATCACATATTGAGTATATTAGAAAGAAGATGGTTAAAAACATTTATATTTTGGGAAATGTAAGAGAATTATTAGACCACAAAACAATGCGCATTTTATATTTCTCATTGTTTTTTTCATACTTTAGTTACTGTGTCGAAGTTTGGGGGAATACATATGAGAATACTATGAATATATATATAATACTATAAAACCTATAAACTTATTACAGAAGAAAGTGATACGAATGATTCATAATGTTAAATATAGAGAACATACAAATATATTATTTATAAAATCGAAATTATTAAAATTAGGAGAGTTAGTGAAACTACGGACACTATTAATTATGTTTAAGGCTAAAAATAATATTTTGCCTTCTAAGTTACAAAGGGTATTTTTAATGTGTTCGGGGGAAGAAGACAGCAGAAGGAAAATTTTATTTTAAGGTATCGAGAGGAGAAATATTTTACTGCTATTATTTGCTGCTATTTTATAATCATCATTAACATTTCATGTTAATAGGGATGTTGCTTTCATAGATGCACTCAGATGTTCAAAATATATTGGTATTATATTAGTCTTTATTACAGGTTCAGTTATAATCAGTTGAATCTATAATTTAAAGGTTTCTGAATGTTTTTATATTCTTACACATAGTCTTCAGTGGGGGAGAAGCTGACTGCAGGCTGACAGGAAATGCGTCTGCAGAGCATGTTTTGCAAAAGTGAAACCAAAACCAGAGTCTGAGTTTGTATAATGAGTTTATATATTTTACATAGAAGTTAAGATCATTACACACAGGATGGCCTGAGCCTGGTTGGTTGCCTAAGTTGAGGTCAACTAAGGTTCAGAAAGCAGATGCAAACTCTGCACGCACAGACAGACAAATAGTGAGAGGTCATGACACGTACGCAGTACACAGCATGCACGCGCCCTCGCACGTGTACGCACAGACACACATACACACACACACTGTTAGGGTGTAGGTGAGAGTTGACTGATGAAGCAGTAGATGCACGATGCGAGAGCTGAGCTGGCTTACGGGAAACCACCGGGGAGAAGATGGAAGCCAGTGTACTTTTAATTGTGCCTTAAGTTGTCAAATAGAACATTTGTGGTTTTGAAGCTGATGTATGTGATGACGCAATGAGGGGGCGTCACTAAATATACTCTGATGCATATAAAACTGTATTTTGATGTTAGGAGGATGAGATTGTGGGGCTGTCTGCTTACAGAGTCCGCTCATTCTCCCACGCGTGTCATTTCATTAAAATCATCGTCTTTACCCTTTGGACCAGTGTGGTTACTTGCATTCCTCCTGTGTTTCCTTCCCTATATTTTTGAACCTTAACAAAGATTAATGAGTCCAATGATTAGGGGTATACAATTGTGGAACTCTCTACATTATAATTTAAAGAATTGTATAAATTTACATTGTTTTAAAAAGTGTTACATGTCTAAAACGATAACGCAATATGAGGAATGTGAATGAAATTTGAGTTAATTGAAAAAGGATCCATTATTTTTATTTTTATTTTTTTATTTTTGCTTCATTTATTTTATTTACTTATCTTTTCTCCTTGTTACTATGTGGAGTGGTATATTCTGATTGTAAATTTGTTGTTTGGTTTGAGTTAGGACTGGAGATAAATGTTAATGTTAGTTTGTTCCTTGACTTTTGGTGCCCACTTGCAATATAAGTTGGATTGTAGATAGGGGGCAGGGTTTAATAAGAATATATTCTTCTTCCTGCTCCTTTTCACACATGGTTGCAGTGCTTTACTGATAGTGTAGTTGGTTTGTCTGAAAGAACTAACTGTGGAAACTGTTGTACCAAGTGTGAAATAATAAATAAATGAAATGAGAACTACATTTTATGAACTATTAACACAGAAAATGAACATTTAAAGTGACAAAAGTGGAAAAATGTTATAAAACTAGACTGTTTGTAAAAGTGAATTAGTTCAGCAGGAATGAGACATAGAAAGTAATGAAAGTCTCTCATTTACGTACCACAAAAAACACCCAACAGCTCACTGCCATTGTTAAAGGAAGGCAGAAACAGACGCTTAGCAACATACTCAGGACCATTATTTGGAACCTCTCCGTCAGCAGCCGACTTTCTGTATGATGGATCCGCTATAAAAGCTCTATCCACTCTCTTCTCTTTGCTAAAGAACCTGCCTGAGTGCAACAGGAGGTGTTAAATTAGTGAGCAGATCAACATTGCTGTTATTTTGATATGAAATTATACCTAAAGATATTAGAAAGAAAATTGTGCTGAAATAAAACAAAAGGGGGAAAAAATAGTGGTTGAATTAAACTGAATCTAACAAAGTTCTTTAAATTCTATTCAGTTTTCTTTACATAATGCCAAATCACAATAACAGTTGCCTCAAGGCATTATATATTGTAACATAAAGATCCTACAATAACAATAACCCAGAGAAAAAAAAGAATCCCCAACAATCATCTGACCCTCGTTGAGCAGGCGCTTTGGCGACAGTGGGAAAGAAAAACACCCTTTGTTTTTTTATTGAACATTTAAACAAAATTTAACAAAATCTGGTATTAAAACATCTAAAAATGTGACCAATATTGAGTCAAAGCCATCTGGACTAATGAATCAGTTTTCCCTTGATTTTGTTTTCTACAGATAAAAAAAAGCTAACCTTTTGAACCTAACTGAATTAACTTCATTAGCAAGCTGTACTTAATAAACTGGTACCTGACTACCTATAAGGAAGCCCTTTGTAGCTTGATCTGTCCACAAGCCAGTTAACCGGAGTACGAAATTAACCAGAAATAAAGCATAATCAATGTTTTCATTTGGTTTTCATTTAAGCAGCTTTCATGCTGTTTACAAGGAAGCACAAAAGAATAAAGTAACCGCCTCCTGTAACTTTAAATTCTGACTTGGTCTCATTCACTACTCTAAGATAATACAAGTGAATACAAGTAAACATCAGCCTTACTTTCTTCAGCGCAGCTTCCAACTCAATAGTGAGTTCAGCATTCTGACATTTAAGATATTTCTATCAGAGCGAATCAGAAAAAGGAAATTGTGGTGGGTTATAAACTCCACCCCACAGCCCCTGTGACAGAACATTCACACGCTATGATGAGAATAGTCAAACCATTTTTATTCAATGTTATTTTCATGTTCAGCTTTGTTTAGGATTAAGTATTAAATCCACTTCATGTCTCTGATAAATTAAACTTTAGTTTGAGTGAATACAGCAGCCTGAGCAGACCTCTGTCTTCCAGCACAACACAAAACAGTGACTTGACGATGACGATTAACTTTGCTCACTGGCTGACTGCTAAATCTGTAAAATAATTGAAACACCCTCCTGACATATAAAGACATGATCTTCTTTAATTATAAAGAAAGGGAAAATGTTGAAATTAAGTCAATGTCTCTGTTTAGAACATTTCATGATGTCATGTATATATTACTTTAGAAACCTGTTTGCTATTTTTTACTACAGATTATATCAGTAAGGAAACTGACTAAATATCGACTGATAGCTTATGGCAGAGGGGTGGGATTAAATAAGTCTGTATTTCTTCCCACTCCTTTTTGATATGTAACTGAAACAGAACAGAAGCAATATTGAAATGTAATAGCTTCATGTTGTATAGTGCTTTTTCCTCTTCTTTTCTTTGTAAAATGTACCTGTATATTGTTTACATGATTGAAATAAGTCAACAAACAAACAATAAGATAATAACATTGCAAACACTGGTACGTGTATAAAAATAAACACACTACGTTTTTTTTCTATATTAAACTCCAGTAACCAAATTTTTGAAAACAGTAGTTGGCAACTCTTTAATGAAACCATAATTCTAATAACTTTCATTTTCCTGTTCTCACCACATTAAATCCACACACATGAAATGAAAAGTCAGAGTAGCTTGAGGTTACATCTGCTCAAAATCACTAGTGTGACCTCAGCTTGACTATTAAAAACATGTTGCCTCAGAAAAATATCATGTCATAAACTATTACAAAGTTATTGCCAAGAGGGCTCACACTGTGGATTATTTTCTCTGATTCTTCAAATCTACACGAAGTGGAGATAAACTGACACTAAAGCGCCTTCTATTGGGTGCACCATGGCTCCACCTAGTGGTCAATTGTATATTTAAAAAGTCTGGAGCACTGAGAGATTTAAATAGTATTCTCAAAGTCAAAACAATTGTCATTATGAATTTTAAAATGTTTAAATATTTATTTTCATTGCGGAGTTTAGTGAAATACAGCTACTGTGATCTGATTCCTCCTGGAAAAAGCACAACAGCATTACAAACAGCAATTCAAACCATAAAGTTCATAACATCATAAAGAAAAAACAAAGAAACAAAACTGTTTTTAATTAAAAACATAGTCACTGATTTATATTAAATTATTTTAGAGAAAAAGAGGAAAAAGCAGAGACAAACGGTTCTGTAGATGGAAGTAAATTTGCCTTCTAATTTTGAACTGAAGAAAACATTGTAATGTAAAAGATTTCCCTATTTAATAAATAATATGCAACTAACACTGTAAAATGGGAGAGAAATTATCAAATAAAATTATGAAATGAATCGAGTCCATAAAAGGACTGAGTCACTGCATCGAGTGCTCTGATTACCACTGGGACCACTGTTACCTTCACCCTTCACATCTTCTCGAGCTCTTCTCTGAGCCCTTGGTACTCCAGCTTCTTGTGTTCCTTCTTCTTGATGTTGCTCTCACTCAGTATCGCTATGTCCATCACTACAGCTGTCTTCTTCTGCTTGTTCAACACCACCAGGGCGGGACTGGGACAAAAAATCTGCCCGGGCATTTTGACTAGTGACCGGCCCACCATGGTATTATAGGAAAAGCCATAAAGCCTTTATAATAAACTTAAACCTACACCATCCTCCCTATTCTGGTATTCTAAACAGTACTTAGAAAAAAACATAAAACAACCTAATTTATAATTACATATACCTCACTAATAGGGTTGCCAACTCCCAGCAAAAAAAGAAAAGAAAAAAAATAGGGAACCACTCCCCCACCCTCTGCCTCAAGATGCTTGACTGACAAAACCGATTTTAATTTAGTGCACGTATAAAACAAATGCACAGAAATCTACTTTTTTTTCTCCAGTAATTAAATAGATTCAACATCTTTCTTCAGCAGCATTGCAGACTGCACAGATGGTACCTTCCCAAAGGGAAGAATACTATAACTTACTAGGGTATATTAGACTTAATATTTACTGATTACAGTAATGGATTTCTATACATTTTACATCAGATGAAAACTTTGATTGTAAGATTCAGATAATTATTTATTAAAAGCTAGACATTTTAAATGAGAGTAAAAAAGAAAAGTATTTCTTTGTGCCCCCCTTTCCCTGCTACTGCCCTGCCTGGCCCCCTGGCAAAGCTTTGCTAGACCCGCCCCTGCACAGTTACCAACTGTCAGCTATGTAAAAAAAAAGCATCCTGGTGTTATTTGTCTCTCAGAAACAGTTCATAACTTCCCTTCAACTCATTCATGTCACCTAAAATGTAAAGCTGTTTCTCCATCACCTGTTCAGCTCTGATGATTCAGTAAGGACATCTCCTGGTTTCATCTTCATGTTTCCCTCTCACCACATATCCAAACCGACATCATGACCAGCAGCTTTTACAGCTGTGGCTCCAGCAAACATCAGCTGATCCTAGAAAGTAATATTAAATAAATTCTAACAACAGCTGATCAAGCTTAAACTTGCTGCTGTTGTTTAGCGCGACATTCGCTGGTTTCCTCTTTCTGGTGCAGAGAGAAGCTGATCAGCTGATCACTGATCAGTTTCATGATTGAATTAGCAACTTTCTAGCTGAAGAGGAATGCGACAAATCGCCTTCCTTTTCACCTCAACTTTAAAATTCGACCTCCTCGGCTGTAATTGGTCCAGCCGGGAGTCGATCATGACCAACTGGCCAATCATTTATACCGTTAAAAAAAGAAAAGAAATAAAACCCCATCGGCCCATAAAAACAAAAAATCACGAGTGGAATGCCCGGTATGCCCGATGGCCAGTCCAGCCCTGACCACCACTATGTCCAGTTAGTTAGGAATCATCACCATTTTGTCCATCTGTATCTGGAAGTCCCACAGGATCTTAGCTCAGTCATTCTGCACCACCCTAAAATGTTAAGATGAAAAAAAAATCTTAAGATTGTTATCAATGTTACTGAACAACATCTATGACTTTTAATGAAATGGCATTTGCCACTGCCTTTTCATTATTCAGTATGCCAGATTTCATAGCAAAAGTTCAAAATATTATCAAATACATGTATTTGATAATATTTTTGAAGAATTATTTCTTATTACTTGCATTTTTTCTATTTACCACTAGACGGAAGAAGCAATTTCTTTGTGTTGTCTATCACTGCCTTCTTTGTGGTTAGTGTTTAGCCTCATAACGCCAAGTGTATCACATTTGTTAAAAGAGATTTTGAGACTTTTACATCATCAGTGTGACTTTTTTTTTCCAGGAAACCTGAAGTATACAGTCAGACACATGCTGTGAGAAATAAGCTGTACAAAAAAGTCAAATGTAGCCAAAATGATAAAACCAAGGTGATGTTAATACAATGCAGGGCACCATGTAGAATATAAGGAGCACTTCTGTCAGGCCATTCTTATGAATATTCTACAGAGGAAGTATCAGTGAGAAGAGGTAAGTGACGTCATCCTGATGTCTTGCCTATGACTAAACTACATCAGAGCCACCTATTTCCTCTCTATGCACACAGAAGAAACAACACAGCAGCTACCTCATGCCGATGAGAAAATATGTCTCCATTATTTAGGAGCTCCCACCACAAACACACAGTATATACCTCAGCAACACATTGCAGCTACTCTCCAGGAAATAGAGTTTGGATATTATTTTTCCATTATTATTTAACCCCCTTGTTTAAATTACAGTTTTTCATGGCACAGGGTCTGTGACCAAGTGTTTTGTGTTTGTGGATTAATCATATTCCTTGATTAATGTTATTCATGGTTTTTGATTCTCATTATTTTCTGCTTGTGTTATATTTTTAGTTCTAGTCCTTAGCTTTCTGTTACCTAGTCTTCCCCGTGTTCCATGTTTCATGTTAAGTTACTCTTGTCTCTGTGCTCACTAATCGCTCTGTCCTCGCTGTTTCTCTGTTTGTGTGATTCCTGTTTTCCTTTGATACTCTCGTGTCCGTGGTTAATGTTTTCTGCTTCACTCCTTTTGGTCTTATCTTGTCTGATTAATTACAGAGGGGTTCCCCTCCTGTTGGCCATTTCCTCATTACACTAGTGTGTGTTCTCCTTTGCTCCCTGTCAAATCGTCTGTTCATCCTCCCTTGTGTATTCAATTCAATTTTATTTATATAGCGCCAAATCACAACAAAAGTCGCCTCAAGGCGCTTTATATTCACTGAAAAAAGTCTAACATGCAGTCATTCATTCAATCTAATAAGTGCCATTCAAAACAGAATAAAATCATTGATTTGATTGTGAAACCCTTTCTTTTTGCATTTTAAAATACCACTTTTGATTTGGATGAAACTAAATATCTGTACAAAGGACACAACGCAAAGTTTTTGATTTCTCTCAAAACATATATTTCTTTTCATGTTGAACAGATAATATCTTTAATTTGAGTCAAAGTGATTTGCACTTGAACACGCCCACCAGAAATAGACTGGGACCCATTTTTATTCTGCATGGCTGCTGGAAACATCGTGTCACATCTTTGATTAATTTCATATGAAAATAAACGTAAGTAAAGCCAAGTGTGTTACAAAAGCTTTTATAATTTGTATTGCCAAAATTGCAGAAAATAACCCCATTTAAGCTGAGTCGACAGCCACCCCCAATTTTTGCATGATTGTAGCTGCTAGCTACAAGCTAGCTAGCTATCCGGCGCGACGTTAGAACTGGTTACCAGCAACCGACCATCACAGTCGGGAATGCAAGTTAGGCAAAAAGCCGTTTTTTACCAGTATACTAACTAGCTAGCGTTACCACGATGCATCGGTGGTGGATACAGCTAGCTAGCATAAGTTCATAGTTCATAACATTCATAGTATAACTCTGTGCTCCGCTTCGTTTGAATTTTTCTGGTGAGCTCGCGGTTTCTAGACACAAGCTTGTGTTTGTGCGCACACGTTTGTCTGTGTCTCTCTTCATATAAATATCTGTGTGTTATGTGTGTGTACACCGAGCGCAAAAGATAATTATTAATGTGCATGATTTAGAGACATTTACACTGCACATCCTTTTTAAACGTTTCATAATAATCTAGACCCTCCCTCATTATCCTCTCATTCACCTTGCTGATGTGTTGGCACTTGCAATAATTGCTCTCTCGGCTTCACCCAGGTGTGTGCTCAGTGCTGGTTGTGTAGGGAGATGTGCCCCATTTCCCCTTTTCTAGTCTTCATAATTGAAAAGCACTCTGAAAATCACTTTTGTAGTAGTAAGTAATATTGCTATTGCATTAGTTATATCCGTTGTGTGAGTTAGTAAGAGATCCTTGTCCACTAATTTCCTCTGTCCAGTTATAAATGCAGCAACATTTTCTATGGACGGCAAAGGGAACATTTCATTTTGGTTGTGTCCTGATATTTTGGAGTGTAACTACTTAAAGAGTAACTGAAGCCTAACAACTTGTTTTGCTTAGCAACTGTTATAATGGGTTTTTACAATGCAATCTTTCAATGTTGGGCAGTTTATGACATTTCTGTGTAAACTTGTTACTATGTTACTCTGTGTAAACTTGTTACCATGATTTGGCGACCCCAAGAATTATCTCGCGACCCAAATTGGGGTTGGGACCCCAAGGTTGCGAATGTGTCTTAGAGACGATGCTGGTGACTGGCATGTACCGCTGACGTAGGCATGAACTGCTTTCAGCCAATCACAAAATTCAAATGCAATAGCCACCTTTCAACCCTAAGACGGCAGCACTAAGACATTTTTAGACCAAAAAGTGTTAAAAAAATTTAACAAGTTTACATGAAATTGTAAAAGAAATGCCCAGTAACTGAAAGGTTGCATAGGTAAAGACTCACTAATACAGTTTATAAGCAGAAAAAAGTTGTTTTGAGGGTGAATTGCTGTTTAAGTAGTGCGACGTGTCAATCACAGCTCAGCCTGCCACCCACATGAATGCTGATCCATCAGGCACCGCCCCCTTCTGAGGCATTTCTTCAAACAGAGTTTGACTAGGGATGTAATCTTGGGGGGGGAATTACTCTCAACACAAAAAGGAAAAGCCCTCCATTATTTTCTCATTCTCATACTGATGGAAGGGGTGGTCAAATAAATTGTCATTGCAGCAGATGGACAAATTCATTTTTGGAATTCTATATATCGAACCAATACAAACATTACCTGTTTGGGAATTTAATATATTCCCTTTGTTTCCTCAGTTATCGGATGTGGAAATGCAAGGACTGCAGCCTGTCATTTTCAGGAAAATCTGAGCTACTACAACATTATCAACTTGATCATCGGTTTCATGGCAGGCACCATCCTTACCCATGCATCCATGAAAATTGCCCCTGTTCATCCAGGACATGGAACGGTCTACAAAAACATCTAGCTAGGAACCATCTTTCTCAGGAGTCCACACAAAAAGCCTCTTCATTCAAGTGCTACATTTGTGACCACAATCAGCTTTCCACAGAGTATGATTTTTTTCAACATATCAATCAACATTTAAAAAAAAATGAACTTGTCTCTTGTATGTTTAATGGTTGCTCATACAAAAGCAATATATATGGCAGTTTCAAGACCCATAAATGGAGAAAACATAATTCATGCACTGTTAAAGACTTAAAAAGTGGAATATTTGTCACATCATCTATCAGCTGCTATCCTACAGACTCGTTGAACTCTGAATTGGATGAGCCAACCATCACAGACTCAAGAAATTTTGAAAAGGAAGTTGAACTGAAATTAGCTTCACTTTTACTTAAATTGGAACACACATACTTAGTTTCCAGTACAGCTGTCATGTGGAAGCATCTGTGGTTGAAGAGCTAGCCACTGCACTTTGTTCTTCAAACCCAATTCAAAAAGCAATAGTGAAACAAGGTCCATTGTCTACTTCTTGGAAGCGCAAATCATATTATAAAAGAGAATTTGGTGTAGTGTCACCAGTGGAATATATTCTTGATAAAAGAAAACAAAAATCACTACAATATGTATCTGTGCTGAAAACATTGCAGCAGCTTCTAAGTTCAGATACTATTTTGTTAAACACTGCCAATTTGAAAGAGAGATATGAGTCTCCTCTGAGTGATAAAGCAGTTTATAGTTGTCCCTTTGATGGTGAATTTTTCAGAAACAACAAACTTCTGTCTCAAGACTGTGCAATTTCAATAAATCTCTATATCGATGATTTTGAAATATGTAATCCAATTGGGACATCACGAAGAAAACATAAAATCTGTGCCCTCTATTGGACCTTAGCTAATCTGTCCCTTGGTTGTCAATCTTCACTGTCATCGATACACTTGGCTCTGCTGGTCAGAAGTGATGATTTGAAGGTGTATGGCTATGAAGCAGTGCTTGAGCCTCTCATTAGTGATTTAATTTCCTTGGAAAACCACGGTGTGTTTTTGCCAAAGTTAGGGAAATTTGTTAAGGGAACAGTACAGTGCATAATAGCTGATAACCTTGGAGCCCACGGCATCGCTGGATTTGTTGAAAATTTTTCAAGTGGTCATCTGTGCAGAAATTCAAACCAAGGCATTAGATAGTGGCATTTTTATTTCAAGAACAGAAGAGATTCATTCTGATCATCTTAAAATCATAGAGGAAAAATCTCTGGACAATTTCTGTGGTGTAAAGAAGAGAAACTGAGTCATTTCAAAGTAACTACTGGTTTCCCCCCAGATCTGGTCCATGATCTATTTGAAGGGATTGTTCCTGCAGAGATAGCTCTATGTCTTTCCATCGTCACGTCTAAGAAATATTTTACACATGCATATTTAAATGACTGTATACTGAATTTTATGAGGTGTCGTAAGGGACATTATTACTGAAACGCTCTCACACACACTACTGAAACGCTCTCACACACACTGGTGAAACGCTCTCACACACACTAGTGAAATTTTAGCTCTCACACACACAACTGAAACGCTCTCTCACACACTAGTGAAATTTTACCTCTCACACACACTACTGAAACGCTCTCACACACACAACTGAAACGCTCTCACACACACTACTGAAACGCTCTCACACACACTAGTGAAATTTTACCTCTCACACACACAACTGAAACGCTCTCACACACACTACTGAAACGCTCTCACACACACTACTGAAACGCTCTCACACACACTACTGAAACGCTCTCACACACACTAGTGAAATTTTACCTCTCACACACACAACTGAAACGCTCTCACACACACTATTGAAATGCTCTCACACACACTAGTGAAATTTTACCTCTCACACACACAACTGAAACGCTCTCACACACACTACTGAAATGCTCTCACACACACTACTGAAACGCTCTCACACACACTACTGAAACGCTCTCACACACACTACTGAAACGCTCTCACACATACTACTGAAAACCAAGAAGATTTCAATTGAACAGGAAGGTATTTTAGCTGCACAGGAAGGTGAGGAAAAACAAATAACACATTAATGCACAGCTAACACCACGGTGACGTCTACAACAGTCTGTTAGAGGTATAATTGAAAAATCTTTTGCCTTCATCAGTGACTATCCAAACATTGTTGTAGGATAGCAGCCTATTGCAACAAGTCGGGGCATCCTGGATATGCTAGCTGCCCGTATAATCTGGAAAGACTGTGTCTGACAGTACCTCATCTACAATGAAATTACATCGGATCCTTGTCATTTTTTACATACATTCTTTGTTTCTTGAGGTGAGAACCAATGAAGAAGATGTTGACAGATTTTTTACTTGTGCTCTGCAATGTATTGAGGCGCTCCAAAATGAAAATACGGGCAATATCAGACAAGAGCGGCTTTATAGAGAGCTAGATGATCATACACGAACTCTATCAGAATTTCTTGCTGCTGTATCTCGATATGATCCCAATAATAGGGTTGCCACCAACCTACTCGGATCCTTGTATAGATGCTTTTGCAGCTTGCTACATGAATATGATGCTAGACAGAGATCTGCTTATGTGACCCACAGATTGTTACCCCCAACCACCTTGAGTGGTCATCCAGGTCGGCCACGATACACTATATCTGCTGAACAGATTTCTCACTTTGTTTCCATTGGTATGACATGGCAGAGAATTGCATCATGCTTTGGAATAAGTTGAAGAACCCTGTACAGACACAGACAAACTTTGGGACTTGAGCCATTAAGCTATGTGGATATTTCAAATCAAGAACTGAATGGCCTTGTGACGGATATCCTACAGAACACTCCAAATGCAGGGGAAGTATATATTCTTGGAAGTCTGAGATCTCGTGGCTTAAGAGTTCAACGTTGGAGGGTCAGACAAAGTCTACAGGAAGTGGATCCTATTGGACGTGCATTTAGACGTCGTCATGCGATAAGGCGAAGGATCTATAGTGTTCAGGCCCCCAACCACTTATGGTAAGTTCACTGGTTTGAAACAAATGGTCAGGCCTTGTGTTTTAAAGTATTAACACAATACATCAAAATTAAAGGTCCTTCATTCAAAACATTACTGAAGTTAATCTATATGATCAGCATAAGGTAATAATAATAATAATAAAAAAAATAACAATGACCAAAAAAACTGAAATTGCTATAAGTATGTTAAATATTAGGGGGATTCATAGTACATCAATTTAGATGTCGTCTAATGTATATACTGTGGAGTTGTTTAGTCCTTTATTTCACATCACAATTTTAACCTCTAACATCGATTGTGCCAGGTAAACGTAGTGTGGAAAAAGACATTTTATGCCACTGTGTGTATGTGTGTGCACGTGTAAGCACGTGTGTGTGTGTGTGTGTGTGAGAGAGGTGTGGTGTTGTTGAAGTAAATGTACAAAATGAAACCTCTAGTTTTTAAGTACAGGGTCAGGAATTCACTACTAAATAATATGAACAAACATGTTGAACTGTAGTAATGCTTTCTGATCTCTCAACAGGCATTTTGACGGCAACCACAAGTTGATTAGATGGCGCTTGGTCCTGCATGGCTGTGTTGATGGCTTCAGCCGAACTATCATATACTTACGTTGCTTATCCAATAACAGAGCCTCAAGTGTCTTGTCATTATTTTTGGAAGGAATACAAAACTTTGGTTTGCCCTTAAGGGTCAGGTGTGATCATGGTATGGAAAATATACAGGTTGCTCGTTTTATGTTACAGAGAAGAGGAGTAAGCAGTGTTATTACAGGTGTTTCAGTACATAACCAAAGAATTGAAAGACTGTGGGCAGAACTCAACAGAGTTGTATCAAGACACTTTATAAATATCTTTAACTTTATGGAAGAACAGGGTTTGTTGGATTCACTGAATGAGCTACATCTTTTTTGTCTGCATTATGTTTATTTGCCAAGGACTGAAAGAGCATTAACAGAATTTGTCAATCAGTGGAACAACCATGGTCTCTCTACACAAGGAGGACAGACCCCTCTTCAGCTGTGGCATACAGGTGTCACAAACAATGTGGGAATCCTGTGGTTTATAAATGACATTTTTCATGTTGATAACTATTATGGCGTTGATGAAGAAGAGCCATTACCAGAACTTCAAACAAACAATAATGTCAATATTCCAGATATTGACATCAACATAAACGAGACTGCAATGAACATAATTCAACAAGTGAATCCATTAGAAAATGATGGAAATCATGGAATAGATGTGTTTTCTTCACTTTTACACCATCTACATTAAATCAAATATTTTGCAAAAAATAAAAAATATAAAAATATTAAAAAAACATTTCAGAAAACATCTGATCGAAACTAACATATTGAAACCATTTTCTTTAAAATGATAAAATGACAGCTCTGTTGTCAAACAGAAACTGACACAGGCAGAAGAATAAACAGACAACCAAATCAAAAACAGATGCACATACACATGAAATGAGTAAAGTGACACAAATTTTGTATATTCAAACTCAACAATCTAAATAAATTTCTGAAGTGCTGTTAAACAATTGGTATCTACCTGTATGAATCCTGAAGAACAATCACTTCTTGTCAAATTGATGTCTTAAAACATCAATTTGACTGAGGCAGGTAAATTTGGAAATATTAAAACCTTAACAAGTTAATACTCAATACTCACTTTGAATCAGTAGAGAGACCAATACAAAAGAGAAACATGCAAACTCCTCCAGCATATTGTGTTCATACCCTGCCAAAGCCGTAAGTGTTACCTAATGCAAAATCAAACTTCTCCTTGAACAGCTGGTATGAAACATGCAGTGGCAGCCTAATGCAGTTAACACACGTGTTGGCAAGAGGGAAAATTGGTGTAGAAGAGAAGTCATCGTCTCCTCTATGAATGAACTCAATCGAGGGTGCTGGGGAAAAGCCAATAGGTGGCACCGCAGTTGCTCCAGTTGCAAAGGCCAATATCTTCTGTAATTTGGAAGGTCCTTCTTCTTCTGCAAAACAAAAGGAAAAAAAGTGTTAAAAGGTTATTTCATTTGGCCAACATAAATTTACAGTGAGTATTAATCTAAAGCAAGAATCTTAATGACTGTTATTGCAATGACTATAGAGCATGCTTTTCATCTTTCAATAGTCTCAAAGAACTATGTAAAAATGTTACTACAACCAAGAGGGTAATGTGGTGTTATTGTTATATGAGTATGTTATTTAAAATAAAGATTTCAGAAATGCTAACCTATAAATCGTTACATCTATTTATTGTGCACTAAAGTGACAATTACCTTCTGCATCTTGGAGATAGTCTCTCCAGAAGGTAACAACCATCTCCTCAGCAGCTCTTCTGTTGCTTCCTTCTGGAGATAGATGAATGTTGAAAAGATCATCCACCTGGTCAGCAGTCAGCATATGTGGCTCATAGCAGAAAAGAGGGCGAAAGCTGTCTGGATGCCTCCTCATTTTCTCGAGAACCCCAAGAGTTTTCAGACCTTCACAAAATCTGGTTAAACAGCACAAAGAAATTTTATTCAATAATTCTTATTATCAATTTGGCGCAATCAATTGTACTAGGTTATTAACTGGCCATGTTGATTAATAGGTAAGATTTTTATCACCATTTTAATTAATCTGAAAAACACAGAATACCCAAATACCTTTGAAATGGACCTTGAACCCTGTGGATGACCTGAAACATGACAATATCATGTACCAGCAGATCCCTGTCTCTTAGTGAACGCATAGGCCTCAGGCATCCTGCATTGGCCAAGTAATCAAGCAGAGGTTCTTTTGACTTTTCAAGGTCCTCAAGGGTTGTACTTTGAGATATCTAGCATCACAAAGAGCAGAGGAAGGGCTTGTTATGGAAGTTACTTAGTAGTCTTATAACCTATTAGAAGGAACCCAGCCACTAGTGGTCTACACAATCACAATATGCCCAAGCGTACATTGGAAGTCAAATGACTACACATATTTTTTTAAATAAGTTTACAATGTGCTTAAAAAAATAAGAAAATATACTCTTTCGTCTACCCTTATCTGCTGAGTCTTAGTTTAATACAGCAGCAACATATAAAAACTTGGCATTCAGCAATGGCCAGACTGATCCAGATAAACATTCCCTGCAAAAGAAAACTGGAACACAAACAATTTCAAATTCACTATAAGATTTATAAAATAAACATATAGAGACCTTTTTGACTTTTTCGAAGAGTTCCAGGTCAGCTATGTCTTCCAGGGCTGGATTTGCTGAATTTCCAACCAGAAGAGAAAATACTGTTGGTGACAGAAAGTTAGGTGGTGGACCACCATGTACCAAGCTCACTGCAATGGCTCGGCCAGAGATGTAGTACCAGTCCCCTCTAAGAGCTGCAAAGCAACAGAATAAAAGGAAAAGCAAAATTGTCAGTAATGTTGCCTGTAAAAATCAGTTAAACAGTTCCCACTATTAATCTTAGAAAAATAGGTAATTACCAGTACTGTCAAGAGCCAAGTTCTTGCAGTTTTCTTTCCCCTCAAACATGGCTGACCTGGCAATGGTGTCCATCAATAGTCTCAAGAATTCCCTCCTTGGCCCGCCTAAATCAACCCCTTCCTCATTTTTCCCCATATCATCTGAGAATTTCACACAGATCATCAAGTTGGGATCATAAGATAGCCTTTGAAAACCACGCAAGGCTCCCTCCCACACAGCAGAGCGATTTATATTAAATTTGCACTGCTGTTTTGTGCTAATTTTGCTTGATAGTTCCAGCAGTATCTCTTGAACAGGGACTTTTTCTGCACTAAAAAAAGAAAATAAAACAGAAAATAAAATATATCAGCCATGTAGTCATGTTACAGAATTTGAGAATATGCGTCACACTGATCATAGAGATTTAAAGCTTAAAAGTTTTATATTGATTTGACAATTCTGGAAAGCTATAATCATGTCTCAAACTCAAATTCTGGATGTTTGTTACTCACATCTGATGCTCCAAGCTCGCAATTATAGCTTGATTTAAATCCTCATCATCTGAAGAATCGCCAGAAAGCGATGCCACGAGAGTTAAATATGAAGAATAATCTTCATCATTAACACTCATGGCAGGGATGTCTTCACTTCTTGCATTGAAATCTCTGCTGTGACTGCTTGTGCTAGGTTTGTCATCACTTCTTGCCATGTAGCCTTCATCACAAATGCTGTTCCCATCACTTCCTTGCTTTGCTCGTCGCCTTTTACCAACACTCCTTCCAATACAGTTGGTCCCAGTATCATCTTCTTCATCACTGCTAGTGCCAGGGTTATCACCTTTAACATGACTTCTTAACCTTGTAGTGACTTGGCTGCTCATGTCTTGTTGGATTTTTGAACTATCAACTTCAAAACAATCATTGTCACTGTCCTTATCAGTTGCACAACTGCTTAATGCTGATTTGGAGCTGATGTAAGAAGGATCTTTGTCTTCATCTGATTCACTCTTCAACAGAGAAAGACCAAAAACATATATCAAAAGCAAGTAATTATAGCTTATCTTAAAAAGATTAAAATAAGAAATATCCATATTGATTGCTCCCAAACACTTGTCTTAAATAAATATATTCTATTTTGCTAGAAGCCCAATTGTTGACATGTTTTTTCCCAAATCATGATTACTTTTCATTCTTTTAGGAACTTACTAAAAGTGTCCTTGATGGCCTTACATAGAGGGCTTTGGTTTTAAAAACCTTTAGGATCAGCATCCCATTCAGCTCCTGACCATCTTGGAGCTTTGGAGACACCAGCTTATTGCCACAAGCCATTAGAAACTCGAGGCTATAAAAAATAAATAGGGACAACAGCAATTGCTAATTAGTTAAATATTTTATTATATACTGTTCTGTTTCTGTGTATGCTTTTATGACTTTTAAATTCTACTGGTATAGTCCATATGTTTTTATAATGATGAATAATATTTGAAACTTCTTTACTTTGGTATATTATCTTTAAGTACAAGTCATTACATGAATACACACAGTAACAATAAGCAATAGTATTTTACCTGACATCCTCTGGAATGCGTTCACCAAAGCTTTCCTTCATGTGTTTGGTTGTCCCAGGTCTTCTGGAATTCAAAAGCACTGAGAATGTGCCCATGTTTGTGTAACCATAATTTTGAACCTTGTTTGCACACTACTCCCCATGATGGAGCTGGAAGTAGTATAACATCTTTGTTGAAATGGTCATGCTGCTGGGCCATAGCTCTGAAATATAAATATAACTATTAGATACCATAAACAACAGCAAGTGATAACTAATAATACTGAGATGCAGACAGCAGAACACTATCCAAACCCCTACACAGAATGCTTTCATAGACAAAATTGTTGTAGTTAGGCAAACATAAGGGTTAATTTTATATACTGTATTGTATTGTATTCTATATAATTATAGTATCTGCTTTGGTAGGGTGATAATGAGTGGCAGTCTGTTATTAAATTTAATTAATTAATTCATATTAATTATATACATTAAATTAAAATACTGTAAACTTTGCCATTATAGGAATATGTTACACTAAGGTATTGCAGTACATAGGAGCCAGACTTACAAACGCTTTGCGACAGCGCGTAAAAAAAAGAACGAAATAAAATACTGTTGGTATTTTAAAAGACAACGCAGTGACAATATTGCGTGCAAGACACGGTAACTTTTGCGGGAATTTTTTGCAACTGACCCTGTGACATATGCATTTCTGGAAGTTCGTTTCTTAATGTACAAAATATGGAATGGTAGATGGGGTAAAGCAAGTCTGCAAACCGATTTACTAAGGCTTGATACAAAATGAACTCAGTGGTTTAGAAAATAGCGCACCCGTAAAGCTAACTACACCTATGAGCTGTGCTATTTTTCCCCATTTAGTAAACCTGGCCCTCAGTATATTCTTAAATATCAGACTATTACATATGGCCCTATTTCAGGCAAGTGAATACAAACTCATTAAACTTTGTAACTACCTTTTTCTCCTGGTGCCTGATGTCCAGCTGCCGAAGCATTGCCGAGTTTGATAACGTGGTGCAGGTGCACATTCTCTCCTGACTGAAGATGTCGCTGGCATGGGCAAGCTGCTACGTTGACGTGAGGGGAAAGAGGGATGTTAAGTGACTATCCAGTCCGTCCACACTGGTACTTGCAACAGGTTGCTGCCCCACGACTGTCGCATTTGACAAAGTTCTGATGGTCTCTGCTGAGGCTAATATACTGTTGAGTAATGCGGCTGCTTCACTTAGGCTACTAGCAGGTTGCTGAGTAGACATCTGTGTAGTGGTTTGAAGTGTACCACTTTTTCCTTCACTTTCCTGGTCTGGACACAACTTCCTGTTCTACTGAAACGCCTTCCTGTTTAACTGAAATGCCTTCCTGTTCAACTGAAATGCCTTCCTGTTCAACTGAAATACCTTCCTGTTCAACTGAAATACCTTCCTGTTCAACTGAAATGCCTTCCTGTTCAACTGAAATACCTTCCTGTTCAACTGAAATACCTTGGTTTTTCAGTAGTGTGTGTGAGAGCGTTTCAGTAGTGTGTGTGAGAGGTAAAATTTCACTAGTGTGTGTGAGAGCGTTTCAGTAGTGTGTGTGAGAGCGTTTCAGTAGTGTGTGTGAGAGGTAAAATTTCACTAGTGTGTGTGAGAGCGTTTCAGTAGTGTGTGTGAGAGCGTTTCAGTAGTGTGTGTGAGAGCGTTTCAGTAGTGTGTGTGAGAGCGTTTCAGTAGTGTGTGTGAGAGCTAAAATTTCAGTAGTGTGTGTGAGAGCTAAAATTTCAATAGTGTGTGTGAGAGCGTTTCAGTAGTGTGTGTGAGAGCGTTTCACTAGTGTGTGTGAGAGCGTTTCAGTAGTGTGTGTGAGAGCTAAAATTTCACTAGTGTGTGTGAGAGCGTTTCAGTAGTGTGTGTGAGAGCGTTTCAGTTGTGTGTGTGAGAGCGTTTCAGTTGTGTGTGTGAGAGCTAAAATTTCAATAGTGTGTGTGAGAGCGTTTCAGTGGTGTGTGTGAGAGCGTTTCACTAGTGTGTGTGAGAGTGTTTCAGTAGTGTGTGTGAGAGCTAAAATTTCAATAGTGTGTGTGAGAGCGTTTCAGTAGTGTGTGTGAGAGCGTTTCAGTTGTGTGTGTGAGAGCTAAAATTTCACTAGTGTGTGTGAGAGCGTTTCAGTAGTGTGTGTGAGAGCGTTTCACTAGTGTGTGTGAGAGTGTTTCAGTAGTGTGTGTGAGAGCTAAAATTTCAATAGTGTGTGTGAGAGCGTTTCAGTAGTGTGTGTGAGAGCATTTCACTAGTGTGTGTGAGAGCTAAAATTTCACTAGTGTGTGTGAGAGCGTTTCAGTAGTGTGTGTGAGAGCTAAAATTTCACTAGTGTGTGTGAGAGCGTTTCAGTAGTGTGTGAGAGAGCGTTTCAGTAGTGTGTGTGAGAGCTAAAATTTCACTAGTGTGTGTGAGAGCGTTTCAGTTGTGTGTGTGAGAGCGTTTCAGTAATAATGTCCCTTACGGCACCTCATAGATGACACTTACTACCATTGACATTGGCAGTAAACAAGTCATTTAATCTTCTTAAATGAACAAAGATTAAAATTAATTAATTAATTAAGTAATCAGAAAAACAAAAAGTAAACCACCAAAGATTTAGGAATGACATGTTGATTGTATTAATTGATACATGTTATGTACATTTTAACAGTCATTTCCCAATACTCCAAAATCATGCGTCACTTATCCACATTGAGGCGATTCAGAAATTGCACAATTTCCTTCTGATTTCATGTTGGTGTCACTGAAGTTCTGATATTGTCGTTGTCCATTTTGCAACAATACAGACAGCTCAAAAGCTTGTTTACGATCGATTTCTTAATGAAAAAGTACAAAATCAAGTCTAAAAGGGGATTCAACTGAATTAAACTGCAGGTAATGTTAGACACCAATAAGAATGTGTTATAGTCTATAGTAGGCGCCTGATAGAAACATTCCAAAATGATTCTGGGCACAAACACCAATATGTAAATAAGCACCACCAGCACCAAAACTGCCACAATTCTTCGTTTTTCATCAGAGGGGACACTGGATGCAGACACAGCTTTAATAGTTCGAATAAGGAAGAAAAAAAGAAGAGGAAGGGGAATGATGAGCAAGGCACCAAAAATGTTTGCATTTAAGAGGCCAACAAAAACAGAAATGATCCAGACTGAGACACAAACCACCACAGTGATCTTGTTCGTTCGTCTGTGTTGGTACCACAGTGGGTGGGCAACAACCAAATACCTGTTATACAAGAAAGACACACAAAGGAGTAGACATGGAGAAGTATGGAAAAGATATACTAATAAAAACCAATAAATGCTCAGAGAATTATGTAGCTACAAACACACAGCACAGATATTTACCTTTCCATGGAGACACACACCATGAAGCCAACACTTGCCATCACACCACAAGGGTAGATACAATAAAAGAATATTATCTGTGTGAGGTCGTCCTTGACACCTGACATGTGAACGACCATACAGAAGAGTTGAACAAGGTCAGCAATGTGAAGACTGATGACATAGATTTGACCGATGTGATCATTTCGCACCTAAAGAAAAACAAAGCAAACTATAAACATGTTCAGTCAATACAATTTATTCATTATGGTTTCCACATAAACACATTTCATATAACATGCTGCATACTAAAGACTTGCAGATTAATACTTGTTCTTATTTAAGTCTGTTTTCTCTTTTTCTTTGCCAGATTTGGAGCTTGGGATGAAGTATTAATCTAATAATTATGAGGTGATATTAGGTTGTTTTCACATTATAGACTCTCAGGGGGATCATGGTTCAAGAGTTGGCAGTTCGTCTTGTAATCGGAAGGTTGCCAGCTCGAGCCCCGGCTCGGACAGTCTCGGTCGTTGTGTCCTTGGGCAAGACACTTCACCTACCGCCTACTGGTGTTGGCCAGAGGGGCCGATGGCGCGATATGGCAGCCTCGCTTCTGTCAGTCTGCCCCAGGGCAGCTGTGGCAACAACTGTAGCTGCCTCCACCAGTGTGTGAATGTGAGAGTGAAGAGTGAGAGTGAATGAATAGTGGAATCGTAAAGCGCTTTGAGGGTCTCGAAAAGCGCTATATAAAATGCAATCCATTACTATTATTATTATTATTATTATTATTACTGTTTGTGACTTAGAGAGAGTTTTACATGCATTTGTGACCACTTGCCTTGATTATTGTAATGCACTTTCTCTAGGTATTGATCAGGCATCACTATCATGCTCAATGATAGTGAATGCAGAATGCTACTGCTGACACGCAGACACCAGCACATGACCCCTGTTCCTGCCTCTTTACACTGGTTGCCTGTCCATTTTAGAATTAATTTTACAATTGTATTTTTTGCTTTTAAAGTTTCAAATGGTCTGCTTTCTACATACCTGTCAGACCTTCTACACCTATACACTCCACAAAGCTCTCTCAGATCAACTGACCAGCCACTCCTTGCTGTCCCAATGTCGGGGGAACAAGTGTTGTGGCCAGTTGTGGCCCCTCCATAATAGGCTGGCCCCTACACTTGAAATTTTTAAATCACTTTTAAAAAACACACCTTTTTTCCAAGGCGTTTAGTAGTACCAGAGTAATTGCATTTATTGCATATTTTATATTTTTTCCATTTATTTATTTATTTTATTGTTAATTAGCTTTCTTTGTCTGTTTAATGTATGGTTTTAAACTTCTATCACTATTTTATACTGGAAAGCACTTTGGTCAACCATGTTGTTTTTAAAGTGCTCTATAAATAAAGTTGGATTGAATTTGATGCTACAATGCTAAAATATATGGAAAAAAAGGTGTTTGAATATGTACTGTATAATTAATGGTAAAAAGACTGTTATTTCTATAGCACGTTTATACTCAGCTACACACACGTTTAATGTTGTGGCTTGTTAAGGGCATTTGTTATGGAGGATTAAAACTGAGCATCAGTTGCATAATGCTAAACAATGATTTTTTTGTATTGAACTTAATTGATTTGTCTATGGTGCTGTACCAGAAATTCCCACTAATAAGTTAAATGAATGGTTGTTAAAAGTGAAACTTTTATTGTGAGCACTGACAAAAAATGACTCAAGATCTATAAAAGCTGTATTAGTAGTTGGGTTGTTACATTGGGCAATACATTTTTGTTATTTGCAGCATAGGACAGTTTATTAAAGCATTATTAGACCAGAAATTACAGCTGTGATATTCAAACTGCTTTAAAGCCTTTGGGCATCCAAACACTAATTTCAATTCAAAATTTATTTGTATAGCACATTTAAAAACGAATGAGTTGACCAAAGTGCTTCACAATCGGTTAAAAACAAGAGAAAACAATAGAGAAACGAATATAGATAAATTAGCCTAAAGTAAAATAGTGAGTTTTATGACGCGATTTAAAAGACTGAATAGACTCTCAATCTCCTCTGGCAGATTATTCCAGAGTCTGGGGGCCTGATCTCCTCTATGCTTCAATCGAGACCTTGGTTGTGCTAAGAGCATCAGGCTAGATGATCTCAGTGCTCTTTTGGGGTCATACATGTTGAGTTCGTTTACATAACCAGGCGCCATATTATTTAAAACTTTAAGTGTAAATAAAAGAATCTTAAAATCAATACGATATTTTAAAGGGAGCCAGTGTAAATTTGCTAAAACTGGAGTGATGTGTTCATACATTCTAACACCTGTTAAAAGACGTGCAGCAGCATTTTGGACTAACGGCAAGCGATGACGAGATGAGTGTTAAAGACCCAAATAGAGAGAATTGCAGTAGTCCAGTCTAGTGGTGATGAAGGCATGAATCAGTGTTTCTAGGTCTCTTGGAGGAAGATAAGGGTTAGCTTTGGCAATTTCACGTAACTGATAAAAAGGAGCTATCTAAAAACACTCAGAGATTCCTTACAGTGTGAGAAAGATGAGAAGCAAGAGGACTGAGGTAGAGCAGGGCGATATGGCCAAAAATATATATCACAATACATATTTGAAAATTTGCGATGACGATATAATTTCTGCGAGACAAAATACAACTCCACAACTTTACTAGCGCAAAAAAAACCCCATCCATTTATTTTCACTTAAACAAGCAGCTGTTTTTTTTATATCCATTAAAGCTATATAAACATTTAACAGTGCAAATGCAAATTCCTTGCTGAAAGTTTAACCAAAAGGCATTTCCAGTAGAAATGGGCTGACATATCCTGAGCATAACCATGTATAATATCCACTGAAGTTAAAAAGAGGTGCTTTGCAACATTAAACTGCAGTGTGCCAAATAAAAAAGTCAAATACATATTTTTCGGACCATAAGGTGCACGGGATTGTAAGGCACATTAAGCGAAACAAAGCAGTTAGATAAATCAAACTTTATTCAACTCATTCTTCTTGCTTCCTCCACTTCTGTACCATTGATTCATTAATGCTGTATTCTATCACAGCTGCTCTATTCCCATGTTGTTGCAGTATATTAATGATTAACCTCATAGTGTGGATGAATTTTCTCAGTTGTTCTCCTGACTGAAGTTTGGCCCGTTTACAGCATCCTGCCATGCGATTGCATTTGTCTCTAACTATCAGGAACCTTAATGTTAACTTTTATCAAGTGGAAAAAAGTTAGCGTTCATCCTCCAGCTTCACTGTTTATAATAATAATAATAATAATACATTTTATTTATAGGCACCTTTCAGACCCTCAAGGTCACCTTACAGTAGCAGGTAAACAATACCGTAAAAAACATTTTTTTTTAAAAAAATGTATATATAGCAAACATGGTAGATAAAATTTAGACATAAACAGTCATAAAAGTATAAAAGCAAATATAAAAACTGAGCAAGGTAAAAATGGCCTAAGACAGATCAGGTGTATGCAATTCGAAACAGATGGGTTTTGAGTAGTGATTTAAAAGAGGTGAGACAGTGTGTGGTCCGTAGAGCCAGTGGAAGTGCATTCCAAAGTCTCGGGGCAGAACAACTAAAGGCTCTGAGTCCCGTGGTAGTCAGGCGAGCAGGTGGAACAGACAGAAGGGAAGCTGAAGAAGAGCGGAGTGTACGAAGGGGTGAGTATGTATGTAGAAGATCGGCTAGATATGGAGGAGCGAGGTTATGAAGCGCTTTGAAAGTGAGAAGCAGGATCTTGAAATTGACACGGAGGTGAATTGGGAGCCAATGGAGCTGTTTAAGAACAGGTGTTATATGTTCAGTGGATCTAGTTCTGGAAATAATACGAGCAGCTGTATTTTGAACCAACTGCAGTTTATGGAGGGATTTATGAGGTAGACCATAAAGAAGAGAGTTACAGTAATCCAGACGAGATGTGACAAGAGCATTGACAAGTATGGCAGTACTGTGTGGTGTGAGTGAGGGACGAAGACGGTTAATATTACGGAGATGAAAGTAGGAAGACCGAGTGATATTATTTATATGTGCTGTGAAGGACAGAGTGCTATCGAGAATGACACCAAGACTCTTAACCTGAAGGGAGGGTGTGACAACAGAGTTATCAATGGATAACGAAAGACTGGTTGGAACTGTAGTCAGTTTTGATCTGGTGCCTATTAAAATGAATTCTGTTTTATTGCCATTAAGTTTAAGAAAGTTGTGAGTAAACCAGACCTTGATTTCACTTAAACAGTCAGAAATGGATGTGGGTGGGAGAGTAGCTGTGGGTTTGGAGGATAGGTAGAGCTGGGTGTCATCTGCGTTAGCTGCGTAACTGTTTATGTTAAGCTAACATAGCTGTGTCGCTAGCGATCACGTAGCACATCATCATATACCAGCTAGCCCAACTTCAGTAACCCTACAATCGTCACTGCTGTTTAGTTTTCTGTCTTCCTTTATGTTGGAAGTGATAGCAGAGCTGTACGTTTGAATTTTTTCAGAAATCTCTCAGTCAGAACATGCTGTATCATGCTTAGGTAACTAGGAAAACTAGCGAGCTAACTTCCGCTAACGTCTAACTCTGTTAAATGTAATAAATTCTGTTTTCATGGATGCCTGGATGTTAAACTTCATAGTTACACCTGGTAAAGCAGCAACGCTGATCATTTTATTAAAGATGAAAGAATTTAGACAGTTTGTAACTTTCAGTGATGCTGCAGTGTTTGTTTGACTTTGGGACCTGAAGCGGACAGAGTTTAGGACCCAGATTACTCCCAGCAGTGTTGCCAACTCCTCAGTAAGGAAAATGTCCTAAAAGTCACTAGAAGTCACGAAATGATGTCATCGCCTAATTTGCATAATTGGTCATGCTAATGTAACCTACATTGTTGGAGAGAGAAATAACATTGTGGGAGAGACAAAGTGAGTAAAAAATGTCCTAAATGCATTTAGAATTTATTTAGAACTACAAATTAAATTTCTTTTAGCAATTATTGTTTTTTAATGTCACAATTCCAACCCTGCTCCTTTTGCCGGTCTAAGCTCCGGGCTTGGACCGGCAAAAGTGACCCGAAATTGGCACTCTGGTGGAGTTACTTTGTGTGTGTGGGTGTGTGTTTATTAGTAGTTTTAAAACTTGTGATCCACAAAACAGCATAACAGTAAAAGAAGAACTGACTGCGTTACAGTGAGTGCGGGAGCAGCGGCTTCGCTCATGCGCGATTCATTTGCAGTTTGGACGCATGGGTGTGAATGTCTCCTGCCCTGATAGCAGCTGGGGGAGGACTATCCTCCGCCTGTGAGCGCTTTGGCACGGGTGAGGTGGCAAGATCTGAAAACTGCTGTTCACAAACACTGTCCATCGAATCTGACTGAGCTGGAGCTGTTTTGCAAAGAAGAATGGGCAAGGATTTCAGTCTGTAGATGTGCAAAGCTGGTAGAGACATACCCTAAAAGACTGGCAGCTGTAATTGCAGCAAAAGGTGGTTCTACAAAGTATTGACTCAGGGGGCTGAATAATTATGCACACCCCACTTTTCAGTTATTTGTAAAAAATGTTTGGAATCATGTATGATTTTCGTTCCACTTCTCACGTGTACACCACTTTGTATTGGTCTGTCATGTGGAATTCCAATAAAATTGATTCATGTTTGTGGCTGTAATGTGACAAAATGTGGAAAAGTTCAAGGGGGCCGGATACTTTTGCAAGCCACTGTAAATTTGGATATCATCAGCATAACAATGAAAGGGAATGTTGTATTTCCTAAAAATAGATCCCAAAGGCAGCACGTATAAGGAGAACAAAGTTGGACCCAAAACAGACCCCTGTGGCACACCACAACACATAGGGGCAGAGTAAATGTTTAGCCACCTGTAAATAGTGTTTAACTTTGCAGTCTGTATTTAATAGGGTGAGTTCAAAGTTGTAACTATGAATGCTAACAAAAACAGCCCATTTAGCACAGGTAAACTGCTCCCCTTACCTTAAAAAAAAACAGGTTAATGGCTTTTGATGTAATGTTTTCTTTCATTTAAATAGTTATGACGTTGCCCAGTCAACCTTCTTAATTAAATTAACAGATATTTTTGCTCTTATTTAGTGTGGATTTGGGCAACTGAAATCGTAATTTTTAATTTATTAGTCAGTTTATTCCACTCCTATGAAATTCAGTCCCAAAGTCAAAGTGAACCATACAAAACACAGATCGTAGTAAAACAATCTTATTCACAATATACACACCTGCATACAAAGTAAAAAGATGGCCAGTGGGGTCAAAGGAAGGCTGACACAAACAATTATCCATGTCAAGGTGTCAATGCTGTCCTCATTATACCAGCAGAAGCTCTGTGGATATGTGTAGTTCTGGTAGAAATTGCTGTAGTCATAATTAGCTTCATTGCAGCTGCTGGTAGTTGCATTTTGGGTTTGTGAAGTCATATTAACTTTCTTTACAGAGAAACCTTTAAGATAGAAATCAAAAGTTAATAACAGTGTTCAGCTGCATGTTGCAAGCTAATGCAAACTCAGTGTAATTGTGTGGATGCTTTATGCATCCACACTATTGAGTTCCTGTTTCTCTTTATTCTTTATACTTTATTCTAGTTGCCACTTTTTGTACGTTTTTTGGCACTTAACTACTTTAACAATTTTCAGCCGATTTTCACCGTTCAAATTTTAAACTATTCTGCTATTTCTGCTAATGATGGCTATGACTTTTGGTATTTTATGCTATTATACTTTTTAAAATATTAAGCTTTTTTCCTTTAATTTGTCCCATTGAAATGAATGGGAAACTTCCGCAATTCTGCTAAAACTTGCTTGTTTTTGAAACTTAACTACTTTTTCCTACTTTCACGTAGAACAACCATTCAAACTTTAAAATGTTCACAAATTATTGGGCTATTCATGAATGATTCAGCTTTTTCATATCTGTTACCGTTTTCATCTTATCCCTCTTTAAGTTTTGAGTTTCATCTTTGTGATTTTTCACAAAATACATGCGTTGTTATGGTTGCTATGCAGTTGGTTCTAAGTGAGCCACTGTACCTTTGGCAATTTTCTCTTCATGTCCGAACAACTTCTTGCTACTCACTCAATTTTCACTCAACCCACACAAATTATACATCAAAACGTAGGCATTTTTGCTGGCTTTCAGAAAATGTCACCATCATTGTTGTGAGATTTATAGAATTTTGGCAAATCTCCTCAGACCAACACAAAGTCGCAAAACTCTCCATAGAAAGTCAATGGAGAGCTTGTTCAAAATCACCGCTTGATTTCTGTAATGAGAGGCATATTCGAATCGTCATATCTCCTTAACGAAGCAAAGTTAAGACATAAGGCTTGTCCCAGTATATCTTCAGACACTCCTGACGCTCACAATTCAAGAATTATTTTCTCACCTATTACCGTTCTGAAATGAGTTAGACTTGTTTGAGGGTAGGAAATTCGTCCTTCGCTCAGATTTCTTCAGATTTCAAACTCTGGAAATGAACCACTTTTTTCTCTCGTCATATCTTTTTAATGGATTTCCACAGAGACCTGAAAATTTCCATGATTGTTCACCAAAGCCTGCTGTCTCTTACGGTGAAAGAATGATATTGATACTCCAAATAGATTTAGAGTTAGAAAGCGTTGTTTGAGGGCAAGTCAAGGCAGTTTTTGCTTTGCTCTACTCAGTTATGGTGCATTAGAAGTCAAATATCTTTAATAATTCATATTTTAATGATAAATTGTCAACACTTTAAGATTCCCCCATCTCTTCTGAACAAAACGGTGTAAGAATGACCGTTCTAGCCCCTACGGTTAGGAAATTATGGCCATTTGTTTGAGAGGAATCCTCACTATGAGAAATACACTGCAGAAATCCTGTCTCTCTCTGTGCTGAGTGTGTAAAAACGGCTGCACCTGTTTTGGCGGGAAAAAGTACACAGCCTCTCTGATTGGTGGATTCAAATTTAGCAGCTCCCAGGCTGCTTGACTGACCTAGAAACTTGCTTGTCTCTCCCTATGTATGTGTGTGTGTGTGTGTGTGTGTGTGTGTGTGTGTGTGTGTGACAGAGAGAGAGAAAGAGAGGGCGAGACAGAGTTTTTATGGGAGCATCTTATTGTATGATTTAAATTCAATATATTTAGGCTGGTTGACTGAATTTGATCCTGTGTGTCTGTGCATGTGTGTTTCCATATGTTTCCATATTTGTGATTGTGTGACTGTTACACTTTTTTTGCTGAGTTTTTTTTTCATTTAACAAGTACATTTGAAGGACCCTTAGCATGTTCAGCATTTTTTCAGCTGTCCATTTTGCTTTTCCAATTTTTCTGTTTAAGTTATTACTATTGTGCTGAATCATACTATTTCTGCTATTTTATAAGATTTGTGCTAAATATAGTATTTCTGATTAATTATAGTTTTTCTACCAAATCATATTACAGTATTTTTGCTTTTTATACCATTTTTATAGGATATTTATATTGCTTAATATAGTATTTCTGCTTTTTATAGGATTTGTGCTTAATACAGTATTTCTGCTAAATGTAGTATTTATGCTTAATCACACTATTACTATATATTTCTGCCAGCTTCCCAGCCAGCCAATCATATCTGAGGTCTGCAGTTTCTTCTCTCGTCATATCTCAGCGACGGATGTACAAAGAGCAATGAAAATCGCAGTCAAAGTACACCAAAGTCCGCTGATTCACCCAGTACAAGAATTATGCTCCTAGTCCACCTAGTTTTGGAGTTACACGACGTTTTGTAACTCCAAAAAACGGCGCTCTTTGCCTCACACCGCGATCTAATTCTGACTGCTCATCACCCTGTTTCCCAAGTGCTCACTATCTTTCCCAGTGGCGCAGCTGGTAATGACACAGGTCTGCAACCCAAAGGTCGCAGGTTCAACTCCACCTTGGACAACATGTTTTTTGCCCTACAAATTAATACACTATCACAGACCACTAATTCATATTCATCATTTATTACAATTCTGAAAACTTTTTACCAGCTTTTCTAATATGGACCTCAGATTCTTCTTAACACTCCATGGCACAAATACTCTTCCCTTTAGGCTCTGTGAATGTGTGTGTGTATCAATATTTCTCCCATTTTAAAGTATTACTCCTCCATAATTGGATTTCTCTTAAATCAAAGTACTTTTACTACATCTTAGTACTTCTGCTCAATCATAGTATTTCTGCTAAATCATGGTTTTTGTGCCAAGTCATCAGAATCATGTTTATTGGCCAAGTATATGTGCAGACAAATACAAGGAATTTGGTTCCGGTAGGTGGTGGCTCTCGAGCACAGCAATGTAAATCTCACACACACACACACACACACACACACACACACGCACCCACACACACACGTATCTATATATACATTACACATGCATACACATACATACACAAAGCTGTGTAAACCAACTATAAATAACTAATCTAAACGTATATACATAAAATACAGAAATGAAATGAGGTGGAATGAATACTACAGAATGTACATAAGGTGCAGTTGCAGTCTGGCAGTGGGAGCAGTGTGACAGTTCAACTGTTTAGAAGGGAGATGGCGAGGGGAAAGAAACTGTTCCTGTGTCGGGTGGTCCTGGTCTGCAGGCTTCTGTACCGTCTGCCAGAGGGCAGCAGATCAAAAAGTCTGTGTCCAGGGTGTGAGGGGTCTGTGATGATTTTCCCTGCCCGTTTCCTGGTTCTTGAGAGGTACAGATCCTGGATGGAGGGCAGGGGGGCGCCGATGATCCTTTCTGCTGCCCGTATAGTCCGCTGCAGTCTGCACCTGTCCTGTTTAGTGGCTGCACCATACCAGACTGTGATGGAGGAGCACAGGACAGACTCAATGACTGCAGTGTAGAACTGGATCAGCAGCTCCTGTGGAAGACTGTACTTCCCCAGTTGTCTCAGGAAGTACATCCTCTGCTGGGTCTTTTTGAGGATGGAGTTGATGTTGGTCTCCCACTTCAGGTCCTGGGAGATGGTGGTACCCAGCAACTTGAAGATCTCCACAGTCGACACAGGGCTGTCTGATATGATGAGGGGTGGCAGAGTTGAGGGATGTCTCCTGAAGTCCACTGTCATCTCTACAGTTTTAAGAGTGTTCAGCTCCAGATTGTGCTGACTGCACCAGAGTACCAGCCGCTCAACTCATCATAACATTTGTGTTATGTTATAGTATTACTACTAAGTGGAGGAATTTCTAAAATGTTACAGTATATGTGCTGATTACAGTATTTCTATATAATAGAATTTTGGCAAATCTCCTCACACCAACACAAAGTCTGAAAACTGCATAGAAAGTCAATGGAGAGCTTGTTCAAAATCACCACTGGATTTCTCTAATGAGAGGCATTTTCAAATCGTCATATCTCAACGCAGCAAAGTTAAGACATGAGGCTTGTCCCAGTATATCTTCAGACACTCCTGACGCTCACAATTCAAGAATTTCTTTCTCACCTATTACCATTTGGCCATGAATTGGGTTTGTTTGAGGGTAGGAAATTCATCCCTCGCTCAGATTTCTTCAGATTTCAAACTCTGGAAATGAGGCACTTTTTTCTCTCGTCATATCTTTTTGATGGATTTCCACACAGACCTGAAAATTTCCATGATTGTTCACCAAAGCCTGCTGTCTCTTACGGTGAAAGAATGATATCGATACTCCAAATAGATTTAGAGTTAGAAAGCATTGTTTGAGGGCATGTCAAGGCAGTTTTCGCTTTGCCTCTACTCAGTTATGGTACATTAGAAGTCAAATATCTTCAATACTTCATATTGTAATGATAAATTGTCAATACTTTAAGATCCCCCCATCTCTTCTGAACAAAACGGTGTAAGAATGACTGTTCTAGCCCCTACGGTTAGGAAATTATAGCCATTTGTTTGAGGGGAATCCTCACTATGAAAAATAGACAGCACAAATCCTGTCTCTGTGCTGCATGTGTGTAAAAACAGCTGCACCTGTTTTGGCGGGAAAAAGTATACAGCCTCTCTGATTGGTGGATTCAAATTCAGCAGCTCCCAGGCTATTTGGCTGCTGCTGCTGCTAGTGTGTGTGTGTGTGTGTGTGTGTGTGTGTGTGACAGAGAGAGAGAGAAAGAGAGGGCGAGAGAGCGTTTTTATGGGAGCATCTTATTGTATGATTTTAAATTCAATATATTTAGACTGGTTGACTGAATTTGATCCTGTGTCTCTCTGTGCATGTGTGTTTCCATATGTGTCCATATTTTTGATTGTGTGACTGTTATACTTTTTTTTTGCTGATTTTTTTTCATTCAACAATTACATTTGAGGGAGCCTTAGAATGTTCAGCATTTTTTCAGCTGTTCATTTTGCTTTTCCAATTTTTCTATTTCAGTTATTACTATTGTGCTAAGTCATAGCATTTCTGCTGCTTTTCAGTATTTGTGCTAAATACAGCATTTCTGCTAAATCATACTATTTCAGCCATTTTATAGTATTTGTGCTAAAACATAATATTTCTACTAAACGCAGTATTTCTGGGTAATCATAGTATTTCTATGTATTCCTGCCAGCTCCTCAGGGAGCCAATCCTCTGTGAGTACTGTAATTTTCAAATTGACATATCAAGTCATGCATGACTTCCCAACCAGCCCATCACATCTGACGGCTGAGACATTCAAATTTCCATATTGGGGCTTTCATGGGTTGTAAGTCAACCACTCATCCATGTCATGTATCTCTACAAATTCATATTTTTACTTTAAACACACAACACTTGACAATCCCCCCATCTCTTCTGAACAAAACAGTGTAAGAATGACCGTTCTAGACCCTACGGTTAGGAAATTATAGCCATTTGTTTGAGAGGAGTCCTCACTATGAAAAATAGACTGCACAAATCCTGTCTCTGTGCTGCGTGTGTAAAAACAGGTGCACCTGTTTTGGCGGGAAAAAGTACATAGCCTTTCTGATTGGTGGATTAAAATTAAGCAGCTCCAGGCTTTTTGACCTACCTAGAAACATACAGGAAACACTGTATGTACAGCCCCTATTTGTTCACTTGCTTCTGCTGCTGCTGCTTGTGTGTGTGTGTGTGTGTGTGTGTGTGTGTGTGACAGAGAGAGAGAGAGAGAGAGAGAGAGAGAGAGAGAGAGAGAGCCTTTTTATGGGTGTATCTTATTGTGTGCCTACTGGTGGTGGTCAGAGGGCCCGGTGGCGCCAGTGTCCAGCAGCCTCACCTCTGTCAGTGCGCCCCAGGGTGGCTGTTTCTACAACGTAGTTTGCCATCACCAGTGTGTGAATGGGTGAATGACTGGATATGTAAAGCACTTTGGGGTCCTTAGGGACCATAAAAGCGCTATATAAATACAGGCCATTTACCATGTCCATATTTGTAATTGTGCAAGTTATTACTATTATGCTAAATTATAGTATTTCTGCTACTTTTCGGTATTTGTGCTAAATACAGTATTTCTGCTAAATCTTAGTGTTATTGCTTAATTATATTATTTGAGCAAAATCATAGTATTTGAGCATATTCTTTCTATTTGTGCCATAGCATAGTATATTTGCTGAATTACAGCATTTCTGCTATGTTGTAGTATTTGTCCTAAATCACAGTATTTGTGCAATGTTTAGGTATTTTTGTTTAAATAAAGTATCTATGTAATCTGGTACCATGGTTGCTAAAATCCTGTATTTCTGAAAAGTTATCTTGTTTCTGCTAAGTTACAATATTTATTCTAATTTCTGCTGCTAAGTTCTGCTATGTTATTGTATTTCTGCCAAGTATTATGTTTTCTTTACGTTATTGCAGTTCTGCTAAGTAATTACATTTTTGCTAAGTTCTTATGCTTCTGCAAAGTTATTACAATTTTTTGCAAAGGTTTTACAATTTCTGCAACTTTTCAGCTTTTTCAGCTAGTTTCAGCTGACAGCTTCAGCTTTATAGCATCCACACTGCATTTTCGCAGGAAATGCAAATTTTTCTAGTTTATGGTTAACTTCTCTCACTGGTGTTTCATTGTGGGAGGTTTTCAGCTTCACTGTACTTCTCTCAAAAGAATACATCAAACATTAACAAACTGGTAAATTAGAGAGAAGACTGAATGGCATGTTCCTGAGCTTTTAACCCCATGAGTCACACTGAACTGTACTAGTAGCAGTATAAATGTAGTATTGGACTCAAGTTCATTTGAATGAGTATAAATGTTCAGCCTTTGGACTGGTGAAACCTTTTCAAACCTTTTCAAGCCTTATCTAAAATGTAAACTCACAAACAACAAATTAAACATAGAAAAATGAAAACAAACAAAAACACTGTCAAAAGAAAACTATAACACCAGGAAACTAGAAACAAGGAATTACACTGAAACTAGAAACGAAGGAAGACTTACACACATGAGGAGGTACGACACGACAAAAGGAAAAGGAAAACACAGGGCTTAAATAGTCTTGATGCATGCTCAATCATCCAGGAAAGTAAATCTCCAAAAGTTGAATCTGTTCATCTGGACATAGCGTTTTGTGGGAGAAACGTTTCGTCACTCATCCAGGTGACTTCTTCAGTCTCAGCTGACTGCAGGTTTCCCCAATCTTATAAACAGTACATTTGCATAATGACTGAAACCAGCCCACTGAAGGAACAATGGGCTGTGAGGTCAGTTCCTTAATCATAATTATGCAAATTCCCATTACCATTGATCAACAATCACTGACCAAAACCCACTGATCAAAGAACACTGATCAATGGCCATGAGTCCCATTCACAGAGTTGGGGAATGGCTGCAATCACAGCGTTGTAAGATGGCGAAAGATGTACCCTTAGGCCCCCTCCTCGATTCAGAGATGGTCTTTCCCTTTTCACGTAAATGGCCTACTTGACTCCGCGCTCAAACCAGCGTTCCTCCCTGTCCAGGATGTTACATCCTCATCATTGAAAGAGTGTCCACTGGCCTGTAGGTGTAAATAAACTGCAGAGTCCTGGCCTGATGAGGTAGCTCTTCTGTGTTGTGCCATCCGCTTCGCTAGAGGTTGTTTGGTTTCCCCGATGTATAAATCCTGGCAATCCTCCTGGCACTTAACAGCGTACACTATGTTACTCTGTTTGTGTCGGGGGACCCGATCCTTGGGGTGGACCAGTTTTTGGCGCAGCGTGTTTTGGGGTTTAAAAGCCACAGAGACCCGGTGTTTGGGGAAACCTGCAGTCAGCTGAGACTGAAGAAGTCACCTGGATGAGTGACGAAACCTTTCCTCCACAAAACGCTACGTCCAGATGAACAGATGAACAGATTCAACTTTTGGAGACAGGGCTTAAATATACAGACAAGTAATGAGGGAATGGGAAACAGGAGGGAGACATAGCTGGGATTAATTAGACATAATTAGACAAGGGGAAGCAAAAGTAGACACACTGATGTAGGACATCGGACTGTCAAAATAAAACAGGAAATGATACAAACACATGACACAACACAAGGAACACAAGGGAGGCACAGAGACAAAGCCTGAAGGCCAGAAAATCAGAGCTGGAAATAATAACTAAGAAACATGAAATATAAAAGCCAAACACACACACACACACACACACACACAAACACACATACACGTATGTGTGTGTGTGTGTGTGTGTGTATGTGTGTGTGTGTGTGTGTGTATATATATATGTATATGTATATATATATTATTATTATTTTTTCATTGACACTTTTCAGTATTAACTGAAAAAATATATGCATGAAATTGGTACAATATGTCATGGTCTTCGGTCTTTGACCCAGTGTTTCTAGGTTTCCTATGTTATCTTTTGGCATTGTTCTTCCTAGTTTAATCATTTGTATTTTTGGTTCTTTTGGTCTGTTCCTTAGTCTGTGATGTCATTCATGCATGTTAAGTTCTGTCTCTGTTTATTCAGATGTTCCCCGTTATGTCTCTCGCTCCCTTTGTTTCCTATGTTCAGTCAGTTCCATGTCTTAGAACAGTGGTTCTTAACCAGGGTTCGATCGAACCCTAGGGGTTCGGTGAGTCCATCTCAGGGGTTCGGCAGAGCCTCCGCCGTGACATGCACGGCTCATTTTGTGCACCAGTAAAAAATCATTTCTATGCATTGAATTTGAAAAAAATCACATTTTATTTTTCACTAAAGAGGGTTCAGTGAATCCGCATATGAAACTGGTGGGGTTCGATACCTCCAACAAGGTTAACAACTAGAGCTGGGCGATATATCGAGTTTTTTAAAAATATCGATATATTTTTATACGAGATACAAGATATGACAATATCCTTTATATCGATATAGTCTATGTTACGTTATAATTATAGTTGCAGAGCCGCAAGTTTGCCTCTCTTTCGTCCACTTTTGTCTCTACGCAACGTTACTCGACCTCGCCTCTCCTTCACTGAACACAACTCCCCCTCCTCCCCCATCGCTTCACCTGCAGGCAGCGACAAGATGGACACGGCAAATCTCCGTTAATGAGTTACTGCGCATCGCCCCGTGCGTGGGGCTGGACGGTGTCAACGTGTTAATGAGCTAGCCACGCTAACAAGCTAGCCACGCTAACAAGCTAGCCACGCTAACGCCATGCACGGCCTGAAATCCTTTCATCTTCTCAAAAGTTGACTGTGCGCCTTTTGTATGAATTCTGGTTGTGCTTGATGACCGCGAACCGATTTTATGTGATACACAGCGCTCAGCAATCTGTCAAAAAATGTTTTAGTTCGACTTTGGTAAGCTACGGAGCTGCACCGCTTGATGGATTGTCGGAGCATTACGGCTACCGAGGAGCCTCGCGGAGTGATACGTACTGTGCTTCAACGTAATATTACCGTATTGTGTGTGTATAAGGACCATAAATGGCACCTGTTCAGAGACATGGTTACGAAGCGGATTTCAAACTCCAGGCTGTCAGTCACGCAGTAGAAGTTGGGAACAGAGCAGCTGTGAAATCTGTCTTTGTTATTATGCTCAGCGTCTGTTAGTTTACATTTTGACTGCACAATTGTGAGCTCTTTGTTATGCACAAAACAACATAGTTTTCTTTTATTTATAGAGCATCATTATGTAATAAATGCTCATAATTTATTTTTGAGTAGTTTTTTTCATGTACATCTATGCTGTATGTTTTTTTTTTTGTTTGTTTTTTTTTTTAACCTGTCCCGTTTGGTTCTTTTGCCATCAGAATTATTGTCTAAAGGCGAAGAAAGATGCCCAACGGATTTACTTTACCAAATTGACCATCCCAGCCTTGCCGTAATGGTCCATTTGATTCACCTTTTATTGTTTATTTTATTTTCACTTGCTGAATACGGGACAGACTTAACTGGGGGAAAGAAAGGGGAGAAAGAAAGAGGGAAAGAAAAACAGCGGGGAAGAGGGACGGGGGAAAAGGGCAAAAAACCAAAAACCAACAGAATAAGCAGACAAAAAAATACATATATCGATCATCTGGATCACCTGTTGAGAAAAAGAGAAAGCAAGCAGAAGAAAACGAGAGTAATAAACAACATCACAATGATATATGGGAATATGACAGTAAATACTAAATATTAAACATTATTGTGCAGCACGTAAGATCGACAGCGCACAGTGTGCTTTGAGGTAAGAGCCAAAAAGGGTGTAGTTTGTGTGTGATCACCTGTGTGTACACCTGTGAGCATGAACGCGCTTGTTTTTAAAAGGTTCCTTCATGTAATGATCTGCTAGAAGGTGTGGGGGGCCACTGCCCCGTCCTCCAGGGCATGAAGCAGGTATGGAGGAGATCAAAACTCCAGACATCCAGAGGCCCCCAGAACACAAGAGACCAAGGAAGACCAACAGAGGGGCAGCCGCGTCACTATCCTACATCTATGCTGTATGTTAATAAACGTGCCTGTGTGACATCTGGGACACAGCTTTGACTAAGAACTCTCTTTTTGTTCTTACTTTATGGCTTTAAAAAAATATCGAGATATATATCTTATATCGCTATCCAGCTAAAAAATATCGAGATATGAATTTTGGGTCATATCGCCCAGCTCTATTAAGAACCACTGTCTTAGAATCAGAATCAGAAAGGGTTTTATTGTCAAATGCTGAGCAGTTTTACAACATTAGGAAATTGCTGCGGTACTTAGTGCAAAACATACTGTTAGACAACGCTTAAATAAATCAAAATCAAAAGTGCTAAGTAGATAGATATATACATGAGTGCAGGTGGTGATCAGTGCAAACATGGAATGATGCAGTGAACACAGTGTAGGGTCATGTGTTAGTGGTGGGAACAGTTATATAGTTATTGTTCATGAGTCCAATAGCAGTCCTTAGTGTGTGTCTCTAGTTTCCTTTTTTACTTTGATAGTCTTGTGTCCTGAGTTAGTGTGTTCAGTTTTCCTTCCTCCCACCTGATTATGTTTGCTCTCTTCCCTCGTCACCTTTTGTTGTATTTAGTTCTCTGTTTTCCTCTGCCTGTTGTTGCGTCAACCCCCATGTTGTTGGGTCTCTCTCCATGCACCTTGTTTCCCTCCCTACTCTTAATTTGTTCTCAGCTCCCTGATTTCCCAGTCCCTAGTTCTTAGTTTTCAGTTTTTGGTTTCTGTTTCCTTGTATTTAATGTTTAGTTTGTACATCAATAAACCTACCTCCTTTTGTTCCCTCCTTTGTGTTTTGAGCCCTGTGTTTGGGTCCTACTCCTGCCTACACAGCTTAAAGTACCTTCATAACACAATACACATGACTTGTTACCTCATGAATTACTTCTATAGACACAAATAAAATAATGCAACTACAGCTTTGCAAATAAAAAGCCCAAAGTTTGTAAGTATAGTTACCTTTGATTGTTTCAAGATCACTCCTCAGGTCTCTACACCAGTGTTTGCTGCTTTGTCCTCTGCATTAAAAACAGTCTACAATAAATATGAAAAGTGATGACAACGTGCCACTGGTTTATTGTTATCAACACTTGCCCTTCAAGCCACACCAGGTCCAGGTGTACCCATGCTACTGATTGGCTAAACTGAACCAACCAGATTAATGCAAAATGTCTGTGAGCCAATCATTTTGCCTTTGTCATATTCTAAAACAGTTCCTTCCTCTGCTGCCATCAGCTATCAGATCAACAGGAACAAAGTTCACAACAACTGTTCTGATGTATGTTGGCCCGGGCTTTGCACATTTAAGCGACACTAAAACAAAAGAAACGACTTTGCATTTTGTTTTGTTTCTTTTTATTCCATCTATCTTTCCTAAAGGTCTTCCCTAGCAATGGCCCATATGGCCCTGTGACCATATGGGCCAGTGAAAGTTGGTGTAGCAACCTTTAAAACAACCTCCATCACAAGTTCTACAACAGAGACTGAATAACAATAAATATACACTAAAAAATCTAATAAAAGAAGTACATAAAGCTGTGATTGCATAATTAAAAAAAGAGTATTTGTCTCAACTAGACCCAAACGCAAACAAGAACAAATAGCTTTTTTAAAAGTGTTTTAAAATTATTGAAAGACTTGGCACCTCTTATTTGAAAGGGAAACTTGTTCTAAAAATTAGAAGCCAGCATTAAAAACGCTTTATTCCTTCTGCTCATGAACCTGGACCTGGAATTTCCAGGAGCAGCTGGTTCATAGATCTAACTGCTCTGTAGGATTGTAAGATTTCAAAATTTGAATGACTTCAACGACTTCCTTTCCTTGCTGTCTGCTTCCACAGAAGCTGTGAAAATTATTTGTTTAGTTATTGTGGCCTTTTTTCTGATAGATAAAGAGTAGAGAGAATAATAAAAAGGGGAATGACATTCAGGAAATGGTCCTGGGTAGATTCAAAACCAGATCCCTGCAGCCTTTCTGATTGCCAACTCACCCATACCTGGGACTGGAATGGTTATTTAGTGTGATGTCATTTTTTAATATTAACAGTAATGCTAATGTTAGCAAGACAGGGATTTTTTTTTTTTTTTTTTTTTGGTTCTGGGAGAGAATGCGCCCCTCTACTGTAAACTAGTTGAGGGTGAGTGTCACGATCCTGGGTCTTATGACCCAGTGTTTTGAGTTTTAGTTCATTTTGATGTTTATAGTGTATGTTTAAGCTCATTAGGTTTTCTATGTTCATTTGCTTATTCGTTTCCCCTTGTGTTTTCAACCCCTGTGTTAAGTCTCCCTTGCCCTTCATGTGTTTGATGCTTGTATGTCTTTTGTTAAGTTCATGTTGTCAGGTCTGCGTTTTATTATGTTTCCTGTTTTATTTTGAAAGAGGTCCCGTGTTCATTGTGTTTAGTTTTACGTTTCCCCTGTGATGTCGTTAGGTTCATGTGTGTCAGCTGTTTCCCCATGTGTTGCCACTTCCCCTGATCACCTCATGTGTATTTAAGTCCTCTGTCTTCCTGTGTTCAGTGTCGTGTCCTCCATCATAGCTGTGTGATTCTCCCTGTGTTTCCATGTATGATTCATTATTAGTTTTCCCAGTTTAGTTTTGTTCTTTGTTTCCCTTCCACTCCAGCAATAAAGCTGTGTTTTTGGAGTTTACTTTTCGTCTCTGCAAGTTTGCGTTTGGGTCCTACTCTTGCCTGCACACAGCTGTTTTGTGACAGAAGGACGCGACCAGACAATGGACCCAGCAGCTCATAATCCCTCCGCTGAGCTCCGGGAGGACATGATCTATGCGGTGGAGTTTCTATGCCAGGAGTGGTTTGCGCTGCCATTTGAAGAATACCAAGAGGAGTTAGCCATCCATCTGCAGAGGATGGTTTCTGGACTTCCCTGGCTATTTAGCGCACTAAACCCACTCATCCAGGACTTCCTCGTTTCCACTGTACACGTCCGCCCAGATCTGCCTCTCCAGTATGAAGAGTCGGAGGAGGTTCAGCCCGGTTTGCTGGAGGATTCACGGGCCGGCACGTCTCCTCCTCCTTCCCGGAGAAAACGGCGTTCACGCCGTCAGCGATCCCGAGCAGCGGAGCAGCATTGCCGGAAGGCCCAAGGAGCCCGTCCAGCCTCATGTCACGTCAGCTGATGGTTCTGGAGAGCCCGTCCAGCCTCATGCCTCGTCAGCTGGGGCTTCTGGAGCGCCCATCCAGCATCTCTCCGTGTCTGCTGACGGCTCTGGTGAGTCCGTTCAGCCACAAACTGCTTCACCACCTGCGGCTCCCGCGCCATCGCCTGCAACACCACCGCCAGCTTCACCACCTGCGGCTCCCACGCCCTCACCTGGTCTTGCCTCGCCTGGTCCTGAGGACGATGCCTCGCCTGGTCCTGCCTCGCCTCAGCCAGAGGTCGTCGCCACGCCTGGTCCTGCCTCGCCCCAGCCAGAGGTCGTCGCCACGCCTGGTCCTGCCTCGCCCCAGCCAGAGGTCGTCGCCACGCCTGGTCCTGCCTCGCCCCAGCCAGAGGTCGTCGCCACGCCTGGTCCTGCCTCGCCCCAGCCAGAGGTCGTCGCCACGCCTGGTCCTGCCTCGCCCCAGCCAGAGGTCGTCGCCACGCCTGGTCCTGTCTCACCGGCCAAGCAACATCCAGCGCTCCCTACATCTGCCGCCAAGCCACGTCCCCGTCCAGCACGGCTGTTTCCGGGGCCTGTCAAAACAGCCTGTCCACGGAAACCCACCAAACCTCCCGAGGGGTCACGTCCACATCCGCACTACCGTCGACCGCCTGCCAAGCCACCTGAGAGGTCTTGTCCACGCCATCGACCACCCGCCAAGCCACCTGAGGGTCTTCATGCAGGCCCACGCCGCCATCGACCACCCGCCAAGCCGCCTGAGGGTCTTCGTACATGCCCACGTTGCCGCCAGCTGCCAGCCAAGCGATCCAAGTGTGGTCAGTCATGCCCGCTTCGCCGCTGCTACTTTCCACGTGGTCGGCCTCCTGATACGCTCCGTCGCCACCGGTGGACTTGTGGCCGGCCCCCTGAACCTTTGAACTATGAACTGCTATGCTGTCGACCTCCAGGACGGCCCCCCGAGCTAATGAACTGTGGACTTTTGTGCCATCACCCTCCGGGTCGGCCCCCTGAACTAATAAACTGTGGGCTGTTGTGGCACTGGCCTCCAGGTCGGCCCCCGGATCTACGTATGTTTTTGGATTTGTGATCAACCTCAGCATGCCTGTTCTGTTTTAGACAGAAGCTCCGATGTTTTTCCTGGAGACTTTGATTTGGACCGTTCCCTGAGCTCTAGTGCCTTTCATGGACTATGTTTTGGACTATGTCATGAGCTCCAGTGGAATTTTTTGCAGCCACTGGGGAGCGCCGTATTGCGACCTCCACACTAAGCGGAAACACGTGACCTCCACACCAAGCGGAAACACGTGACCTCCACACTAAGCGGAAACAGGTAACTTTAGTTAAATCGACTTTGACAACGAAAACTAAATTGTATTTTTGTTACTATTGATGCTAGTGATGGTAAATTCGATTCCTTTTAGTGAATCGAGTTTGAATGAGTCACTCACCAAAATGAATCGGGTGTTTTGAGTCACTGAGTCAGTTGCTAGGAGAGTGCAAAAAATGTACATTTTCATGCAAACTTAATTTGTTTCTCTTTTCATGTAAACCCTATTGCTAAGATGAGTGATTGAAAAAGAAAAACAACTCTTTTATAGAGCAAAAAAATAAAGATTTGTAAAGGGAACATTTATTTTTATTTCAATAGAATATCAATGAAATGTCTGACAGAAAATGAAATGTGAATCAACAAAATCAAAATCAAAAATATAAATAAAAAAAAAAAAAAATTCACAGATTAATGCGTTCAAGAGTACTAGTCCACTTCAAAATGAATTGTCCCTTACAGATTGGCATTGAGGAAAATAAGCTCCCGAACTTTTCCAGGGCTGAGACGGTTCCTTCTGTCTGTAATTATTTGTCCTGCCTTTGAAAAGATCCGCTCTGATGGAACGGAAGTTGCCACTATGCAGAGTCTCGTCTTCATAACATCGCAGGTTTTTTTTGAAGACAGTGGCACGGGACTTCCACCACTCCAGGGGGTCAGATGTTCGGGGTAGGAGTGGCTCTGACAGGAATCCTTTAATCTCCAGCATTGCCTCTGTGAAGGGGTTTTGGACTCCTGGCCTCAGTGATGCAACCCGCTCCTCAAAATCAGCCCAAATCACAGGCACTGTCTCAGTAGAAGGATTGGCCTGTGGGACACCCTCTCCTTCCTCTGTGCTGGATGTTGCCAGTGGCAGTGGTCTTAAGGACCTCGATGCAGCTCCCACAACTCTTGTAACAGCATCTTCTGCATGTCTATCATGCAAAAATGCATGCTTCTTGAACCTGGGATCCAAAAGTGTAGCATCTGCAAGCAGGCTCACTTGTTCGATCCCCCCCAGCCGTTTGACTATTTCTGCCATGAGGATGTCTACCATGTTGCGGATGGGCTGATAGATGGAAGGACTTCTCTGTCTGTGTGCAGTAACCCTCTGCAGCCCTCTTGCCATTAAAATGGCTTTTGATCCAGTAACAAACCTGTTGAGGAGAAATAAAGGAAAGACTATAGTTCCATGCTTTTTAATGCAGTTACAGCCCCTGCAGTGCAGTGCATTAAGCATACATTGTCATATAAAACCATTTTACAGTTTACATTTAATTGTAAGCTGTTGTAAGAAACATCTTAAATACTATTATCTGGGAAAGAATTGAAAAATGTGTTTAGGCAAATGTAATGACACAACATGAAATATATACATTTATTATGACACTATTTTAACATACCTTTCGGCACTCAGTTCCACAGTCACTTCCTCAAAAGGCTGCAGGACCTCACAGGTTTCCTTGACCATCTCCCACTCTTCAAGTGACAGGGTTTGCAGCTGTGGATTTACCAAGGCCAAGGTGGAAATGAGGGGATACTTCACTTCTGCAATCCGCTTCAGCATGTAATAAGTGGAATTCCACCTGGTTGGCACATCTTGCTTCAGTCATAGTTGGGGCTGTCCCACCTGCTGCTGTGTCTCTCTCACTTTAGCAGAAGCCACTGTGCTGCGGCGTGTATATTCAATTATTGCTTTTACCTTTCTGATAATTTCTTGAATTTGAGACTGCTGGATTCCCTTTCTGACAATTAAATTCAAAATGTGTGCAAAATAATTTAGATGGTTCCAGTGCAGAATGTCACCCACCGCCTTCTTGACATTGGCTGCACTATCACTTACACATGCTACTATCTTTTCCATAATGGCCCATTCAGTTGCAATCCTTTCCAGCTCTCTAGCCAGGTTTTCAGATGTATGGTTGTCTGTTAATTCAAAACAGTCCAACAAGTTTGACTGCAGCTTAAACTCGGTCACATAGTGGCATGTAACAGACATGTAACTTGTTGATGTGCTGGAGGTCCAGCAGTCAGTTGTTAAGCACACAGCAGGTGCTGTCTTGATTTTTTCCTGAACATCAGCTCTTATCTTCTGAAACAAATCGGGCATCAGCTGTCTGTGTACTTCTACTGGGAAGAACATATGAAGGATCAAGTGCCTTGGTGAATTCCCTAAATCCTCTGTCATCAACGATTGAAAAGGGCTGAAAATCTTGGGCAATCATTTTAACCAGAGCCTGGTCAACCTTGCTCTGCTGAAGTGGCATCATGGGCCTTGACACAAATGCTCCCATGTATGACTGCCTCTGTCTTCTTTTTGCTGATTGCTGTCCTTGCCCTGCTGTGTGTGTGCTTGTATTTTCTTGCTGAGTACTTGTTGATGTGCTGCTGGAATAAACAGGTGATGTGACTGCTGTTGATAATGCTGCTGTTGAAGATTGTTGCTCCTGCTGCTGGCCGCTAGGTTGTCCAATGGTAGTAGCTGGGTTTTGACTGTGCTGTTGTTGTAGCATGACTGTGGGGTGCTTGCTACTGAGATGTCTTCTCATATTTGATGTGCTTCCCCCTCGAAAAGACAAAACTGCCTTGCAAATGTTGCATTGTGCATGTGTTGCACTTTTCATTTCAAAATGCATCCAAATATCACTTCTTCGACGACTATCCACTTTTCCTCGTATCATTAAGTCGCACTGCCTGCAAACAACACCGTAGTACCGCCCCCTTGCCCCATACACGTGGAGAAAAAACACAAACACCTTTAGAATTTTCTGTTTTTTTTATTAGTAGTATTTTCCTCAAATGTGTCACATATATATTTTCTTATCTAAATAATTTAGTGAAATAGTGAATTTCTAATTTTTTAACTTACATTATTGCAGCAGCAGAATGCGAGTCTGAGTATTTTTATTTTTTCAATAGTGGTGGAACTGAGTTCATAGATTTTTTTCCTTTAGTCTGCTTATAATCTTTGCAAAAAAAACAAAGTGTAGAATGAATGTTATACTGCGTCAGTCAGACTATCGGACTTCATCTTAGGTGAAGGAGCGACTCTTCCACGGTAACACGCTCTGAGTTTCAACAGCTGAGAACCGAGAGGGAGGGGTGAGTGTGTCGTATGAAGCACGACGATCCACTGAGCTGTCTGCCAGGGGGCGCTAATGCACCTTAATGTTGGTTGCTAACCAAGAAGAAGAAGAAGAAGCTGTGAATCGGGAGGGAGGGGGTGAGTGAGTGAGTGAGTGATTCGCGTACTCTACGATTCAGCACAGCAAGGGGGGGGGAGCAAAACACAAAATAACAAAAGAATTTATGGAAAAAATAGTGCTTTATATTATTTTCTTTATTTAACCAGGAAGAAATTAGTCTAAACATTAGGAACGGCTGAGGAAAAAGCAGAGACAAAAGGTTCTGTAGATGGACGTAAATTTGCCTTATAATTTTAAACTGCAGTGAACATTGTAATGTAAAAGATTTCTCTATATAGTAAATAAAATGCAACTAACACTTGTGAGATTATTCTGTTATCATATGTTACCTTATATCTGTAATCAAAGTAGTTGAATTATGATACTGCTGTAGATCATATTATACCCCTTAATATAGAGAGTGTGATCAGTATGTAGTTTTAGTTTGCATTATACTTCTGACTTAAAAGAGTGTGAAAATCATTAGATCTATTTGATTGACCTGTATTATTCGACACTGTTGAATGTGTTACATGGTTTCTTGACATTTCATACTGCTGAATCATGAAGAGAATGTTGTGTGCAGGAGACCTTGTGTCTAGAATAGAAGAAACAGACCACATTCCATACCCCCACCTTTACAGAGAGCAGAAAAACAAGGAGCCGAGGTCATAACTTAGGCGCCGTAAGAGAGAAAACATGTGAATGTTTAGGCTTTTACGATTAGGTGGGGGCCACTAGGGGCTATAAAAGGCTGAATAACCCGTCACCATTTTGAGACTTGCTGTGACCCTCTGCAGGCAGGTCTCCCCATCATGATGGTTCTTATGCTCTTAAGTGTTGAATTGTATGGAAATAAATGATTGTTGATTGAGCATTTATACACCGAGTATTGTCCTTCCTTCAGCCCAAAGATTAAAAGAATTGGGAGTTTTTAACACACTATAGAACTAAAATTATAAAATAAAATTCTGAAATCAATAAATTCACATGGAGATGCAGATTTATTGTCCCAGTACTGCTTAAAGCGACAACAGCCGTTTGCTTTTTCCTCACTATGATGAGCTGCTGCAACACCTACTGCAGCAGCACGAACCAGTCAGCGGCTTGTCAGTGGGCATTTTCTGCATGTGGAAAAAAAAATCAAGTCCATAAAAGGACTGAATAGAAACAAGATAAAAACAACATCTCTGCCAGTGTCGTATGGGTGAAATTCAAACGTTAACTCAGACCAGCACAGAACTGCTGGTTTGTCTCATAGAGCCCATCACTGGTCTTGTGTTGCAGATGGCAACACAAGACCAGTGATGGTCAAGGTACTTGAAAAAAGTAATCAGTAACGAATTACTGATTACTTCCCCCAAAAAGGAATACTGTTACTTTACTTATTACTTTTTTCAAAAGTAATTCGTTACTTTTTAAAAACATGATTTACAACCTGAATAGGTGATAAAGCAATAGATTTGTTAGACCAATCAATCAATCAATCAATCAATCAATCAATCAAGGCTTTATTCGCCACATGCAGGTTGCCCTGCAGTGTAATGGGACCCCCCCCCCAACCTTACACACAACACAGACATCACATGGGGATACAAGTCGGAGATCGGATAGCGTTACAGAAAAACACTGAAATGTACACTACAATGGGAAAGTACAAGAGGAAAAAAAGAGACTTCTACTCATGCTGGGACAGCATGAGAACAGGAAACAAAAAAACTCCTCGGCACAAAAAGCACATAAATGTCCACAACACAACATTATGAAACACGTGACAAGCCACAGGGATGGGTAGGGGGTGAGGAGTAATCCGAAGCAAACACAGCAGCCGCCCTGCCCAGCGCTACCAGAGGGCACAAGCATCGAAGGCGTTTGGAAAGGGAGGGGGGATGAGTGTGTGCATATCAGTGTATATGCATGTGTGTGCGTGTCCAGACTTCAGCTGAGACAGTGTCCTTCGCCCTGCCAGGCTAAGTAAACAGTCTTCCAGCCAACCCAGGTGGCCTTGCATAGAATGGGAAGAACAGTCTAAACACAGTTGTTATCAGGGTGTTGTTGTACAGCTCCAGCTTTGAGACCGCAGCTGGCGCCGAAGGGGTATCCTCATGAAGTGATGGTGGTTTTTACTTTAGTGCGAACAACTTATGTGAATTTCAAAGCTGTTCTAACAGTCCAACACTGGTCTCTCAATCTCCCATTGGAGGGCCGTGAGCTTCTCCATGATGTTATCAAACTTGCGCTCCGTGATGTTGTCATTCTTGTGCTCAAAGAGCCGATTCTGAGAACTCACGACCGCAGTGAGCTTCTCCAAGATGTGATCCAATGTTCGCTCAGAGGTCTTATTCTGAGTATTCACGGCAGCCGTGCGCTTCTCCAAGATCTTATCTGTGCTGCACTCAATGAGCCCATTTTGAGAAACTCACGCCTCGTCCCATCGTTTCAATCCCAGCGGGCAGCCTTGGGGGGGTTTGAACAGCCGGTTCTGCTTTCTTAATTCTCCGATAAACCAGGGCCAAGCCAGCTCCGATCAGCAAGAACCCTGTTATCATGGTTCCGAATAGGTAGATATCTTCAACACTCAGGCTCACCCGAGCCCAGACTTCTCGTTGAGAAAAGGGTGTCAATTGCATTCAGGGACCAGTTGATCAAATCCATAATTCCTCTTTTAGGTTTTAGAGAACAGACTGTGAGAGAGTGTTCCAGGGAAAAGTAATACAAAAAACACGAGACTAGACAAGGACACAAGAGGCTAAGCAGGGAAGCTAAGGGAGAGGAGAGGAGGAGGAAAGTGCGACCGCCTTTGCTGAGAGCCAATTCTAGTTTCTCTGCATAATCCATTATATAAAATGTAATCAAATGAAAAAAAGTCTCTTTTTAAAACTAGTTTTATTATTTTTAATCTTTTAACTTTATGCATCAAGCAAAAATTAAAATTATATGCAACATTCTCTGACTGGAAGACATTTGTTTAACATTTAAACCTATTTTCTGCATATTCGAGCATATAAAATAAAATAGTTTTTGCTGCTTAAATCTGTAGTACAACAGCCGTTTGCTTTTTCCTCACACTGATGAGCTGCTGCTACACCTACTGCAGCAGCACAAACCAGCCAGCCGCTTGTCAGTGGGCATTTTCTGCATGAGAAAAAACAAAATCAGGTCCATAAAAGGACTGAATAGAAACAAGATAAAAACAACATATCTGAGAGTGTCATGTGGGTGAAATTCGAAAGTTAACTCAGTGATTGCAGGTAGGATCATCAGAAAGTAATTAAGCTGCAACAGAACCAAAGTTCCTACAATTCTTCGCTTTTCCTCGGTGCTCACTGTGGAGGCAGCACGCAGGCCTTTGAGAGTCGCAGCAAAACAGATGATGAACAGAAAGGCAGGGACTAGGATCAAAATTAGGACTCGTAGAAAATAACGCAAGACTATGGCGACAGGTACACTGGCAACACAAAGGGCCCAGACCAGAATGCAGACCAGCACAGAACTCCGGGTTTGCCTCATAAAGTCCGTCAGTGGGCGGGTGATGAAAAAACACCTGCAACACAAGACACACAGATATTTACATTTTCACAGTAGAGAATATATTATTTCAAAAAATATGGATGATTCATAGTACAATATAGTACTCAAGCACATGCAAGTACACACACTGAAAGTTAGACAGGTACCTTTCCAGAGCAATGCACAACTTGAAGTAAAGACTGGCCTGGACACCAAAATAGTAAATAACAAAAGACATCATGTAGGTTTCATGATCATCTGGTTTTGCCACGATAATGAAGATAGTGCACATCTGGATTAGATTGGAGATCAGGAGGTTTGTGTAATAGATGACAGGGACCTGATCCCGTCGCACCTGCAGGAAATACGATTATTAGTCAGAATATGAAGTAATAAACAAGATGTGTTCAACTCCATCATTGAGCAGTCTATGATGTCAGATTAGACAGACAATATTTTGTCATGTGCGGTATTATAATGTTGCACTTATTATCTGATGGGATGTGTATTATATGTTAGAGAGTACCTCACTTCCAAATATTTTCACTGTGAAGAATATTAACATTTACTCTTTTAGTGAAACATTCTGATTCAGCTTTAAGACCCAGGTGCTGTGCATCTCCTACTGGATGATAGAAAGGCTAACCTTGAAATTTTGCAGGCACTTTGTCAGCATTATTTAGCTTTTACATTTTAACTCACACTATAGTTTGATGTGAACAGAGAAGTTACAAAGATGTAATATTTTCATGCCATCTCTATTCATTTTAATCTGTTAACTACCCACAGGTCACCAGTGCACCACTTAGCAGCAGGGTTTTAACTACATGCTAAACAACCATAGTTTTAGAAAGTAAAACACATTATCATTCAGATTCACTCTCTTACACACATTTGACCTGGTGATTCGAAATAATCCCCCACACTGTGCTGCAGCCGTCTCCTCTTATTTTACCCTGTTGTTTTATTCGTAACTATTTTTTATTATGATTTTTTTTTCTTTTGCCTTACCATCGTTACCCCATAAAGTTTTTTTTTTTTAGCAGATTTCTATTAAAAAAAATCGTCGTTGCCATCAGTGGGGGTTAAAATTTGACAGATGTGGAAACATAGTGTAAGTTGTGGTACAGCAGGCATTGTTTTGGATCAGCAGTCACTCCTTTGTAGTAAGTCTGGAGCAGTTTTCCAAAAGGTTTGAGTTTCCAATTCCAAGCGATAGATCCAACCAAGCAATGCAGGCAGCTTCAGTTGCCTACGTCCAGATGTTAACTGCACTAACGTCTGATGAAACACTGCCACTGAGTGGCCAGTGCTCATGGTCACAGATAGTCCTCTGCAGACTGCACCCAATGAAGTCCAAACGAGGGTGTAGTGACTCATTACAAAGTCCTCCAGCTCCTTTCAGACTTCAATCCAACAAAGCGAAAAAATGCAAAATTATCATGCAAGTCCACATCGGTTGAGTAATGATTAATCCTCTTACTGAAATTATTCAATGTGAACTCTAAAATCCCTTCAGATGTTACATACATCCATACACAGGAAGCTTTATTTATATAGCACCAAATCTCAAGACTCTCAATTTGCCTCAGTGACCCTAAAATAATAAAGGAACAACCCTGAAACAGCTCCCACCACTCCCACCTCCATCTCTCTCATAATCATGCTTTGTGACGCACACACACACACACACACACACACACACACACACACACGCACACACACACACACAGAAATTACACTTCCAGTTGCAAAATGTTCCCATAAATTCATATTTTTAAAGTGTCATATGACACTCTTATAATATCCCTGCTGTTACTCAGCACCTAACCAGTCACCATGAATATCACAGTCTTGCCTGCACCAGTCCAACATAGTAATTCACTGCAAACCTGCACATTAACCTGGACTTACTGTCCAGTATAAACTCTAAGAAACATGAAATTACGATCATTACACTTAACCACACCCTAGGGGTCAATTTTCTCTTTTTTATTATATTTTTATTATGATTCATTTTTCACTTCTTTGCCACTTGACCCCAAATGAGTGACCGTGATCTACTTTTTAAGGTCACAGCTGCATGTAAGTATGAAAACCTTTCTGGGTATACTGTAACGTGTAAACTATAACAGATGCAGCTAATTATATTATGTCAGGACTCATAAAGGAATAACCCTTAGAAGCCTAAGCACAGCCCCATCCAGTGTGACAGGTACCCATTCAGGACAGTTGGTGTTCGCGTTTCCCAATAAACCACAGAAGTAATTTTAAAGATATCGATAGGATTCAATGGTGTGCGGGACCCATCCAGTCTTTATGTGAGATACTGCCCATGTTAGCGTCGCAGTGAAATGTTCAATTCTCCCTAACTAGTATCAGTCGGGGTAAAAAGAAGGTTTATATTCCGCTGATCAGGTCTTGCAGGTCCTAAAGCTGAACAACATATTACACCATTTTAATTTTTATTTAACAAAAACTAATAGTGCTATAGTGCTAGTTCAATGTTTAAGTACTGAATAAGCATCTATACCGGCATCTGTGCACGTGAACGCAAGAAGGAAAAGGACGTTCAGTGCACAGGTGGCAGTATAGAGATGTTTTGGTCTCCTGGCATCAGCTAAAAGGATCAGGCTTTGGACCATGAAAAAAATAGCTTGCTGGACAATATTTTGTATTAAACTGTCTATCACACTTTTTTAAATTACACATTAAGGATACTCGAATCAGTTCAAAATTATTGCCATCCATTTTTTCTCCTAATAGAAACGTATTTCTTATTTTAATTATATTTATTTTGAAAACTCTTCTTTTTGTTCATATACTGACAGACATAAAATGCACAATATTTAGTGATTATCTACATACCACACAACACAAACAACAGATGACCAGTATGGTCAAAGGAAGGCAGACACCAATATTGATCCACATCATCACATGGATGGGCCCCATCTCTATCTGCCATTGAGGGATGGAGCTCTGGTAAAAGATGCACTGTTCACCTTTTCTTCAAAGAAAGACCTGTCGGTGGAAAAGGGAGACTTCATGTAGTGACAGTGATGAAAAAATGCAATAAAAAGTACATGTAGAACACTGGTAACAAATAATATAGACAGCTGTGTTATTATATTGTATTCATCAGGTTCATACACATATTTACTGCTACTTTGAAGCAAATATGTGAAAATAAATCAGTATTCTGTCATCAGGTCTCTGTCAAGTAATATAATCTTAAACAAGTGCAGTTAGTGCATTACCAGTACAGATATTTGCATTCACAACATTCATAGATAAGCACACTGCAAACACAAAAGAACATGTGACTAATTGCAAGTGTTGCCTTCACTTGCCTGGAGACTGCCCACACATGAACTATAATGCAGATAATGCTGGTGAAAACTGGAGGAGGAAGTTGTGGTAGTCAACTTTAAAAATACCATCCCCCATTCAATTCACAGTCAGCATGTATTAAACTACTGAAAACTAAATATTAGATTTTCTCTGATCAAGTTTTTATCAAGTAATCTGAGTATAAAGTACAGTCAATAACAGTTACCAGTACACACATTTCTGTTCTCTGCATTTATACAAAAGTACACTGCAAGCACAAAAGAAAAGAGCATAGTAGTCTATCTCATAATACTTTATTACTAAATGCCAGTTTTCTTGTGACTATGCGGTTCTTCAAGTAGAAGCAGTGTGATAAGTGTAAACATTGCCCTTACTTGCCTCAGGAATGTTACAACAGTCTCAGTCATCAAACTCTGAAACATGATATCTGTCCCCGTCTGCCTTGAACAGAGACGTCGTCGTTGTCAACTTTAAACACTCCATACTCCACTCAGAGTCAAATACACACAAGAGTAGTGATTTTTAGAGTAGAGACAGTTTTATATTTCCATGGTTCTAGTCCCCTTCACTCTGTCTTGAACGGGGAAGTTGCAAATCATGAAACCCCGCCCACTACCCGCATACAGTCACACTTGCACAATACAGGGTAAGATTTACAGTGAAAAGACAGTTTTTTAGTTTTAGGTTGCACCCCAATTCACTTGAGTTTAAAAACTAAGAATTTCAATTTGCCCTTCTAGTAAATGAACCTCTGCAGTCACTTTAACAGGATCTCTCTCTATGCATGTAAGGAAACAGAGTTATTAATGCAGCAATGGCTTTTGTTTGGGTTATTTTAGAACAAACAAATGCCTGACTCACAACTAAATCATTAAAATGCTTTGCAAATATTACTCAAAGTTCCGGCACAAAAGACACACTGTCCACATCATGCTCTGCTTTTTGTGTCATTTTGATCAAAGCCATACAACAACAGATATTTGAAAAGAAAAAACATCACTGAAAGTTAAGTTGAACCTCATCTGAAACTAACAAACACTGTAAAAACTCAAAATCTTACCAAATATATTTGTCTTATTTCTAGTCAAAATAATCTTATCACACTTAAAATAAGACACAATCAGCTACAGAGTAACATTTCAGTAAGATACAGGAACTAGTTTTTAGACAGTGCATCTTGAAACTGGAGAATTTTCACTTGTTCCATTGGCAAATATTTTTCACCCATTCCAAGCAAAAATATCTTGTATTAAGTGAAAAAATCTGCCAGGAGGAAAACATGTAAACAGGAAAGGGAGACACCTCGACCAGAAAACATGGACACAAATATAATTAAACATACAGCAAATACTAAGAATAACCTAATGCTAAATAATAGAAAACTAATACATTGGAGCCACTCGCCTAGCTTGGGAGTCACCGCACCTAGTGCTCCGATTACCACGGGGACCACTCTTACCTTCACCCTCCACATCCTCTCGAGCTCTTCTCTGAGCCCTTGGTATTTCTCCAGCTTCTCGTGTTCCTTCTTCCTGATATTGCTGTCATTCGGAACCGCTACATCGATCACTACAGCCGTCTTCTTCTGTTTGTCTACCACCACTATGTCCGGTTGGTTAGCCACCACCAGTTTGTCCGTCTGTATCTGGAAGTCCCACAGGATCTTAGCTCGGTCATTCTCCACCACCCAAGGGGGCGTCTCCCATTTTGACCTCGGGCCTTCCAGGTTATACTCTGCACAGATGTTCCTGTACACTATGCCGGCCACTTGGTTATGGCGTTCCATGTATGCCCTGCCTGCTTGCACCCTGCTGTTATGTGCTGGATTGTCTCAGGGGCATCTTTACACAGCCTGCACCTGGGGTCTTGCCTGGTGTGATAGACCCCAGCCTCTATGGATCTTGTACTCAGAGCTTGTTCTTGTGCTGCCATGATTAGTGCCTCTGTGCTGTCTTTCAGTCCAGCTTTGTCCAGCCACTGGTAGGATTTCTGGATATCAGCCACCTCCTCTATCTGCCGGTGGTACATACCGTGCAGGGGCCTGTCCTTCCATGTTGGTTCCTCGCCTTCCTCCTCTTTCTTGAGTTTCTGTTGCCTGAGGTATTCACTGAGCACGCTGTCAGTTGGGGCCATCTTCGTGATGTATTCGTGGATGTTCGTTGTCTCATCCTGGACTGTGGTGCTGACACTCACCAGTCCCCGGCCTCCTTCCTTCCACTTAGCGTACAGCCTCAGGGTGCTGGACTTGGGGTGAAACCCTCCATGCATGGTCAGGAGCTTTCTTGTCTTGATGTCAGTGGCTTCTATCTCCTCCCTTGGCCAGCCTATTACCCCAGCAGGGTACCTGATCGCGGGCAGGGCGTAGGTGTTGATGGCCCGGATCTTGTTCTTACCGTTCAGCTGACTCCTCAGGACTTGCCTGACCCTCTGCAGGTACTTGGTGGTTGCAGCTTTCCTAGTGGCCTCTTCATGGTTCCCATTTGCCTGCGGGATCCCCAGGTACTTGTAGCAGTCCTCTGTGTCTGTAATGTTGCCTTCTGGTAGTTCGATCCCCTCAGTTCTGACTACCTTCCTTCTCTCTCTTTGTTACATTTCTCCAGTCTGAATGACATTACGATATCATTGCTGTATATCCTGGTGGTGTGGATCAATGAATCAATGTCTCGTTCACTCTTGGCATACAGCTTGATGTCATCCATGTACAGGAGGTGGCTGACAACTGCTCCGTTCCGTAGTCGGTATCCGTAGCCAGTCTTGTTAATGATCTCACTGAGGGGGTTCAGGCCAATGCAGAACAGCAGTGGGGACAGAGCATCTCCTTGGTAGATCCCACACTTGATGGTAACTTGTGCTATGGGCTTGAGGTTGGTGCTGCATTAGCGTCATCTAGCAGACCTTCTGAGGGTACTTCACGTAGTCTATATAGTCCATATATATATATGTATGTATAGGGAGAGAGAGAGAGTGAGATAGAGGGAGAGAGGTTCATTTTAACCTATTATAACCCAAACTACAGTATTTTCTTGAAACTAACCAAGTATATTTGGGGCCAAATAGATGCCAAAGAACAACTACAAAACTGGATTCCATTTGTTTGTTTGTTTGTTTTAAACTTAAAGATACTTTTACATGTATAATAACAACAATTGCAGCAATAATAATAAAAAGAAGAAGAAAGAGATCAGGTGCAAAAATCTGCCAAATCAAATCTTGGAACCTCTCCAGCTAAACCAAAAATATGTTCTTCTAAGTACGTTATTTTTATTCATGAAACATTTGTACTGGTACTTAATAGAGACACTGTTTGGCAGTACAAGTCTTAAACCTTTGACCCATGTCGCCATCTAGAGGACAAAAAAAGAATTTTACAGTCTTATATGGAATATTTGGCACTGAGAGATTTAAACTCTCAATGATCTCCAGTGCAAGATAAATGTGAATGTACAAATGTTTAAAAATGTAAATCCTCTACAAGAGTCTAACCTGGAGAATGATTCTCAACATCCTGGAAAGAGCAGCACAGCAGTATTAACAACAGAACAAAATCCAACCAAAAATCAGTTTAATTCATCAAATGTAAACAGACAAATACGTAACATCTTAAGAGAAAACAAGAATAAACTTTAATGGATACATTTCCATTACTTTTTGTAAGATATTACAGAACTATAGGTACCATTGTTTAATCTCTGTTAAGTCAGAAACGTCTGGAAAAAAATATGAAGAGAAATGATTCTGGAAGAAATTTTGCCTTTTAATTTCAAGCTGCAAAGAATATTGCACGGTAGAGAATCAAGTTCTCACTGAGAAACTGGGAAAAGAACCGATCAACCAGTTTCTCTGCATTTCTGACACCATTTGGCTGCAATTTTTCACTCTCCCTTTGTCTCTGACTATTCACTCACCACGTCAGTCTGCTCTATAATCATTCACACTGACGACCTCCTGCTTCATCTGCTGCAGTGTTGTCTCTATTACAGCAGCACAGGAGTGCCAGCAGTCTGTCAATGGGTCCTTTCCACATGAAAACAAACAGAATCAAGTCCACAAACGGACTGAGCAAAAACAAGATTACAAACATAACATGGATTTGAGTGTGGTCACTCAAGCTTGAGTTTATTAAATTATGAATGATGATTGTGGGAAGCATGAAAAGGTAGTTAAGCAGCAAAACAACCAACATTCCAATAATCCTTCGTTTTTCCTCAGTGGGCACTGAGGGGGCAGCAGGCAGAGCTTTGATGGTCCCAGCTAAAGAGAAGATGAAGAGAGGAGTGGGGAGGAGGGCATAAATAATGAACCGTACAAATTCTTCCAACACTACACCCAGAGGGACACTGACAATACAAAGGACCCAGACCAGAACACAGACCAGCACAGAAGCCTTAGTTTGCCTGAGCCAGTCTAACCACGGACAGGCGATGAAACAATACCTGCAACGCCAAACAGACAGAGACGCTCATGATCCCAGTACAGAATAGTATATCACTGACTATAAAGATGCTTCACAGTACAATATAATGTTTAAACACATGCAAGTACACACACACTAAAAGACAGATAGGTACCTTTCCAGAGCAATGCAACACTTGAAGTAAAGACTGGCCATCACACCACAGTAGAGAATGATCTCAAAAACCTGGTTATGAGGTTTTTTCATGAATGCCATTGTTATGCAGAGCTGGAGTAGATTGGAGACGAGGAGGTTTGTGTAATAGATGAAAGGGGCCTGACACCGTTGCACCTGCAGGAAATATTCAATGAATTTACATTAATGCAGTAAAAAAAAAACATGACATGTTGTAATGACTATATTGTTTGACCATTAATGTCATATAAGAATGTTATTGTTTATTTATTTGTTATAAACAAATAAATAAATAATACTGTCAATTTCTCTTGATACTGACAAGACATATTATCAGTCTCTGCACGTGAGCATGTCTACATTCAAAATGAATCTACTTATATACCAGGTTTTCTGAAGACTGTAGTGGGGACAGCGAAGTCTGTTCTCAGTAATTAGAAAGCTCAGTGGCAGATGAGACAGGAAACAGGAACAGTAGGTGTGACACTGAGTCAGCCTGCATTCTTGTCTCACTAAAGAAAACCTTCGTTCCTCTACGATGAGTGACAAATTTAAAAAATAAATAAAGTGAACATGTACCTCTACAACCAATGAGTGGCTATGTTAGCTGTGTTGTGCTGTAGGGATACAATGCTGTTATGCGAGTGATCAAACAGTTTTATTAACATGAGAGCTTCACAGAGTATATTCTGCACGGAGGACGGCCTCGCTTCCTCTGCAGCGTTGCACTGTGAGGAGATTGCAGGCTTACTTGTGGTCCTGCAGTCTGTAAAAGTCAAATGGGAGGCAGAGCCTTCAGTTTTCAGGCCCCTCTTCTGTGGAACCAGCTTCCAGTTTAGATTCAGGAGGCAGACACCCTCTCACACTTTAAAGATTAGGCTTCAAACTTTCTTTTTTAAAAGGTTGGAGTTAGCCTACAGCTGGATCAGGTGACCCTGCACTATACTTTATTTTAGTTGCTAGGTTCAGCCTTCAAAGGGACTTCCCATAATGCACTGAGCATTGTCTTTTCACATCTTTTCACTCCTCGTGTTATTTATGTCACTGCGGCATGTCAGTACCTTTTTTTCCTCACACAGTTTATATTTTGTCTTTATCTCTCTACGCTCTCGTTACCTCTCGTTGCTTTCCCCTCACCCTCTAACTGCAAGTATTAATAAACAAGCTACTTTTACAGTTAGAGGAAGTAAGATTGTAACTAGAATAACCTTTTAAGTCACACCTTTAAATTTATGTGAAACTAACAATCTAATTTTAACACTCACTTTTTTACACTTCCCCTGTTCCGTTAGTCGAACAGCAGCTCTACTTTTTAAATAATTTAATAAATACTCAGATCTCAGGCTGATGGATACACAAGCACATAAATTTTTACATACAATAAATATTTACATACCATGCAACATACACAACAGATGATCAGGATGGTCAAAGGAAGGCAGACATAGGTGTTGATCCACGTCATTATCAGGATAGACTCCATCTCTAACTGACTCTTTTGTGGTCGAGTTGCTGGAAAAATGTTTGACCAAATTTTCTTGCGAAGACAAAAACTGTTGGAAAAGCTATTGGCAGAAAAAATCATCACTTCACCATTATGCACATGAAATTATAGGTTAGAAAGGTTTAGGAGGAAAGTCAGATGAACTAAGAATAAAATAGTTTTTATTTTAACTTCGAGACCTGGATGATTTCACATTTTTTCTTCTGAATTCAGTTTTTGTACTCAGTCCTACATATCCTTTCGACCAGGACATACCCTGGTCAAAAAAACAAAACAAAAAACGGTTCAATATTCCTCACAGTGTTACGGGAAGCCACAGTAATGACACCCAGAGTAAGCATCTGGTTAGATATCATATTTCTATTATTTTTAGGACCGCTTTCTTCCAATATCTCAAAAATTACAAAGATCCTGTCTCAGAGTGACGCTGAAAAACTGGTTCATGCATTTATTACTTTTAAGCTGGACTACTGTAATTTATTATTAGCAGGAAAAGCCTTCAGCTGAACCAAAATGCCACATCAAGAGTACTGACAGGGTTACAAAGAGAGAGCATATTTCTCGTACACTGACTTCTCCGCACTGGAGCATTTTGATAAAGCATATATTTAGATCTGGATCAGGGACCCTGAATCCTCCCTTTGTTATACTGCTGTGGCCTCAGTCTGGTTGGGGCTGGTAATGAACTTTGACTCAGGTGTGTTGATCCAGGGTGATATCTAAAACCTGGAGGACGCCGGCCCTCGAGGCCTGGAGTTGGACACCCCTGAGTTAGTGCATTGTCAGTAGACACATTTACATTCAGTGCATTCATACAGTGTCTCGAAAAAGTATTTTTCCCTATCTTGATTTATAATCTTTTTTATATTTGTCACACCCGTGGGGTGATCGTGGCTCAAGAGTTGGGAGTTCGCCTTGTAATCGGAAGGTTGCCGGTTCGAGCCCCGGCTTGGACAGTCTCGGTCGTTGTGTCCTTGGGCAAGACACTTCACCCGTTGCCTACTGGTGGTGGTCAGAGGGCCCGGTGGCGCCAGTGTCCGGCAGCCTAGCCTCTGTCAGTGCGCCCCAGGGTGGCTGTGGCTACAATGTAGCTGCCATCACCAATGTGTGGATGACTGGTTGTGTAAAGCGCTTTGGGGTCCTTAGGGACTAGAAAAGCACTGTACAAATACAGGCCATTTACACTCAAATTTTTAAGATCATCAAACAATTTTGATATTGGACAAATATAACCCAAGTAAATACAAAATGCCATTATGAAATTGATTTCATTCGTTAAGGGAAAAAGGCTATCCAAAGCATTCTGCCCCTGAGTGAAAAAGTAATTTGCACTCTTGTTAAAGCATTAATTAATTGTGATGAACCAAACACAGACCTTATCAGACCTGTTGAATCATGAAATCACATTAAGAGCTCTTGTCTGACAAAGTAAAATATGCTAAAGAATTTCACATAATGCCACGATCTAAAGAACAGATGAGAATCAAAGTCACATCTTTCAGTCTGGAAAGAGCAACAATGACATTTCTAAAGCTTTGGGACTCTGGTGAACCATTATAAGAGAGATTTTTTTCACAAATGGAGAAAACTTAGTGGTGAACCTTCCAATGAATAACTGACTTACCGTTACTGCAAGAGTGGATCAAGGACTCATCCAGGAGGTCACAAAAGGATCCAGAACAGCATCTACAAAACTGCAGGCCTCACGCGTGTCAGTTACGGTCAGTGTTCATAATTTAACGATAAGAGATAGACTGCAAAAATCTCATCTCACATAAAAAAATATTTTTAAGATCCCACAATGGGCCAAAAGGTATTTGCTGTGATAATAAAGACTCATGAATTAACCAGTTTTTGGTTTTATTATTTTTTGAATAGCCTTTTTCCTTAATAAGTGAACTCATCATTTAAAAACTGCATTTTTTCTTTTTGTCTAATAATATAACGTTGAAGATTTTATACATTTAAGTGTGACAAATATGCAAACAGGCAACAAATCAGGCCGGCAGCGAGTACTTATTCGCAATCGCAACACTATGAGGAAGCACACTGCAGGCACAAAAGAAAAGAACAGAGCTTCATGCTTTCAGTAGATTTGGTTTGACCTCATTATGGCAGTGTCTTCATAATTACACTGTTACTTCACAAGTAGAAAAACACTGTTCATACTTGCCTTGCCTCAGGGCTTCGAGCTGAAGCAGTCAGAAAATCTGCAATAAGACAAGTTTGTCTTCAAAGGAGAAGTTGCAGTGACAACTTCTCCTATCTTACACCCAGTTCACACTCACAGCACTTAGTCATTATTGTTTTTTTAACAGGTTTTAACAGGTTGTCGCTCACTTCATGCAGCCTCTAACTTCACCATATCAGTGAGAAATCTATTAACTCTGCCTGTATGGTGCAGTACTTTGGCACCTGAAGTCCTGAACCCTGGAAAGGTCAGCTGCTTTTCACCTCTGGGACTCATTAGCTGTAAGTGTGCAGATGTCGCTGATATGAGTTGTCTTTGGTCTCCAGTACGCTTACAGATGGCTCGGTCCTCCTGGATCCATCCGCCTCTCGCTCCTGGTGAGCATTATTGCAGCATCCCACCCTCATTATCAAGAATCTGTGAAGTTCAATGACAAAGAAACATACACTCTCACACACTCTCTCACTCACACACTCAAGCACACATACATACGCACATACACACCGCAGGAAGACTGTTTATCCTTTTTTTTTATTAGTTAAATCCAGAAACAAACAAAGAAACAAAGAAACAAAAATCTTAATTAAAACATTGTATTTTATTTTGTACTTATACATACATTTACAGATTAAACTGCCAGCTTTGTATTAATGTTGATCATTTGTTTCCCTTTTCTTGTATTAATCTCTATCCAGTCTTTAAGTGATGACCTGATCAATCCTGCTTCCTGGCCAAAACTACCCTGTGTTTAATAAGGCTTTTGTGTTTTTAACATGTTAATTTCAAAAAGCCCCTAAAAACACTCAGTGATCACTTTTATTACCGCTCTTCATTTTAAAGCTGTTTTTAAAAGCTTACGATGTAACTACAGCCCAGCCTGTGCAGCAGTATATTAATGACTAACCTCGTATTGTGGATGGATTATCTCAGTTGTTCTCCTGACTGAAGTTTGGTCCGTTCACAGCATCCTGCCATGCAATTGCATTTGTCCCTAACCATCAGGAACCCTCATGTTAACTTTTATCGAGGGAAAAAAAGTTAGCGTTCATCTTCCAGCTTCAGTGTTTATATTATGCTAACATAGCTGTGTCGCTAGCGATCACATAACACATCATTATATACCAGCTAGCCCAACTTCAGTAACCCTACAAACGTCACTGCTGTTTAGTTTTCTGTCGTTATGTATGTTGGATGTGAGCAGAGCTGTACGTTTGAATTTGTTTCAGAAATCCGTCAGTCAGGACATGCCATATTATATTTAGATGGAAGCTAACTTCCTGCTAACTTCTAACTCGCTTAAATGTTATAAATTCCATTTTCATGGATGCCTGGATGTTAAACTTAATTGTTACACCTGGTAGAGCAGCCACACTTTTATTACAGATAAAATAATTTAGACAGTTTGTAACTCTCAGTGATGCCGCAGTGATCGTTTGACTCATGGACCTGCTAGTGATGTGTCGGTCATGAACGAAACAGCTTTTAGAGCCAGATCATTGATGTGAATGACAGGTGTCAGCTCCTTATTAGGATCCGTGTTTCTGTTTTTTCTTTCTCTCACCCTCTCTCTCTCTCACTTTCTTTTGCTTCACGCAGCATGTTTGCAGAGCAGAAGGGGGAGGGGCAGTAGTTACACTCAGAAGAACAGAGCAGGAGGGAGAGAGCGAGCCAGGGACAACAACAAGAGACAACATTGTCACATTAGAAAGGTATAGTAATGAAAATAAGTGACACCAAGAAAAGAAACAAAACCTGGAACCATTTTAATTTTAATGACAAAACATAATTTAATGACAAGAAAAGGATATCATATGGAGCCGGCTCCACAAACAACCTGCACAGGCACCTGAGAACTGTCCACCCATCAGGGCAATGGGAAGATAAAACACAGTCAGTTGAGTGTGATATTAATGAAGATGCCAGTGTGTCTACTGCAACTGTTGCTGCTGCTGCTGCATCCACAACATCATACAATACACCACCACAACCACCTAAACCAACCAAGAGCTGTATTAGACAGTTTTTGCAGAAGCCTGTGACCCCAGCAAGAACTCAATTCATAAAGACCTGGCAAAAATGATTGCACTTGATTTCCAACTATTTTTAGTTGTGGATGATAAAGGAATCAGAAAGTTTATTCATGCACTGAATCCTATTTATGTAATTCCAAGCAGGAAAAAAACTCCTACAAAATCATCCCAGGCCTATATGACAGAGAACGTGCGTCTTCTTTTTGTTTTGTATATTAATTTATATTTTATTGCGTTGTGGGTTGTGTTGTTTCACTTTAAAGTTTTTTAACAGGAGAAAGCTTAATTTTTTAAAATAGTTAAAAATAGAATTGTAAATAGTTGGCTTTTGTATTTTATAACTTTTTTATTTTATGTGGAGTGAATAAATAAAAGCATATTTATATAATAAACATATACAAATAAAATACATTTTTTTACACTAATAATAAATTTTGTGCATAATTTTATAATGTTGTTGATAATAAATTAATTAAAGCAAAAGAACAACCTGAAGAGCCGGCTCTTTTTAGTGAGCCGAGCCGAACGAGCCGGTTTTCTAAAAAGAGCCAGAATTGCGATCACTAGGACCTGCACAAAACCTGGACCCAACTGTTCTGTCCAACTACAGGCCTATCTCAAAGCTTCCTTTTCTATCTAAAGTCTTAGAGAAAGTGGTCTACCTACAGTTGCAGGCCCACCTTGATTTTAATATGATCTCTGAAAAATTTCAATCTGGTTTTAAATCACTCCATAGCACTGAGACGGCACTTTTAAGGATTTTTAATGATATTCTTTTAACTCTGGACTCTGGCAGCCCTGCTGCCCTTTTATTGTTGGACCTGTCAGCAGCTTTTGACACGGTCGACCATGACATCCTGTTATCACGGCTAGAATTTCATGCTGGCCTAAAAGGATCTGCCCTACAGTGGTTTCGGTCCTATTTGTCAGAAAGGTCTTTTCATGTATATATATGCCCCCACAACTCCAAAATAGCCCCTCTTAAATACGATGTACCTCAAGGCTCTATTTTGGGTCCTGCCCTGTTCGCACTCTATTTGTTGCCATTGGGCTCCATCTTCTCGCGGTACAGCATTTCATTTCACTGTTTTGCTGATGATTTGCAGATTTATCTACCTGTAAAAGCAGGGTCAGACCATCCCCAGCTCTTATTACGCGACGATGTCAAACAGTGGTTGTCATTAAATTTTTTAAAGCTAAATGAAAATAAAACTGAGGTTGTCATTTTTGGCAACTTTAATCATATCGACAGCACTCTGGGCGCCCTTTCCTCGTATCGTAAAACACATGTAAAAAACCTCGGTGTCTACATTGATGGTTCTTTTAAATTGAATAAGCAGGTGAGTGCAGTAGTTCAGTCCTGCTTTTTTCAGCTAAGACAACTAGCCAAGGTAAAGCCATACCTCCCGGCTAACGTCTTTGAGCGTGTTATTCACCTTTTTCTTACTTGCAGATTAGACTACTGCAATTCATTGTATTATGGTCTAGATCAGGCCACCATCCATCGTCTTCAGATGGTTCAAAATGCAGCCGCTCGCCTGCTAACTGGTACCAAACGGAGAGAGCATATAACCCCAGTTTTAGCTTCTTTACACTGGCCTCCTGTCTCCTACAGGATCCAATTTAAAGTTTTACTTTTTGTTTTTAAGTCACTTAATGCCCGAGCCCCTCCTTACCTGTCTGAGCTCCTCTCTGCCTATGCTCCAGGGAAAACCATGAGGTCTAGCTCAAAATGAATGCTGTCCATCCCACGGACTTATCTCAAATCCCGTGGTGATAGATCCTTCTCTGTGGCAGGTCCCAGACTCTGGAATAGTCTCCCCTTAAATATTAGATCTGCACAAACACTTGAGCAATTTAAATCATTACTAAAGACACATTTTTATGCCCTGGCTTTCAACACACTATGACCCAAGCATTTTGGTCTTATTTGAATTAGTTTTAGTTATTGTTTTAATTCTTTTATTGTCGTATTATTGTTTTTTATTATTATTATTGTATTAGATTGTTGCTTTTTAATGCCATTTTTATATTGTTAAGCACTTTGTGCAGCATCGGCTGTTTGAAATGTGCTATATAAATAAATTTGACCTTGACCTTGACCTTGCAGCAGAGTTTGGGCCCAGACACAGCTAATGACGTCAGACTTAAAGACCGGATTTCACAGTCAGTGTTTACACTTTCCTTTGCCTCTGGATAAAAACCTCTTAATGCTAAAACAATCTAAAGTTGTCCCACTATTGATGTTTTTCATGTCTTCCTTTATTGTTAGTACGGACAATATGTCATGGTCCGTGTGAGCAGCTGTGTATGCGTCCTGTGGGGATCATTGTCTGCTCTCACCTGGGCAGCTCACCTGGAGTTAATTCATGGCAATCAACGGACAGTATTTATGGCCAGCTTCACCGTCATCTCACACAATTAGAAGATGATTGTATATTTTTAACATCAACAAGAGTTTCACTAAAGAAAAAAAACACTCAAAAAGAACAAAAAGGCACACTGGAGCAACAACATACCTTAATTTTATTAATTTCTAAAAAATAAAAGCTTGCATAAAAATAATGCACAAAAAGCTTTGAATTGGTAGCTTATTTACATTTTCCTGCTTACTCTCTAGTTTGTATTATAAAACTGTCTATGAAAGAGGAAATGCCATAATTATAATCAGGACATATAAATACATACAAACATGAGAAATACGTGAGAAACTAAATTCTCTTTATTTTCTGCAATTCTGTCACCTTCTGCTTCTCCTTTTTTTCTCCATTTGTCTCTGCTGAAGTAAACCCACATCTCTGCACCCATCAGCCACTCTGATGATCTGATGCTACGTCAGCTGCAGGGCTGTCCATACTGCAGCAGCACAGACATGCCAGCAGCTTGTCGATGGGCCCTTTCCGCATGAAAAAAAACAGAGTCAAGTCTACAAAAGGACTGAGCAGAGACAAAGTCAAAACGATATCTGGGATATCAGTATCAAAGTGATAATGAAGTGAGACGATTAAAATATAAAAAATGATGGTGGGAAGTATGATCAGAAAGTAGTTAACCAACAGCAGAACTAAAGTTCCTGCAATTCTTCGTTTTTCCTCAGTGGGTACTGCGGTGGCAGCAGGCAGCGCTTGTAGGATCCCAATTAGACAGTAGATGAACGGAAGACCCGGCAGGAGGGTGAAACAACTTAAACGGAAATATTGTTGTAAGACAGTGGCAGGAGGAATACTGACAATACAAAGAGCCCAGACCAGAACACAGACCAGCACAGAACCCTTAGTTTGCCTGATGCAGTCCAACAGTGGGCAGGCGATGAACAAATACCTGCAATACAAGACGAGCAGCTATACAGATTATCACAATACAGAATATCATATTTATGACCATAAAGATGCTGCACATTGAAATCCAATGCTGAAAGACAGATAGATACCTTTCCAGGGCAATGCACACCTTGAAGTAAAGGTTAGCCATCACAGCACAGTAGAAAACAAGAGAAGAAGTGTTGGAGATTTTCCTCTCATCAGGCTTTGACACCATCATCATGATAGTGCAAATCTGGATAACTGTGGCAATGAGGAGGTTTGTGTAATAGATAATAGGGGTTTTATTCCTTTGCACCTATAGGAAAAGTAAATGAAAGTTACATTGATGTGGTAATAAACATAACAGTCTGTCTTAAACCGAGTCTCTAAAAAGACATAATGATGCTTAAGTAAAATGTTTCAGGGATGTGGTGATGAATTCTTGTTTCTATCTTTGTTGGTACTTTATTCAGGATAAGATCAAGTTTAGGGGGTCACGGATGACACGAACAGCACAGTTAAAAAAAATACAAAAGTTAAGAAAGAAATAAATAATAATGCCTCTTAAATAAAAAGTGTGTAAAGTAATTTTGCATGTCATACACTTTCAAAACCAGTTTGTGCTTTGTCATTCTGTCATATGCTTTCTCTGGATTCACAAAGACACAGTGCTACTCTTTCTGCACATTGAAGTCGTAATTTAATTTTGATGATCAATATTTCAATTCCATATCCTGATTTTGGGGCATTTTGGGGCTGTGTTGGTCTTTTGCAGTAAACTTTTAAATAGTTTCCACAACGACAAACATAAAAAGATTGCTACATACCAAACAACACACACAAAAGACGACCAGTATGGTCAAAGAAAGGCAGACACATAAGCTGCTCCACAGCACCACACGGGCAGGCTCCATCTCTGTCTGATTTTCTGTAGTGGTGTTGTTGGTGTCCACGCTTTTGTTTCTTAAACCAATCAAAATGAGAGAATTTCAGTTTAGCAGAGATCCAGAGCAGCAGCTACACCATTACTTTAACTTGTATATTTATGTTAGTTCACGAATGAGTGGTGTGGAAAACACATCACATCAGTCGTATACACCGTAACTGCCCTGGATGCGACATCTCTCCCTCTTTCTCCTTTCTTTCACTTTCTCTCTCTCTCACAAACACACACACACACACACACACACACACACACACACACACAGTCTATTTTGTAATTCAGCCTCATAAGGGAGTTTCCTCATAGCTTTTCTAATCTTCAAGTAGAAAAATGAAGTGAAAAGCTAATATTGTCTTTACTTACCTCAGGACTGCTCCCAGCTTAACTTGTCAGTAAACTCTGTAATATGTTTTTCAAAGAGCTTGAAAGGGGAAGTTCATTGCCTTCTTTACACCCCATTTCGTCACATTATGCAATTCACAGTCACGTATTTCAAATTCAAAGGCAGCCACAGCATGAAAATCAACCAGCTAGCATTCCTCTCTGTTCCAACATGTCAGGAAACAGTGATTCAACTGTGACAAGGTTTTACTTTATACAAGCATCTAACTGGTTTAATATGAACAACTAAATATGTAACATCAATCAATCGATCAATCAATCAATCACTAAAAACAGTGCAGAAGCTTTTTCTCTATCAACAACACAAGACACAGTAAGAAATTTCAGTGTCTGTGAAGACTGAAAGATGAACCTGTTTGTCTTCTTTATTATATTTTTAGTCTTCCTGACAAACTGCTGTGTATAAAGTTCTTGTAGCCACAGCACTTTACCCCAAAAATAGATTAGAAACTCTCTAAGCTACATCCTTCCTTTTCTCTGCTTCTTATCTCGCACACACTGACACATGTTGGACAGATGAATGTCCAACAAATACATTTAGCTATTAGTGGCTGCTTTGGGTGTCTGATAACCTCAGTCATTAATGTTCTGTGTTTTTAAAGTTTCAACCTGTGTTACAGAGAAATGAGTAGTTTAAGTATATTTTTCACTAGTTCTGCGGTATTTCAATCAAATTCTTCTTTTTCATAGTTGGAACATAGTTTAACTACTATTGTATTCCCACAGCACATTGTGGTTCACCTTTCATGGACTTAATACATCATGATTTTATCTCTAAATTGATATTGCAGGAATTTCATTTTATAACAGGCGGGCCTATAGGTATGAGTATTTTTTGTAGATTTTAATGAGTTTTGCAGTTAAATAAGCATTTTCTAGCCTAACAGAAATCATACAGGGAGTGCAGAATTATTAGGCAAATGAGTATTTTGTCCACATCATCCTCTTCATGCATGTTGTCTTACTCCAAGCTGTATAGGCTCGAAAGCCTACTACCAATTAAGCATATTAGGTGATGTGCATCTCTGTAATGAGAAGGGGTGTGGTCTAATGACATCAACACCCTATATCAGGTGTGCATAATTATTAGGCAACTTCCTTTCCTTTGGCAAAATGGGTCAAAAGAAGGACTTGACAGGCTCAGAAAAGTCAAAAATAGTGAGATATCTTGCAGAGGGATGCAGCAGTCTTAAAATTGCAAAGCTTCTGAAGCGTGATCATCGAACAATCAAGCGTTTCATTCAAAATAGTCAACAGGGTCGCAAGAAGCGTGTGGAAAAACCAAGGCGCAAAATAACTGCCCATGAACTGAGAAAAGTCAAGCGTGCAGCTGCCAAGATGCCACTTGCCACCAGTTTGGCCATATTTCAGAGCTGCAACATTACTGGAGTGCCCAAAAGCACAAGGTGTGCAATACTCAGAGACATGGCCAAGGTAAGAAAGGCTGAAAGACGACCACCACTGAACAAGACACACAAGCTGAAACGTCAAGACTGGGCCAAGAAATATCTCAAGACTGATTTTTCTAAGGTTTTATGGACTGATGAAATGAGAGTGAGTCTTGATGGGCCAGATGGATGGGCCCGTGGCTGGATTGGTAAAGGGCAGAGAGCTCCAGTCCCACTCAGACGCCAGCAAGGTGGAGGTGGAGTACTGGTTTGGGCTGGTATCATCAAAGATGAGCTTGTGGGGCCTTTTCGGGTTGAGGATGGAGTCAAGCTCAACTCCCAGTCCTACTGCCAGTTTCTGGAAGACACCTTCTTCAAGCAGTGGTACAGGAAGAAGTCTGCATCCTTCAAGAAAAACATGATTTTCATGCAGGACAATGCTCCATCACACGCGTCCAAGTACTCCACAGCGTGGCTGGCAAGAAAGGGTATAAAAGAAGAAAAACTAATGACATGGCCTCCTTGTTCACCTGATCTGAACCCCATTGAGAACCTGTGGTGCATCATCAAATGTGAGATTTACAAGGAGGGAAAACAGTACACCTCTCTGAACAGTGTCTGGGAGGCTGTGGTTGCTGCTGCACGCAATGTTGATGGTGAACAGATCAAAACACTGACAGAATCCATGGATGGCAGGCTTTTGAGTGTCCTTGCAAAGAAAGGTGGCTATATTGGTCGCTGATTTGTTTTTGTTTTGTTTTTGAATGTCAGAAATGTATATTTGTGAATGTGGAGATGTTATATTGGTTTCACTGGTAAAAATAAAAAATTGAAATGGGTATATATTTGTTTTTTGTTAAGTTGCCTAATAATTATGCACAGTAATAGTCACCTGCACACACAGATATCCCCCTAAAATAGCTAAAACTAAAAACAAACTAAAAACTACTTCCAAAAACATTCAGCTTTGATATTAATGAGTTTTTTGGGTTCATTGAGAACATGGTTGTTGTTCAATAATAAAATTATTCCTCAAAAATACAACTTGCCTAATAATTCTGCACTCCCTGTATAATAAATACTGCCTTACTGCCAAACACCACATCTGTCATCCTGCCTATGGCCTTAAAGCGCTTGAATGCGAAATGCCCTTCACCACCTTGTTGAGGCTCTGGACTCAGATGATAACTTTCCGCTGAATACGTAAGGATGTGTCTCAAAAGTGTGTTTAAGAGTTTAGAAAGAGTTTACAAGAGCATTGGTTTGTAAGAGTGTGTGGAGGTTTTTATGGCTTAAAATAAATAAATATATAAAAATAAACATATGGTTTCTATTCATCTGGACGTGGCATTTTCAGTGCGAAAAACGTATCATAAATGCAGGTTTCCCCAGTTTTATGAAGGGAAGTAAGGAACTGCCCTCCCAGCCCATTGTTCATTCAATGGGGCGGTTTGAGTCATTGTGCAAATGTACTGTTTATAAGATTGGGGAAACCTGCAGTCATCTGAGACTGAAGATGTGTGAGTGACAGATGAGTGACGAAACGTTTCTCCCACTGAAAACGCTACGTCCAGATGAACAGAATCAACTTTTGGAAAATAGTTGAAAATAATTTGCAAACCTGATAATTTAGGATTATATAAGCTTCTGTTTGGTTCAGATCTATTTTCTCCCAACTTCTTTTTATTCTGTCATGGTCAGAAGTCACTGACATCAAGACAAGGAAGCTCCTGACCATGCATGGAGGGTTTCACCCCGTGTCCAGCACCCTGAGGCTGTATGCTAAGCAAGACAGAAGCTAAGCTCGTTTCAACATGGAAACTGCCTCAACGCTATCTGAAATTGAACCTCCCCCACCCTCATTCAGATCTGGCTTTTGGAACTATTTTGGTTTTCATGTGAAGCATGACCCTGATGGTAAGTGCGTCATGGACAAAAGTAAAACAGTATGTCGGATGTGCCACGCAATGCTCAATTGGTGTGAACTAGTGCGTTAGCGCAGTTACCTCGTTAACGTGTTGACGCCGTCCAGCCCCACGCACGGGGCGATCCGCAGTAACTTGTTAACGGAGATTTGCCGCGTTATGGTGTTAACGTCATTTTAACAAGATTAACACTGACAGCACTAGTGGGAACACAACAAATATGACTGCACATTTACGCCGACATCATCCTAGTGCAAAGACAAGTGGAAGCAGACAAAAACAACAAGCACGCATGTATGGGCTCAAAATGTGGTCATAAATATTTTGTACTTGTAAATCAGTTTTGTATGTGTAAAAAGAATTTGTGCGTGCGTAAAAAAGATTTGTATGTGTAAAAAGAATTTGTGCGTGTGTAAAAAAGATTTGTATGTGTAAAAAGAATTTGTGCGTGCGTAAAAAAGATTTGTATGTGTAAAAAAGATTTGTGTGTGGACTTAGCCAAAAACCCCCCTGCAAGTTACAAGTACGAATTTTGACCCTATTTTTCTTCCTGTCATCTGATTGGTCAATGTCATGTCAATCACAAATGTAACAATCCAATCAGAGAACAGATGGGTTTGGCTGTCGGAGGGGCACTTTTTTGAACTGCAGGTCCTTGAAGGGAATAAATGCCCTTTTACATGCCAACCCAGCGTTTTCCTTCACCACCACGAAGGAAAACAGTCTGTGGTCGTCCGAGTTTGGTGATTTTTGTGTCACAGGTCTACGTGCTTTATACAGGGACTTCCACAGCCTTTTCAACAGCGCTGCGGACCGCGGGGGGGGCAGTGTTTTGGAAATGACAGTCTTCATTACAAAGCTTTCTTCGTTATGAATTAGCATACATGTTTTTATTGAACAATTGAAGAACTAGCAAAAAAAACAGAAACTGTTGTAGAGGACATAAAGTCAGAGATAAAAACGACAAGGAGCAGGTGCATCTAGTACAGGTAGAGCTGCTGCAAAAACCCACAGAGCTCAGCAGCCAGCGCAACAAATTCTGGATCCTTTGCTTTTAGTTAGCAGTTAGCATTAGCAGCACATCCTGCGTCCGATGTGAAAGGACCTTTATGCTGCGCACTGTGACTCACAGCAATGGTCCCGGGTCAGCCCTGACTTTGTGTTAAACTAATCCTAAAGTAATAATGGTATTTCTAACCACTGACATACCACAACTTTATCCTTTCAACAGCTGCTGAAAGTAAGGGGACCTAGCTGCTATCGGATATTTATATAGAGATCCTCCAGCCAGTGTTGCCAACTCCTCAGTAAGGAAAATCGCTATTGGCTGTCCTAAAAGTCGCTAGAAGTCGCTAAATGACGTCATCAAGTAATTTGCATAATTGGTCACGCTAATATAATTGTAACCTATGTTGTTAGAGAGAGAAATAACATCGTGGAAGAGACATAAAGTGAGTAAAAAACGTCCTAAATGCATTTAGAGTTTATTTAGAACTACAAATTAAATTTCTTTTAGCAATTATTGTTTTTTTAATGTCACAATTCCAACCCTGCTCCTTTACCCGGGCTTGGACCGGCAAAAGTGACCCGAAATAGGCACTCTGGTGGAGTTACTTTGTGTTTGTGTGTGTTTATAAGTAGTTTTAAACCTTGTGATCCACAAAACAGCAGAAGAGTAAAAGATTAAAAGAAGAACTGACTGCGTTACAGCACCCGCTGCTTGTTGAGAGTAAAAGCGATATGCGCTTTCACGTCTTTTTTTAGCGACTTTTTATAGAAAAAAAGTCGCTAGGGGGTCTGAAAACTCGCTAAATATAGCGACAAAGTCACTAAGTTGGCAACACTGCCTCCAGCTTCAAACTGTATTACCCTTCAAGGACCTGCAGTTCAAAAAAGTGCCCCTCCGACAGCCAAACCCATCTGTTCTCTGATTGGATTGTTACATTTGTGATTGACATGACATTGACCAATCAGATGACAGGAAGAAAAATAGGGTCAAAATTCATACTTGTAACTTGCAGGGGGGTTTTTGACTAAGTCCACACACAAATCTTTTTTACACATACAAATCTTTTTTATGCACGCACAAATTCTTTTTACACATACAAATCTTTTTTACACACGCACAAATTCTTTTTACACATACAAATCTTTTTTACGCACGCACAAATTCTTTTTTACACACACAAATCTTTTTTACACACACACAAATCTTTTTTACACATACAAATCTTTTTTACGCACGCACAAATTCTTTTTACACATACAAAACTGATTTACAAGTACAAAATATTTATGACCACATTTTGAGCCCATACGCATGCTACAAACTTTACCCGAGTCATTAGCACATGACTCTCCTTATGGGGACCTGATATGTTTAATATGCTGCTGAGAATATAGCCCAGAAGAAGCGTATAGTATAGCTTTTATTTTGGAAAGAGCCATTTCTCTGTAATAAACTCTCTTTTCCAAAGATGAGTGATTTCTCGATCGGATAGATTTATTTTTTTTATTTTGTTGTTTCAGCAACATTAAATTTAAAAACTGTACTTTTGAGTTAAAATATATATTTATAATTTTAATAAATGACAAATTAAAAAGGCATGAACATTTTTTTGTGTTGAAAAAATATCGAACCGTGACACCAAAGTATCAAACCGAACCGAACCGTGAATTTTGTGCATCGTTGCACCCCTAAAATAATATATACATACACATATATATATATATATATATATATATATATATATATATATGTGTATATATATATGTGTGTGTGTATAGTACAGGGATTCAGCTTAGTAACTGTGTAGAAAGTCTGGCTGACTGCTGCTGGCTTCATGTCCGTGGGCTGCTGTGAGTACGAGGTGGGGTTTGTAAAGTCGGTTACCACAGCTTCCTCATTTAAATCAAACTCATCACATTACAGATTTTACGCACTGGTTCAGCTGGAAGCAGTCCTGAGACAAGTAAGGCCAAAGTTTACACTTATTCATATTTTCTCTACATGAAAACGAGGATAGTTATGAAGAAACTGACTCATAACTAGAACAACTGAATAACTACTGAAGTCGTGGTACTAACTTCTTTTCCTTTGTTCTTGTCGTGCACTTCTGTTTCAGTGTAGCTAATGTAATTGTGTGTGCTGGTAATGTGCTAACTTTATTTTACATCATTTAATGGAAACCTGATGACAGATCATTAATTTGCTTTCACATCTTTTTATTAAGAAGCAGTAAATACAACAGGTGATCCTGGTGAATGTAAAATAACAAAACAGTTGCTCATATCATCCATCCAGTACACATACATAATAGACTGCAATAAATATCCAAAGTTAAGCCTTTAAGAAGGTTACAAAAATTCATAAAAACCAACAGAGAGGTGTTTTATTTCTACTGTTTTTGGTGTGTTGGAACATTTTTTTGAGGAATTTCTGAATCACTTTTATTCACGAGCATGTGAATAGATTTCATAATACATACATAACAACAGTTTAAATTCAAATGTTTTGTTAATCAAATGTTAATGTCATCAATAATTTAATGTCTAAACAACAAAAATAATACTCTTCTGTGTTTTCCTTTACTTGTTATCCCATAAAAAAGTGTTTTACAGAGGAAGAGGTCCTCTTAGATTCATATACAACAACCCCATCACAGAAAATTATGAAGAAGTGCGGTATTTCCTTAAAGTGATGATGTGGATCAACATGTGTGTCTGCCTTCCTTTGACAATACTGATCGTCAGCTGTGTGTTTTATGTAGTAAGTAAATAATAGCTTATATTTATTGTCTTTTTATGAGTCTGAGTATTTAAATGATTTGAAGATTTGGAAAAAAAAAACTGGTAGAGTTTGTAATATTTTGAATTCATGATCATCAAAATAAAATCATTGGTTCCATGTGCACGCATAAATTAAAATACTCTTAAAATACTATCTATCTACATATATATATATATCAAAATGAATGTCAGTGTGAACACTGGCATCCTTGAAAGAGTGACCTTTGACTTTTAGATGTACAGCTGAGTCTTGTCCTGCCATGTTGGCTCTTCTATGTTGTGTCATGTGTTTATGAAGTGGCTGTTTGGTTTCTCCAATGCAGAGGTCAAACAGGTGACCCTAAACCCTGCATTAGTTATGCTGGACAGGTCTAACACTCTGTGCATCACTGAGTGTTTTTTCTTCTCTCACCTTTTTCATTGTGTTTACACACATTCTGCATTTAATCATTAATTATTCATCTCTGGCTCTGGTCCACACTGTGTCTTTTGTCTACTCTTCCTCCCCTCACCCCCAACTGGTTGCAGCACATGGCCGCTCCTCCCTGAACATGGTTCTGCTGGAGGTTTCTTCCTGATATAAGGCTGTTTTTCCTTCCCACTGTCACCAGTTACCTAATCATAGGGGATCATCTGATTGCTTGGGTTTTTTCTCTGTTATTGTCTGTCTTTACCTTACAATACAAGGGGCCTCGAGATCACTTCCATTGTGATTTACTAGTGTAAAAATACACTGAACTGAATTGAATTTAAATGAAATGAATGTAATTTAATTATGAACTGGGAAGAAGGGGAATGAAAGTCAGTATAAACAAGATACAACAGATGTGTGTGACTGAGAGGAAAACAGGTGGAAATTTAACTTTAACATGTATTTCCTACAGGTGCGAAGGGGTAAGATCCCCATCATCTCTTACACAAACCTCCTCATCTCCAATCTAATCCAGATGTGTATAATGATTGCTTGGGTGGCAAGAGTGGAAAGAAGCATCTGTGTTATGATTTACATCTCATGTGCTATGGCCAGTCTTTACTTCAAGATGTGCATCGCTTTGGAAAGGTACCCATCTGTGTACTTGGATATCTATGAATATTGTTTTCTAGTGGAAAACATCATAATTGCCATAAATATACTATTCTGTACCGTGATAATCATAATATCTCTGTGTCCTGTGTTGCAGATATTTCTTCTTTGCCTACCCACTGTTGGACTGCCTCAGACAAACGAGGAGTTCTGTGCTGGTCTGTGTCCTGGTCTGGGCTTTTTGTATTGTCAGTGTTCCTCTTGCCATAATCTTAGAAGAATGTGTACGTATAATTATTTATGCCTCCCTTCCTGCCCCTGTATTCATCTTCTGCTTAGCTCGGACTTTCACAGCCCTGCCTGCTGCCACCTCAGTGCCCACTGAAGACAAACGGAGAAGTCTGGGAACTTTGGTTCTGTTGTTCTTTAACTACTTTGTAATGATTGTGCCCACACTGATCTATCCAATTTTAGAGAATACATTTAGACTTTTTTTTAGTTCCATTCCAGTTTCAATCTTGTTTCTGCTTTGTCCTTTTGTGGACCTGATTTTGTTCTTTTTCATGCGGAAAGGATGCAAAGACAAGCTGCTGGTCTGTCTGTGCTGCTGCTGTATGGACAACACTGTATCAGACGTAGCAGCTGATGATTATTGTGACTGATGGGAATACGACAATCAGAGTTAATGCAGCCAAATGGAGTCAAATGGAAAGAGAACAGGGAAAGAGATTCAGAGGAAATAATCAAACAAAATCCTTCACAAATATTACTTAGTGTTGGTATCAAACAGCAGATAAATACCAAGAATCTCAGCTGAAATAATAAATAAATAAACAATAAATAAATACATAAATTTTCATTTATAATAATTTTATTATAATATAAATATTTAATTATGTTACTTTTCACATTTGGTTTTGTTACACATTGTTTTTCTGGACTTCATTTACAATTTTATTTTTTATTTTCAAGCTACTAAGATACAATATTATGTATTAATTATGCTTTACTTATAATATTTATATAGTATAAAATTGTATATTGTAATATGTAACCATGTCAATATTGAGGTTGTGCTTCCTGGCTAATTAATTCAACAATGAAGTTTCTTCACCATCACTATGTTCAAATATTATTGTTAATAACTGGACTGAAAAACACAGCAGCTGGTCACATGGATGGAAGTTTTTAAGGGAAACATTATGATCAGATTCAAGTGTCAGAAGAGTTTTTAATTATTTTTTATTTGTAATTATGATAATCACAATAAGAATACTCTTAATCCCTGAGGAAATTATGGAAAGAATATAAATATAATGAATATTTATTAGGTTCAGTTTTCACTGGTGATATGACACATTGCAAGAAGTTAAAGTTGAGCTCAATGTATCTGTGTGTGTGTTTTAATCCTTAAGGATTTAATGAAAGTACAAAAAATAATTTTATCGTTCCTCTTTTTGCTGCTGTGCAGTAAAATTATCTGGGTTTAAAGCAGGACTCAATTTTTCACTTGTTGTTAAACTTTTCATCATTATTGTATCATACATCTTGCAATAATATTACTAATGATAATAACTTTTTACTGGTAAATTCACTGTCTTACGTAATAGTTTGAAGTCTTCAGCTGTCCCATCGAGGCTCTACAATGTGAACTCGTTTTCTTTTCTTTTATAAGATAGCCTACATATTTTTTTCTCATCACAAGCAATTTCAGAAATATTAATCCAGTGACTGCACTGTAAAATGTAATATTGTGTTTAATTAAAAATATTAAATAGGCTGAACTCAATTTTTATCAATTTGTTATTAGAACTCAATTTAAATAAGTTACCAGTACTTTTTATGCAAAAACGCTGATAAACTCCATTTATTTGAGTTGTCTTAACTTAGAAAAACTAATGGTGTGTTCACACCGAACGCGATAGAGGCGTCCAGAGCGTCAGGTTTACATATAAAGTCAATGGAAAAGCGCGATGACACGCGATTGCGCGTCCGGCGAAAATTTGGAAGCAGATTTGCGTCGCGAAAACGCCAAAACGCGTGAAACGCGCGTCAGTGTGCCGCGTCTGGCGCGTTTGACTCGCGAAAAAAAACGCGCGTGAGTTTTTGTGTTGCACTTTGTGCATACGCGCGTTTCGCGTTCACCGCTCGAGTTGGAAAAATTTGAACTCCAGCGTCAAGTCGCGCCGCGTCAACCAATCAGGAGCCTGGTGACGTGGCTGTAACCAGGTCAAAGGGGCAGATCAAACCAAAGCCCTTCATTCTTCATTCAGTATGGAGGAAAAACTCATCAACGCAGTGGCTAATCGTCCAGAACTATACGATGCTAGCTGCTACTTCTACCGGGACAGGAACAAAAAGGACCGAGCTTGGAGGCACAGAAGTGAGGAGATCGGGCAACCTGGTAAGTTCATTTGTTCTTCTTTTTAATTTTCAGACTGACCCGATGAAGCCGCGCTAAAGCTAGCAAGCCCGCCTACTGTCCCGCTATTTTCCCACTGATGTACAAATACCGTTCTGGTTTTATGCATGTTGTCATATAGGAATATAGTTTATTAATAAACAGCACACAGTGGTCCCGCTCATCCGTCACTGCCTCGCTTTTTCGCTGATTTTTCATTGCACCGTACAGCATTGCATTCTGCAGCCTGATTGACAAATCTCCTCCGTGTCGTGTCTCCTGCGCTTGCCAAATTGATCATGTTTGGTTTTGATAACCATCACGTCCAATAGAAAAAACAGCACAAAAACACTCATAACTATGACCCTCATTCGGAAATAGACACCTGCACCGGGAGGAAAAGGAAAAGGCGCACGAAAGTGGCAGGCAGATGAAGACAAAACACGGCATAAAAATACTTTTACGTTTTGCAATCTACAAAGGTTTGCACTTTGAGAATCAACTTGTGAGAACTGTGACTAATGTTCATGTGTGTGGGGAAAAAAGTGTATAAAGTGCGTGGCGAGGGGCTAGTTATTCTGACAACCCCTGCTGCAATAAAACAGGGACCACTGTATATACTTTCTCTATGATTATTGTATTCAACCTGTTAACATTTAATATTGTCTTGATAGAACCAGCTGATTCTGCAGCAGAGCATCCTCTGTTGCTTCTCCTGGCTCCCCAGTCCCTGAGCTCCTGCTGCTGCACCCACAGGTATGTACAGCAAGCACTGATAGCTTTTTACTCGGTGTGGGATTGCCTTGTGATCACCTTTACTAAATATCTACAACTAATCTGATTATATCCGGTTTTGTTTTTTCAATGTTGAAATTAAAATCTAGTAGCAGCCTTCTCATTTCTTTGTGTTTTGTGCTGTTTTACACACCCACAGAGGAGGACAGCTCTGAGGCAGATGAGGGACGGGTCCCAGGACGGTCCATCGGCGGTGGAGCTGGCCATCCTGGAGTCCCTGAAGAGGCCACGCCAGTCTGCAATGGAGCATTTCCTCCTCAGCCTTGTTCCTGCTCTGGAGAGCAGCTGGGTCTTTTTTTTTTTTTTTTATTCCTGTCTCTCTGTAAATAGTTATATTTTATATATTTATGTTTAATGTTTTTCTCTGTGAGAATTTTAATATTATTTCAAATAAATTTTTATAATGACTAATGTCTCAGTTCTACTACACAGCAAATGTTGGCACACGACTTGACACATGTAGAATTTATTTCATATTATACTAATGACAGAATATACTAATACAGTGGGATGCAAAAGTTTGGGGAACCTTGTTAATAGCCATTATTTTCCTGTATAAATCGTTAGTTGTTACAATAAAAAATGTCAGTTAAATATATCATACAGGAGACACACACAGTGATATTTGAGAAGTGAAAAGAAGTTTACTGGATTTACAAAAAGTGTGCAATAATTGTTTAAACAAAATCAAGCAGGTGCATAAATTTGGGCACCACAAAAAAAGAAATGAAATAAATATTTAGTGTATATCAATGTGTGTGTCTCCTATATGATATATGGGGGGGGCCTTTGTCTGGACGTGCTTCCCATCCAGAGCTCCACAGCAGAGAGGGAAGTTCCAGTGCTCCTGGAATCCCTCTGTGATGGACCGCCAGTCTCCAGGTGAAGGCACAGCCATGAAGTCGTCCACTAGACAGTCCCAGATGGCCGTCGCTACCTGGAGGGTGATCTGGCACACCGTGGACACACCGACACTGAAACTGAACGCGATGGTCCTGAAGGAGTCCCCGGTGGCAAGGGACCTGGACAAAATTGTTCAAAATTAGTATTATGTGTACTGCAGTTACAAAATACATTATTCAAATTCCAAAATACTTTTGTGATGTCAGATTTAAATTACAAAACATAAATCTTACATAAAACATTTTCTAATTATAAGGATAATTACATAATATATATTAGATATAATATAAAACAGTCAGTTGTGTTTTGTTTTAACTTTACCATATCATAATTTGATTGGTAGCAACTTTTACCACTACAGTGAGCCAATCACTCATAATTCCTAAACATGTAAATCAGGCAGGAATGAAGTAAGACATTAATAGAAATAAAGAGTTGTATGTTGACATTTAGCCCTTTCCTTGCTTAAATCATTAATATTTTTGAAAAATTAATCTGTGATAAGACATAGCTTATCAAGATAGAACCATATAACTAAAGATGAACCAAACTGTTCACAATTTTATCTACCTCTCAGTTTTAAGAAAGGCTGCTGACCCCTGTTATAGAGTCTGACAGCTGCGAGGATTACATACAAATATTCATCTATACCAGAATTAAACCAGGTCTAAATAAGGAGTGAGTATCACTACAAAGATTAACCCACAGTGGTCCTTGTACCAGTTTGATATCAGCAAACACTGAGAGCATACACTGATAGACACCACAGCCATGCTATCAATGCAAACACTGATAACAGCATAAATTGAATTGAAAGGTCTCATCAAGTCCCGATTTAAGTATCACTAGAAATATTATAAACAGTCGTCTCCATACCACAGTTTGCTATCAGTAAACACCGACGGCATTCACTGTTAGCATACCACAGCCATGTTAGCAGTGTATAAACGATAGTTTAGCATATATTAGCACAGGTATCAATAAAGGACTACCGTATTAAACACTTTTACTGACCTCAGGCAGATGGACAGGCGCTCTGCAGGTGGGATTGAGCGCCTGTAGTTGGTGTCTAGGCGGGCGATTCTGGGACCGACGCGGGACAGCAGGTCCTGAAACTGGGCAAGCGAAAGACAGTGATATCGCTGAAATCGGCCGTCATCCAGGCGCAGCTCCTGGAGCAAGTGGTGAAACTCACCAAACTGCTCACCCGTCTGGAGGACTTGATGGACCCAGGTACGGCGAGGACGTCCTTAACGCTGCTGCTCTGCTCTCCACAGTAAATAGAAACGCTAGCTCGACAGCTGCCATCTAGCAAAGATACTGTCTGGCACAACTTCCTCCCACATCCCTCCCACATTTCCGGTTGACGCGCGATGGATTTTTCTTGGACACGCGTCGAGGTGCGAATGTGCACGCGTCAAATTAGGGGCGTTTGGGGCGTTTTCGCTCGCGTCTATCGCGTTCGGTGTGAACACACCGTAAAGCTGCCATAAAGCATGAAAAAAAAATAGACGTCTCCGAAAACGTCGGAGCATTTTTGCAAATATGTGATGTCTTGATAAATCGAGCAGATATTTGAAATTTACACAGCTACATTCTCGCCTGAAAATATCTTAAAAGTTTATTTTGTGACCCAGAAAAAGTAATAAGTTTTTCAGCGGCGCTCCTCCGCCATTGCCGCGCTTACAAGTACGCACAGGCTCCGACAACCGTGGCCAACAAATGCGATCCTCCTTTCCTCCAGACTACCCTTTCTGGGTCACAAAATAACCTTTTAAGATATTTTCAGGCGACAATGTAGCTGTGTAATGCTCAAATATCTACTTAATTTATCAAAATATCACATATTTGCAAAAGTGCTTCCACGTTTTCGGAGAGCTCTGTTATCCACCCCCCACATCCCACACCTACCCCACCCCTAACGGCTACACCTCCCGAAGAATTTTGTCTGGGCTCTTATCTCACTTATTCATTTCAAACAATCAAAAGAAAATTTCACCACATAGTTTTATGTAAGGTTTTTAAGGCTGTGGTGTTAATTTTTAAGTAACATGAGCCCAGCGGCAGCAGCAACACTAGGCTAACACTAACTAGCTAGCAAGATTATAAACCTGGTGCTAAACTAAGAGAAGCCACAAAATCAGTTTGACTAAGAGTAAACATTTACTCACCAAGTCAGTGTATCAGGTAAAGATCCACAGCAATGACAACAATAATATCTTGAGCTGACGCTTCTCCAGGTTTGCTCAACATATTCCATAAAAAATGCACCGTGAACATGCGGACTGATCCGAGAGGGAGGAGGACGGTAGTCACGTGGCATTTTCAAAACACATCTTTCATCCTTCCGCACTGAGAAGCAAAACTTCCAGCTTACTACATCTGTGGCATCTATTAATGTCAAATCTAGCCTTTATTTAACAACATAAGCAAACTCTATGTTACAATGATTGCACAGCCATTAAGGATCAAATCAATGTTCTGTTTTTTCTCCCTCTGCTTGCTTCTTACTGTCTTTGAGGCTCGGGACCAGCACTCCTGCTGTTGGACAGAAAGACATCAGTAAGTATTTTGGTTTTCCAATATATTAGCAACTGTCAGTGACATTTATATTAATCAGGCTGAACTTTAATCATACTTTAGATCAGCCTGTTTTACTTATTGTTTTGTTTGTGCTTTGGTTTGGGGAAGTTGTTTCTTTACTGATCTTTTCCTGTCTTCTGTTATTAGACTTGAGATATGACTGCACTGTGCTGTTGCTGGTGACCACAGTTAATTCTACAAGACATGCTGTGTAAGTAAACAAACAACAACAGTTTGGTCTGCATTTCTTGAAAGATCACATCCCCCAAACTTAGTTTAGAGGGTCGACACTGTATATAGTGAAGTCTGCAAGTTTTCTAACAGCAAAATCTGTTTTGTGCCCAAAATCATTTTGCACATCATTAGAATGAAAGTTATTGGCCATGTTTGCATAGCCCTTTTTTAAAATGATGCTTTCATGACATTATTGTGTTGGGTGGTGGTCAGGGCTATCCAGACTGACAATTGGGACATTGAATGTCACCTCTCCGGTGGGGAGGGAGCCTGAGATCGTCTAAATTGGAGTCTGTTTTATACCAAATGCAGAAAAAAATGTTTTAAGAAAGCAATTAAGTTCATGTTCCAAAAAATATGATTGTTTGCTTGCAGGACAACAGGAGAGATGAGTCCTCCGTCACAGATGGTGTGGTCAGTGAAGATGGTCGCCTGCAGGTTCAAGCTCATTGCATCTCCAACCCACATCCACTGCCACTGTACTTAAGGGAAGTTAAAGACTTTCTTCTGCACCTACATTTGGATCACCTTGATCCATGACAGTCATTCAGGCAGTAATGCCTGGACTGGAAACAAGCATCCTTAAAATATTACAACATTCCAGCTCCTGTGTTGGAATGGAAAACAAATGTGTTGTTTAAATTAGAGACTGCACTTGTGACCGAACAACAAATATTTTATTTTGATTATATAAGTGAGTACAAAACAAACTTGTGGTAGGCCTAAACTTATTTTCAGAATAATGTGATGGCAATATAATTGTTTGTTGTTCAGCAGAACAGTGTCCAGTATGTTGGCTGTTATACTTTGTTGTGTTTGAAAATAAATGTTGGGCTGATTTTAACATCATTACAAAAAGTGTTGTTAATTATTTTTAATCATATTCATGGTACCACAAATTGTTTTTTCATTTAATTGAACTTAACATGTTTGTCAGTAGGTAAACAATTAGTATTGTACAGTCAGAAATATCAAGTTATTGTTAATACTGCAGACTTGCAATGTATAAGTTGTCCTAACAGTCATCTTAAGTAAGCTTTACTTAGTTTTTTTGAGGCAACGAGTTTCCATAATTTTTTTGAGTTCTGGGAACTAACAAGGCTGTACAGTGTACTCAAAATGAGTAAGTTGCCCTAACTTGGTCATCTTACGTAAACTTGATCCAATTTTTTTGAGTTCTGGGAACAAATGAGCTTGTACAGAGTACTCAAAATAAATAAGTTGTCCTAACTTAGTCATTTTTAGCTAAACTTTACTCAATTTTTTTGAGGCAACGAGTTTCCATAATTTTTTTGAGTTCTGGGAACTAATTAGATTTTACAGTGTGTAGAAACTTTCAGTCCATAACTCTGAGTGTGGTGGGCCTAATGCATGGTCAAAGAATTATCAGTGAAATAAAACAATCAAAAGAAAAGTGCAATTTTTTGTGGCCCAAATTTATATAAATACGCCAAATATGAACATTATTGAACTTGTGCAAAATGTACCTAAATAAAAATAGATATTGATCATCTCTGCGGTTATCAACCACGTAAAGCAACTTGTATGATATATAATTATTTAATTGTACTACATAATGAACATGGGAAAATAAGTATTCAAAGAGAAAGAGCTGAAACAGATTGCTTATTGTTTATCGAAATCATACGCAAAAAGGTTTTCTGTCAGGACATCAGTGCAACGGCTTCGGCAATGGAGGTGCTGAACGTGGTCCATTTGGATTCAATGTCCCCAGTCTTCCTCGGAATGGTGTTGAAGCTCTGCCGGAGGCGTGCGTTGAAGATCCCGAGGACGGGGGCCTCTGCTAGGTGTTCTCAGCACACCCTGACTATACTTTTGGGCGTGCCATGTCTGTGCAGCGTCCTCCCCTGTCATCTGATCCATCTCACCACCAGGTGGTAATCAGTTGACAGCTCAGCCCCTCTCTTTATCCGAGTGTCCAAAACACATGGTCGTACGTCTGGTGATACGAGTACAAAATCGATCATCGACCTGCACCTAGAGCGTCCTGGTGCCATGAGCACTTATGGACACACTTATTTTCAAACATGGTGTTCGTCATGGGCAAAGTGTGGTTTGCACAGAAGTCCAAAACAGCGCTCGGGTTCAGATCCGGCAGGCCGTTCCTCCCAATCACGCCCCTTCAGGTCTTGCTGTCATTGCCCACATTGAAGTCTCCCAGTAGGACAGCAGAGTGCCCAGGCGGAGCACCCTCCAGTACCCCACACAGGGATTCAAGAATGCTGGGTACTCTGGACCGCAACTCAGCGCAAATTACGATCAGGACCAGTTACTCGAAACCCCAACATAAAGACAGCAAGCTGAGGGGATACTAAGATACCCACCCCAACCCGCCACCTCTCACCAGGTGGACCTCCAGACTGAGACAGAGTCCAGCCCCTCTCCAGGACACTGGTTCCAGAGCACAAACCATGTGTTGAGGTGAACCGACTATATCTAGCCGGTACCTCTCCACCTCTCGCACTAACTCAGGCTCCTTCCCCACCAGAGAGGTGACATTCCATGTCTCAATTGCCAGTCTTGGTAGCCGGGGATCGATCCTCCAGGATTACCAATAATCCTTCTCACACTTATTTATTTTAGTCTTGGTTTGTTTTTGTGAGTTCAATCTTGTTTCTGGTCAGTCCTTTCATGGACTTGATTCTGTTTCTTTTCATGCAGAAAGAGCATATTGTCAAGCTACTGGAGTGTCAATCTAAATAATTTAAAACGTTTTTTCATAAACAGCTTTAAGACTTAATACATCCCAGAATTAAAGGTGGAAAAAGCATTTGTTTTTTCCTTTTATTTGTAGTTTTAGCAGTTTACTTATTTCTTGCTTGTGATCATGTTTGCCACATCATCTTTCTTTGTTTGTATTCAGTTCTCTGACACTTTTTGATATATGAATAGGACTTAATAGCAATAGATAAATATTTGAAAAGAAAAGTAATCAGTCTGACCTGGGTCTTGGAGAAAATTTCGACCCAGATGAAGACCGTAGAAAGTAAAAAAGATATACTGGGGACAAACCGAGCCAAATCCGCTATGCCTGGTATGCAGGGAAAATTATCAATATGCTTTTTGTGACATTTTTGTTTGGTGGTGTGCCTGTGATTCTTCTATTGTGAAATACGCCAAAAGGTTGGGAAACACTTACCCAGGTTGTGTCTAAGGCACAGAAAGATCTGGCACAGAAGTCTGAATCAGCTGTAACATTTTGTTGTCCTCAGTCTTTCAGTAAGATTTAGAAACTTTACAGATTCAGGCATTTAAAGTCTATGAGCATGACAGGGGAAAGTAATTAAATTGCATTTTTATTAGTTCACTTCTCTTTGACAGAGTTTGAAACTTCAAGATAAAGACTTTTAAACTCTAATGTTATCAACCATCTGAAGCAAGTGCTGAATTCACTGGTATAAAATGTTAATGGGAACATAGAGTACAAGAAAAAAATGATTTTAAATGAATGCTTTTATGGGTTTAAAATGTCAGATATGAACTACTAACTTAGTCATTAACAATTTAAAGAAGAAAAAAAGCTACAGTAAATCATAAGTATCATAGATAAATTGTTTATGTTTCCTTTTAGTTTCATGTGGCCACTTTGTTGGGTTTAAGAAACACAGATGGAAAGACGAATTATTGTAAATTAAACTTAAAGGTGGGCCACATCCTGAAAAAGAAAAACTCTTTGTTAAAAATCAACCATCTACTCTGTGCTGTGAGTGTGACCCCTAATGTCAGTGGGGTGGGTGGGGCTACCACAACTTCCCTGTTCAAGACAAACTCATCATATTACAGATTTTATACTCCGGTTCAACTGAAAGCAGCTCTCAGGTCAGTGAAGGCAATGTTTACAATTTTTATCATTATTTGTACTTGAAGAGGAGCATAATTATGATGAAACAGCCTCATAAATAGGACAAGTCAGTGTTATGCGATTGTACTCAATTCTTTTGTGTTTGCAGTTTGTGCTTGTGTGTAAATGCAGTGAATGTAAATGTATGTATTGTTAGTGCACTAACTAAACCTGATTCTGTTCAGATTAGGTCAGTTCAATTTTATTTATATAGTAGCAATTCACAATGGTTGCCTTATTTTGCATTATATAGTAAGATAAACTCTACAATATTATAAAGAAACTCCAACAGTCACATATTACTTTTCAGAGACATGATGACACATCAGAAATTACTTTTTATATAGTTGTTACAAAGAAGCTTCCTTGAATAAGTGAGTTTTTTGATCCTGGTGACAGGAGGAGCCTGCTGCATAAGGATGTCTTTGAATTCTGCCCTCCGTGGGTTTATCGTTTTCATTTCACACAGATGTTGAATTGATATCTGGTGTGTTATCAAAGTGCTTCTTAAATTTTTTGCACAGTGTCAGTGAGTTTCTCAACATTAGAAGCAAACTATTTTCACCACCTGCTATTTTATGGGGGGTTGTTTTATTATTATTTTTTTTAATTTAAAGTCAGTAGAAGATTCTTTCAGAACTTCAGCACAGAAATGTTCGAAGTGTTGATATGGATCTTGATCTGCTTCTTCCTACCCGTGACCATACTGTTCTTCTGCTGCGCGTGCTGTGCGGTACGTAAATATGTCACATCTTTTTATGTTTGTGAGTATGTGACCAATTCAAAAACTTACCAAAAGACCAAAATGAAATTTAAAAAGAAATAAAATAAAATAAAATATGTAAAAAACCAGAGAAATAAAAATTAGTCCAGTAACAGACTGCCGACCGGCAGGACTGGCCCAGTGACAGCTGGGATACGATCCAGCATCCACATGACCCTGAGCTAAATGACCACTTGACCAAAGGGAGAAACAGAAAATAAACATGGAGGGTTGAATCATCATTAAAATAAAGTGGTTACTTAAATGCTCAGAAATAAAATCTAAAGTCTGACAATCAAACACTTTCCAGTTACAATCTGTAGATTCATCTTACTACAAAAGTAGCCCATTGATAGTGTAGGAAAAGAAGAATAAAAAACACATTCTTAACATATTATATTTTATTGGTGCAGCAAAAGTAAAGTGTAAAAATGTCAACTTCACTGAACCAGTCATGTCATAAAATTAGCACATCCCATGTTAACTGTTGGGCTTTTAAAAGAAAGATGAGTGAATAAATGAAACTCATGAAAGTCAATCATGTGCTGACAGCTACACTACTATTTACACTCTCTAACTTCCTGGAATTTTTAGAGGGCTGAAACTATTCTTTAAACATATATTTTCATCCTTTCTTGCTTTGATGATGTGTGAAAAGACAGTTAAAAAAATCTCCTTCAGACATACAACTTGTATTTAATTGGTTGAAGAAGAAAAACACACGATGTGTCTACATTTTCAGGAGCCTCACGTGACTAGACTGTTATTCCACAGCACAGCACTTAAGATTTTTTTTAGATTTAACATGAGATAAATGTGATCACTCCTGTAAATGACAGAGTCAACATGTCTGTATCCTACATACAGGGTATTTGGTCATAACAGGTTTTTGTTTTGTTTTTTCTGTAATTTGTCACTCATCTGTGTCGCTCCTGCAGAAAAAGGAAAACACTGACACCTGCTGTTCACTGTTTGTAACTGCTGCTGGTAATCTTCCAGTTTATTCTGCCTCTGACCTTCTAAATACTGGAGAACAAATTTTACTTACTTATTGAAGTTGAAATAAAAATATTAACTGTCTCCCAGTGATGACAGTTTAGCACTGTCACTTCACAGCAAGAAGGTGCTGGGTAACTCATATCAGCCTGGGTTCAAATCTCCCTTTGTTCTCCCTGTTTCTGTTGGACATTCATGTGAGATTAATTTAATATTTTAAATTAGCCATACCTGAAAATTCCTCTTTAATTTATTGTGTAAAATAACAAATAATAATAATAGTTTAACAGAAATTATTATTCAATTTATTTTCCTCCACAGAAGTAAAATATCGTATAAAATAATTTCTAAGTAGCACACACACACACACACACACACACACACACATACATACATATACACATACATATATATACACATACACGTATATATATATATATATATATATATATATATATATATATATATATACACATATATACATATATACACATATATATATATACACATATATACACATATATATATATATATATATATATATACACATATATACACATATATATATATATATACATATATACACATATATATATATATATATATACATATATACACATATATATATATATATATATACATATATATAAAAAACACCCAGCACGCCCCTGCGGGCGGTTTATCCTTCAAGCTCGGGTCCTCTACCAGAGGCCTGGGAGCTTGAGGGTCCTGCGCAGTATCTTAGCTGTTCCCAGGACTGCGCTCTTCTGGACAGAGATCTCCGATGTTGTTCCCGGGATCTGCTGGAGCCACTCGCCTAGCTTGGGAGTCACCGCACCTAGTGCTCCGATTACCACGGGGACCACAGTTACCTTCACCCTCCACATCCTCTCGAGCTCTTCTCTGAGCCCTTGGTATTTCTCCAGCTTCTCGTGTTCCTTCTTCCTGATATTGCTGTCATTCGGAACCGCTACATCGATCACTACAGCCGTCTTCTTCTGTTTGTCTACCACCACTATGTCCGGTTGGTTAGCCACCACCATTTTGTCCGTCTGCATCTGGAAGTCCCACAGGATCTTAGCTCGGTCATTCTCCATCACCCTTGGGGGCATCTCCCATTTTGACCTTGGGACTTCCAGGTTATACTCGGCACAGATGTTCCTGTACACTATGCCGGCCACTTGGTTATGGCGTTCCATGTATGCCTTGCCTGCTAGCATCTTGCACCCTGCTGTTATGTGCTGGATTGTCTCTGGGGCATCTTTACACAGCCTGCACCTGGGGTCTTGCCTGGTGTGATAGACCCCAGCCTCTATGGATCTTGTACTCAGAGCTTGTTCTTGTGCTGCCATGATTAGTGCCTCTGTGCTGTCTTTCAGTCCAGCTTTGTCCAGCCACTGGTAGGATTTCTGGATATCAGCCACCTCCTCTATCTGCCGGTGGTACATACCGTGCAGGGGCCTGTCCTTCCATGATGGTTCCTCGCCTTCCTCCTCTTTCTTGGGTTTCTGCTGCCTGAGGTATTCACTGAGCACACTGTCAGTTGGGGCCATCTTCGTGATGTATTCGTGGATGTTTCTTGTCTCATCCTGGACTGTGGTGCTGACACTCACCAGTCCTCGGCCCCCTTCCTTCCGCTTAGCGTACAACCTCAGGGTGCTAGACTTGGGGTGAAACCCTCCATGCATGGTAAGGAGCTTTCTTGTCTTGATGTCAGTGGCTTCTATCTCCTCCTTTGGCCAGCCTATTACCCCAGCAGGGTACCTGATCACGGGCAGGGCGTAGGTGTTGATGGCCCGGATCTTGTTCTTACCATTCAGCTGACTCCTCAGGACTTGCCTGACCCTCTGCAGGTACTTGGTGGTTGCAGCTTTCCTAGCGGCCTCTTCATGGTTCCCATTCGCCTGTGGGATCCCCAGGTACTTGTAACTGTCCTCTATGTCTGCAATGTTGCCTTCTGGTAGTTCAATCCCTTCAGTTCTGACTACCTTCCCTCTCTTTGTTACCATCCGACTACACTTCTCCAGCCCGAATGACATTCCAATGTCATTGCTGTATAGCCTGGTAGTGTGTATCAGTGAATCGATGTCTCGTTCACTCTTGGCATACAGCTTGATGTCATCCATGTACAGGAGGTGGCTGACAACCGCTCCGTTCCGTAGTCGGTATCCATAGCCAGTCTTGTTAATGATCTCACTGAGGGGGTTCAGGCCTATGCAGAACAGCAGTGGGGACAGAGCATCTCCTTGGTAGATCCCGCACTTGATGGTGACTTGTGCTATGGGCTTGGAGTTGGCCTCTAATGTTGTGTGCCACATCCCCATTGAGTTCCTGATGAAGGCTCTTAGGGTCCTGTTGATCTTGTACAATTCTAGGCATTCCAGTATCCAGCTGTGGGGCATTGAGTCATAGGCCTTCTTGTAATCAATCCAGGCTGTGCACAGGTTGGTCAGTCTGGTCTTGCAGTCTCGGCTGACTGTTCTGTCTACCAGTAGCTGGTGTTTTGCGCCTCTGGTATTCTTGCCAATCCCTTTCTGTGCCCCGCTCATGTATCGACCCATGTGCCTGTTCATCTTAGCCGATATGATGCCTGACAGGAGCTTCCATGTAGTACTGAGGCAGGTTATTGGTCGGTAGTTGGATGGGACCGGTCCCTTCTTGGGGTCCTTGGGGATCAGGACCGTCCGACCTTCGGTTAGCCATTCCGGGTGTCTCTCGTTAACTAGCAGCTGGTTCATTTGTGCTGCCAGACGCTCGTGGAGTGCAGTCAGCTTCTTCAGCCAGTAGGCGTGAACCATGTCGGGCCCTGGTGCTGTCCAACTCTTCATACTGGAGACCCTTTCTTGGATGTCTGCCACTGTGATGGTTACTGGACCCTGTTCAGGGAGGTCGCTATGGTCTGCCCTCAGATCCACTAGCCACTGAGCATTGCCGTTATGGGTTGCGTCCTTCTCCCATATGCTCTTCCAGTATTGCTCCGTCTCCAGCCTTGGTGGTGCTGTTCTGTTATTGTTCCCTTGCCACTGAGAGTACACCTTTGCTGGTTCTGTGGAGAACAGCTGGTTTATTCTCCTGCCTTCTATCTCTCTGGTGTACCTCCTCAGGCGGCTGGCCAAGGCTGTGAGTCGTTGCTTGGCAGTTTCCAAGGCCTCAGGTATGGACAGCTTGCTGTATTTCTTATGCACCTTCTTTGTCCCGCCTTTCTGCAACTCCATTAGTTGGCTAACCTCCCTCCGTGCTACTTTGATCTTGCCCTCTAGCCTCCTTCTCCATGGAGGGTACTGCCCCTTGTGGCTGTTCAACTTGTAGCCAAGCATCTCACTGATCACTGCTGCCGTAGTGTAGATCAGCTTGTTAGTGTCGGTAATCGTGGTTGTAGGTATCGTCCGTAGCGCTGCATTAACATCATCTAGCAGACCTTCTGAGGGTACTTCACGTAATCTTGGTAACCGGCTAGGGGGGGTCCAGGTTTCAAGCTTGGCCATGATCCTATCCTTCAGGTCAGTTCCTCTCGCACTCAACGATCCTTCTCCTATCGCACTTGGGGCTATGTACCCAATCTCGGGTGGGGGTGATGATATCTCCCCCCTGACCTGGCGTCCTGACTCCTCCTTGCCGTAGCATTTATGTTGTACCTCGTCAATCTCTAGCTGTGAGAGCAGTCCCTTCTTTCGAATGTTGGAACACTGAGCTACTAGTTGTTTCGCCGTCATTGTGGATGTTGGGTATCGAAGAATCCATAGGTCCCTCATCCTATTCATGTAACCCCTTCCGCCAGGGTTACTTGCGTAGTAGCATTCCAACAACGCCCTGTTTTCGTCTCTTGCCCACCGATGCCTTCTTGTTCCAGTAGCCCACTTGTCGTCAGGGTGCCCTGGTTCCTCAACACCTGACGCGGACCTTGTTGATCCGGGCGACGTCCGAGCCGGCATGCCTTCATATTTATCTGTCTCGCTCATGTCTGCGGTAGGCTCACTTTAGCATAGGGGGTCTAGCCTTAGGACCCTTACTGGATACAGACGCCCCAGGCAGGAATCGAACTTGCGATCTTCTGCTCCAAAGGCGTGTAGTCTAACCACTACGCTATCCAGCTACACATACATATATATATATATATACACATATACATATATACATATATATACACATATACATACATATATATATATATATATATATATACATATATATATATATATATATATATATATATATATATAAATTTCTTACTGCATTAATATGGTTTCAATTATTCATATTTCCTGCAGGGTCAAAGATATCAGGTTCCTGTCATCTATTACACAAATCTCATCATCTCCATTCTGATCTATCACTGCATGACGTTCTTTTGGTGGGAGATACTGCATGGCATCGTTGAGCGTTTCTTTTACTATTTTGCTGTGACGGCCAGTCTTTACTTCAAATCCTGCATTGCTCTGGAAAGGTACCTCTCTGTCTTTCACTGTGTTTGTACTTTCATGTCTCTGAACATTATCTTTTACTCTGAAGCATCATTTGTTTCTCTTTTGTGTTGCAGGTATTGTTTCATCGCCTGCCCACTGTTGGACTGCCTCAGACAAACTAAGGGGTCTGTACTGGTCTGTGTTCTGGTCTGGGTCCTTTGTATTGTTAGTGTTGGTCTTGCTGTATTTTTATATGAATTTGTACGTTTAATTATTTATGCCGCCCTCCCTGCCCCCCTGTTCATCTTCTGTCTCGCTGGGACACTTAAAGCTCTGCCTGCTGCCACCTCAGTGCCCACTGAAGAAAAACGAAGAATTGTAGGAACCTTGGTTCTGTTGCTGCTTAATTACTTTCTGATAAACCTTCCTGCAGTCATTCTGTTAACTTTGAACTTATATCCACGCTTCCCTGAAACACTTGTTGATTTTATCATTATAATCTTATCTCTGTTTAGTTCATTGTTGGACTTCATTCTGTTTGCCTTCATGCGTAAAGGGCCCATTGACAGGCTGCTGGCACGTCTGTGCTGCTGCAGTATGGAGAGCAACAACACAGGAGATGTGACTGATGTTAGCACAGACAGGTCAGATCATGTAGTCAGAGATGAAGGGAAAGAGGAAACAGGGTCACATGATGGGAGAGATGGTGAGGAAGTAGAAAGTGTGAGATAAGTAAACACCATCCTTTCCAAATATTTTTAGCTGTCCCCTCAGACTGTCAATCACCTAAAATCCTGTTCTTTGCACCTACTGGGAGTAACAGGAAACGTTGTTTTGTTGAGTAGTTGAATGTTGGAAATGAAAATGTACAAATTACTTCATAATTTCTTCTAAATGGCAGCATGATGGTGCAGTGATTAGCTCTGTCACCTCACAGCAGGAAGTATGGAGCCTTTTATTTTTTCCTGTCCTGTCCGAAAGTGTAGCAATCAGAATTTTAATCAGATGTAAAACAGATTGTGCTATCTACTGTACAATATAAAGCGCCTTGAGGCGACTTTTGTTGTGATTTGGCGCTATATAAATAAAATTGAATTGAATTGAATTGAAATGTAAATCTCCACTGTTCACGAGTGGAGTATTATGGTCTTTGCTATAGTGGTCGACTCGATAATCAAATTTTATTAAAACTTTATTAGGATATTTTATTTTGGGTTATTACAACCACAGAGGACAAGGGACCGAAAAGAAAAAAACAAAGTATTGATTGTGAGAAAGTTAACAGAAGGACAGAGGGAGAAAAAAAGACTTTTAAAAAAAGAAGGAAAAAGCAGAGAGACCACAGCATGATCTCCATGAGTCTGTATCGGTACTTTGACTTTCTCCTGCAGAACAAAACATGCAGTTCGATATATTTGTGATGCTAAACGGCCTGCAGAATGTCATGTGACAGCTGGGATAAGCGCCAGTCAACAACACCAAGAAGAGATGGAATTTCATATAAAGACATCTTAAACTCAAATATTAATCATCTAAAGAGCTCTTGCAACATTTGTATTTTGTATGATTGCAGTCATTTATTTATATAAATATCATGTTTAGTTTTTGTTTTATCTTTTACATTTTTTTAAAGGACACTTTAAGTGTCGCATAACTTTAATTTTCAGTCACAGTAACATTTGAATTTCCTCTGATCCAGTCAGTTATGGGTGTAATGTATTATTAATAATATTCTTGTTAAATGTTGACATGGTTGTGCTTAGGTTGTGGTTTTTAAAGGTTCAAAAAAGTTTTTAGTCTTTTGTAAGTTGGTTAAACTTCTTTGAAGCTGAATTGGTCAAATAATAAAATATCATGAAAAAAATTAGTTTTTTATCTTTTTTATATAGCTTTTTTTTAATGACCAACAGGCCATCATTTGGCTAGTTTCATAAAGATGTCAGCCAGCATAAAAATTTACAAGAAGATGACTAATCTATTGGTGTGGTCAGTGACCTCAGGAAAACCTACGTTGATGCATTTATGGTGTCAGTTGATAGGCTGACTGTACTTTAAGACTTTAAACCATCAACCCGTTACAGAACCATATAGAAGTGTCTTGTGTCTTTTCAAGACCATAGTCATGTAGGGTGTTTTATGTAATTAATAAAACTTCGAATCTCTAAGTTTAACTGGAAGCCAATGAAGGGTCAGAATCAGCATACTTTATTGATCCCTAAGGAAATTATCTGGGTTAAAGTTGCTCCAAGAAGAAATTCTAAAACAGTGACATATTGTATTTAAACAATACAATATGTTAAAGATTTAAAAAATGTAAGAAATAGCACTAATATATACAAAACACTTAACCATAAATATAAATAATTAATACAGGTGATTATAAGTAAATATCAAGAATATTGATAAGAATATTACAGAGTAGAAAAGAGCGTGTGTAAAAAGGATGTAACTGTTGCAGTGTTTACAGGTGGAGGAGTTGTACAGGGAGATGGCCACAGGCAGGAATAATTTCCTGTGTCGTTCAGTGGTGATTTTCCGTAATCTCAGTCTCTCACTGAGCGTGCTCCTGTGGCTAGCCAGCATGTCATGGAGTGGGTGGGGGGGTATAGTCCAACATTGTCTTTGTCTTGGACAACATCCACCGCTCTGACACCACCTTAAGACAGTCCAACTCCATCCCCACAACATTATTGGCGTTGTGGATCAGTTAATTTAGTCTGTTGGCATCTGCAACCCTCAACCTGCTGCCGCAGCATGCAACAGCATAGAGGATTGCACTGGTTTGGATGAGACTTTCCAGGGTCTTCATGACGGAGGAGGTCAGTGCCACAGGCCAGTAATCCTGGGGGCCACTGTTAAGTGGCGTCTTTGGTACAGGGACGAGGCTTGATGTCTTCCACAGCACTGGGACCCTCTGTAGACTGAGACTCAACATGAACAGTTTATGAAAGACTCCACAAAGCTGGGGGGGCACAGGCCTCGAGAATGCGGGGACTCACTCTGTCTGGTCCAGAAGACTTGCTCACCTCCAACAAGCTCAGTCACAAACCTGTAGTAGACAGTTCAAGAAAGTAATTATTAATCTACACCAGGCGTGTCCAAAGTCCGGCCATTTTTAATTGGCCCTCAAGTAATTTTGTAAATAGAATAGAAAATGGCCCGCACTTCAACTTTTGCTTGAGTGTATTGCACTTATTAGTTTTAACACCAGGGGGAGCTGCTGTTGATCAAGGCAGTTGCTCCACCAAAAAGGACAATCACAGAAGAAATTTACCCCCAAATTACCAAACATGGCAGAACCAAAGAAGCGAAAGGTAGAAAGTGAGTGCAGAAAATTTCAGACACGGTGGGAGAGTGAATATTTCTTTAAAGAATTCAAGGGGACGTGTGTCTGTTTGATCTGCACTGAAACTGTGGCAGTTATGAAAGAGTATAATGAACGATGTCATTATGAAACCAAACATCAGGCCTATGCATCCTACACTGGTGCTGAGCGAGAGCCGAAATTAAAGCAAAGGGTAGCTCTCCTGCGGGGTCAGCAACAGTATTTTTTTCGTGCTCAAATTGTCCAGGAAAAGGCTCCAATAGCAGCTATGAGGTCGTTTGACTCATCGCAAGGGCAAGCCTTTTTCAGATGGAGACCTCATAAAACACGGCCTCGTTAAAGTCACCAAAATAATGTGCCCGGAAAAAGTGCAGGACTTCAACAACGTCAGCATGTCCAGAAATCCAGTTGTGCCACGCACTGAAGACTGTCAGCCAACATTAAACTGCAGCTGTCTGATAAAGCTGTGCTTTTGATTTTTACTCCATCGCATGCGATCCGAGCACCGATGCCACAGACACCGCACAGCTGCTAATTGTTTTGCGGGGAGTGGACGAGAGCACGAGCACTTTAGGTGAGTAAAAAATATATTCCACAGTACCGGTGTGTTACAATCCGTCTAGGGCCAGGCCATAACATGAGCGAGGCACTCGCTTCCCCCCCCCCAAGACCCAAGCAGCCACAGGAAACAAGTCCGTTCGTTAAAGTGTGATTTATTTACATTAATGTGCAGGTACACATGCTTCAAATATCAATAATGCGCATCAATTCTGTCACTACCCTGCTTTTGCGCACCACTTTCTTATATGCGTTTTTCTTGTTAACACACAGAGTACACACCGCTGTGCACAGCGCACGCACATGCAAAGTCAGCTGATCTCATCTGATGCAGATCTGCTCCTTGATCAAGTGACATTTGTCCGGATTTTTGGCACGAGTGGCGATCAGCACCGCGGCTGGATGGCCCGATTTACATACCCAGCGCAGCTGATAGTCACCAGAATAATTTACTAAAATTATATGCACTCCTGTTATTAAGTCCAGTTCAGTCTGTTAATGTTGATAACGGTTTCAAACGAACGTTAATAGGTGTGCTGCTAAGCCTAAGAACTTAAATAACAAGCTCGAAATGTCCCCGTCCCATTTTCCCCTTTATTGTTTTTTCTCTGTGCTGTAAATCTTCTGTCCAAGAAGAAATCTGCTGCTGTTCTGAGAATGAGCTACCAAAGCTTTTTCTGAATAAATCAATAAAGATCCATTTATGGAAAGCTGTGATGAAGGCAGTTTTGTCTTTAATTATATTCAACAATATAACATATTTGACCATTTTTAAGTGATTTTTCTAACTTTAATACGCTACAGTTAAGGTTATATACCTAATTTCTAGTAAGTGGCCCAGCCCCTCCTATATTTTTATGTATGTGGCCCTCAGTGAAAAAAGTTTGGACACCCCTGATCTACACAATAACTGTCAACTATAGAGTTTTTTGAAGAAACAGTAACAATAAAATAAAAATAGTTTTATTTACCTGCATGGCTCAAGTTTTACCAGCTCTGATAGAGTTAAAATATCTAGCTTGTGCTTTTGTTTGTCTAAAGCAGCAAAAACAGCCTCTTGATTCTTTAGTAGATGAGAAACCATATCCAGCACTGAATATGTGGAAACATCCTGTATGAGTGCCTCTTTCTATTGTCGCACTCTTGTTTGCTCCTGATCCACCTATCTATTCCTGGACCCAGTGCAGGTGGTGGGAGACAGAAGGACTCTGGTCAAAGTAACATCTCTGATGGACAGTCTCCCACCCCATGCATGTAAATGTTGCTGAACTGCAGAGCTCCTTCAGTGACAGACTGCTGCATCCTAGATGCATGAAGGAGCATTTCCGCAGGTCCTTCCTCCCTGCAGCTGTCAGACTGTACAATCAGAACTGCTCCCAACAACCATAGATGTTAACATCTGTGCTGTAACTTGCACTATTTATCAACCGATTCACACTATAGCCAGGGGTTGCCTCTTATCTGTATTTAATTTAATTTAATTTAATAACGGTACAGTACTCTGTTTTTGGTAATCACTGTCCTTGATGTAAATATGTAAAAATTGTGTATTTTTCTTTTCTGTGTCCTGTGTACTGTTTGTTTGTATATGTGTCTTTCTTGCTGCTGTTACATCCAAACTTCCCCTTGTGGGACAATTAAAAGATTATTCTATTCTATTCTAGTTCCTCCATATTAGCAGGGCTGTCTCTAAAGCATCTAATTTTGCTTGATTTGAAAGCTGTTGAATTTTACTTGAAATAGTCTTTCTTCTACCACTGATAGTGGTCCACAGTCCAGAGCAATCCATTTATCCATTTTGCGAGAGAATTTGTAAGTTTGTCTGATGTTGATTTACTAATTTTGGTCCTGAAAAGTGTGTATACACACACACACACACACACACACACACACACCAACAAACAAACAAACAAACAAACAAACACAAACACACACACACACACACACACACACACACACACACACAGTCTAGTTTGTAATTCAGCCTCATAAGGGAGTTTCCTCATAGCTTTTCTAATCTTCAAGTAGAAAAATGAAGTGAAAAGCTAATATTGTCTTTACTTACCTCAGGACTGCTCCCAGCTTAACTTGTCAGTAAACTCTGTAATATGTTTTTCAAAGATCTTGAAAGGGGAAGTTCATTGCCTTCTTTACACCCCATTTCATCATATTATGCAATTCACAGTCACGTATTTCAAATTCAAAGGCAGCCACAGCATGAAAATCAACCAGCTAGCATTCCTCTCTGTTCCAACATGTCAGGAAACAGTGATTCAACTGTGACAAGGTTTTACTTTATGAAAGCATCTAACTGGTTTAATACAAACAACTAAATATGTAACATCAATCAATCAATTAATCAATCAATCACTAAAAAAAGTGCAGAAGCTTTTTCTCTATCAACAACAGCAAGATACAAGAAGAAATTTCAGTGTCTGTGAAGACTGAAAGATGAACCTGTTTGTCTTCTTTATTATATTTTTAGTCTTCCTGACAAACTGCTGTGTATGAAGTTCTTGTAGCCACAGCACTTTACCCCAAAAATAGATTAGAAACTCTCTAAGCTACATCCTTCCTTTTCTCTGCTTCTTATCTCGCACACACTGACACATGTTGGACAGATGAATGTGCAACAAATACATTTAGCTATTAGTGGCTGCTTTGGGTGTCTGATAACCTCAGTCATTAATGTTCTGTGTTTTTAAAGTTTCAACCTGAGAGAGAAATAAGCTCCCTGCAGTAAAATTACAATAACTCGTCTTTCCAACTGTGCTGTTTCTTAAACCCAACAAAGTGGCCACATGAAACTAAAAGGAAAAGTAAGCAATTTATCTATGATACTTCTGATTTAAGCTTTTTTTGTTCTTTAAATTGTTAACGACCAAATTAGTAGTTCATATTAAACGCATAAAAACATTCATTTTAATCCATTTTTTCTTGTAATCTATCTTCCCATTAATGTTTTATACCAGTGAATTGAGTACTTGTTTCAGATGGTTGATAACATCAGTTTAACAGTCTTTACCTCTATCTATCTGCCACAAGGGGCAGTACCCTCCATGGAGAAGGAGGCTAGAGGGCAAGATCAAAGTAGCACGGAGGGAGGTTAGCCAACTGACGGAGTTGCAGAAAGGCGCGACAAAGGTGCATAAGAAATACAGTAAGCTGTCTATACCTGAGGCCTTGGAAACTGCCAAGTGATCGATGTAGCGGTTCCGAATGACAGCAACATCAGGAAGAAGGAACACGAGAAGCTGGAGAAATACCAAGGGCTCAGAGAAGAGCTCGAGAGGATGTGGAGGGTGAAGGTAACGGTGGTCCCCGTGGTAATCGGAGCACTAGGTGCGGTGACTCCCAAGCTAGGCGAGTGGCTCCAGCAGATCCCGGGAACAACATCGGAGATCTCTGTCCAGAAGAGCGCAGTCCTGGGAACAGCTAAGATACTGCGCAGGACCCTCAAGCTCCCAGGCCTCTGATAGAGGACCCGAGCTTGAAGGATAAACCGCCCGTAGGGGCGAGATGGGTGTTTATATACACACACACACACACACACACACACACACACACAGTATTTTAAGAGTATTTTAGAGTACACAATGTTCCCTCTAAGCTGCGCACGTGCGCAGATGCGCACTGCTGGCACGGTATATATATATATATATAGATAGAGGTAAAGACTGTTAAACTCTGATGTTATCAACCATCTGAAACAAGTTAGTTGGCTAACCTCCCTCCGTGCTACTTTGATCTTGCCCTCTAGCCTCCTTCTCCATGGAGGGTACTGCCCCTTGTGGCAGATAGATAGAGGTAAAGACTGATAAACTGATGTTATCAACCATCTGAAACAAGTACTCAATTCACTGGTATAAAACATTAATGGGAAGATAGATTACAAGAAAAAATGGATTAAAATGAATGTTTTTATGCGTTTAATATGAACTACTAATTTGGTCGTTAACAATTTAAAGAACAAAAAAAGCTTAAATCAGAAGTATCATAGATAAATTGCTTACTTTTCCTTTTAGTTTCATGTGGCCACTTTGTTGGGTTTAAGAAACAGCACAGTTGGAAAGACGAGTTATTGTAAATTAAACTTAAACCTTGGCCACATCCTCTATGTTAAAAATCAACCATCTACTCTGCACTGTGAGTGTGACCTCATGTCAGTGGGGTGGGGTGTAACGTAGACTACCACAACTTCCCTGTTCAAGACAAACTCATCATATTACAGATTTTACACTGCGGTTCAACTGAAAGCAGCTCTCAGGTCAGTGAAGGCAATGTTTACAATTAATGTTGTTATTTGTAGTTGAAGAGGAGCATAAATGTGATGAAACAGCCTCATGAGTAGGACAGTCAGTGTTATGCGATTGTACTCATTTCTATAGTGTTTGCAGTTTTTACTTCTGTATAAATGCAGTGAATGGAAATGTGTGTATTGTAAATGCGCTAACTATACCTGATTCTGTTCAGATTGGGTGAGTTCAGTTTTATTTATATAGTGGCACTTCACATTGGTTGCCTTAAAGTGCTTCATATAGTCAGATAAACTCTATTAGAAAGAAACCCCAACAGTCACATATTACTTGACAGAGACATGATGACACATCAGAAATGAGTTTTTATAAATGTGATACAAAGAAGCTTCCATAAATAAGTTAGTTGTTTGATCCTGGAGACAGGAGGAGCCTGCTGCATAACTGTTTTTCACTTTGATTTTCAGGGTGTCTTTGAATTCTGCCCTCTGTGGGTTTATCATTTTCATTTGGGTCAAATGCAGAGAAAAACAAGTAATTTCTCCACTGGGATCAATAAAGTATACATCATTATTATTATTATTTCAATCAAAGATGTGGAATGCTATTTTTTTTTTTCCCATCGGTGTCCAGTGTGTTATCAAAGTGCTTCTTAAATCTTTTGCACAGTGTCAGTGAGTTTCCCAACATTAAAAGAAAACCATTTTCACCACCTGCTATTTCATGGGGTTCTTTTTGTTTGTTTTTCTGTTTTTTGTGCAAAGTCAGTCGAAGATTCTTTCAGAACTCCAGCACACAAAAATGAGAGAGATGCGCAACGTGCTGATATGGATCTTGATCTGCATTTTCCTTTCCATGACTGTACTGTTCTTCTGGTGTGTGCGCCGTGAGGTATGTAAATATGTCAAATCTCTTTATAGAATAGAATAGAATTGAATGCCTTTATTGTCACTATACAGATGTACAATGAAATACACAGCATCTCCTACTCAGTACAAATATGTAGGTAGGTGTGTGTGTGTGTGTGTGTGTGTGTGGCGGGGGAGATGGGGGGTGTACAGTTTCTGCAGCACTATGTACATGTAGACAGTGTTTACAGGAAATATATATATGAAATCTGCAAATATACAGTCGGGTTAAAAAAAAGGAAATAACATATTTAGTAAATACAGTTTGGGTTAACTTACAGTGGTGGTTTATAGAGGGAATCCTTGGAATGGGGCGTGGAACTGTGTTCATTGGTGGATGTGTGAGTTCAGGGTGGTTATGGCTTTTGGGAAGAAACTGTTCTCGAGTCTGTGGGTCTTTGTGCTGATGCACCTGTAGCACTTCCCTGAGGGAAGCAGGTTGAAAAGGTTAAAATGAGGGTGGGAGCTGTCTTTGATTATGTTTGTCTCTCTGTTGACGCAGCGGGAGGAATAAATGTCCATCAGTCACTCTGTCATGACTGCCCATCCAGATGTAGTACCTGGCAAGGTGCTCAGAGCATGTGCCTACCAGCTAGGGTTGCCAACTCCCTGAAAAATAAATAAGGGACACCTCGTAGCCGGCGACGGGCGACCCAGTGATCTTCAACTTCCCAGTGTGGTGAATTTTGTAGCTCTTTTTTTTTGTGTGTGAAATTATTTTTTTAACCATTTGATTTGAATTTGATTTAAGTAGATGCATATTCTTTGTGATATCAAAAATGATCATTTAGCCATTTATTTTTAGCTCACAATGACAACATTAACACAATAAAACAGGTCTCTTTCTTAAACAGAAGCCTGTCATGCTTAACTTTTAAGAATATAAGTAAATCTTTCTTTAAAAGAACTCTGTCCTGCTTAACTTAGAATTATATAAATTAATAGAAAACAATAGAACGAAAAACATTCTTGTAACAGTGCACATTTAGTGCATTTAGTGCAATTGGCTTCAGTTGAGGTATTATTTCAGCTTTTCTAATGCTAATCAGCTGCTCCCGTTTGTAAACCCGCTTGTTCCCATGATTACGCATCATAACTCATCATCATTATTCATCTATGTATTACTTTTATGTATTAGTCATTTATTTGTTGTAATCATCTATCCTTGCAGTTGTTTATTACACAAAATAAATTATATTATCACACTTCTGGCCACATCGCGCTGATATTCACATCTGGATGGGCAGTCATGACAGAGTCAACATGTCTGTATTATATATACAGGGTTTTTTGGTCATAAAAGCTTTTTGTTTTTTTCTGTAATTTGTCACTCATCTGTGTCGCTCCTGCAGAAAAAGGAAAACACTGACACCTACTGTTCACTGTTTGTAACTGCTTCTGGTAATCTTCCAGTCTATTCTGCCTCTGACCTTCTAAATACTGGAGAACAAATTTTACCTACTTATTGTAGTTGAAATAAAAATATTAACTCTCTCCCAGTGATGATAGTTTAGCACTGTCACTTCACAGCAAGAATGTGTTGGGTAACTCATATCAGCCTGGGTTCAAATCTCCCTTTGTTCTCCCTGTTTCTGTTGGACATTCATGTGGGAATAATTTGATATTCTAAATTAGCCATAGTGGAAAATTCACCTTTAATTTATGGTGTATATAAATTAATCTACACCTGCAATATGTGCAATATGTCATATTTCTTACTGCATTAATATGTTTTCAATTATTAATATTTCCTGCAGGGTCAACGATATCAGGTTCCTGTCATCTATTACACAAACCTCATCATCTGCGTTCTAATCCATCACAGCATGACGTTCTTTTGGGAGATAATAATGCATGATATCATTGCATGTTTCTTTTACTATTTTGCTGTGACGGCCAGTCTTTACTTCAAATCCTGCATTGCTCTGGAAAGGTACCTCTCTGTCTTTCACTGTGTTTGTACTTTCATGTCTCTGAACATTATCTTTTACTCTGAAGCATCATTTGTTTCTCTTTTGTGTTGCAGGTATTGTTTCATCGCCTGCCCACTGTTGGACTGCCTCAGACAAACTAAGGGGTCTGTACTGGTCTGTGTTCTGGTCTGGGTCCTTTGTATTGTTAGTGTTGGTCTTGCTGTATTTTTATATGAATTTGTACGTTTAATTATTTATGCCGCCCTCCCTGCCCCCCTGTTCATCTTCTGTCTCGCTGGGACACTTAAAGCTCTGCCTGCTGCCACCTCAGTGCCCACTGAAGAAAAACGAAGGATTGTAGGAACCTTGGTTCTGTTGCTGCTTAATAACTTTCTGATAAACCTTCCTGCAGTCATTCTGTTAACTTTGAACTTTGAGACACACTTCCCTGTAAAAACTATTGATTTTATCATTATGATCTTGTTTCTTTTTAGTTCATTGTTGGACTTCATTCTGTGTATTTTCATGCGTAAAGGACCCATTGACAGGCTGCTGGCACGTCTGTGCTGCTGCAGTATGGAGAGCAACAACACAGGAGATGTGACTGATGTTAGCACAGACAGGTCAGATCATGTAGTCAGAGATGAAGCGAAAGAGGAAACAGGGTCACATGATGTGAGAGATGGTGAGGAAGTAGCAAGAGTGAGATAAGTGAACACCATCCTTTCCAAATATTTTTTAGCTGTCCCCTCAGACTGTCAATCACCTAAGTTTTAAACGAAAATGTACAAATTATTTTGTAATTTCTTCTAAATAGCATGAAGGTGGTGCAGTGATTATGTCACCTCACAACAGGAGATATGGGGACTTTTATTACATTTTTTTCCTGTCCTGTCCGACAGTGTAGCAATCAGAATTGTTGTCTGAAGGAGAAAAAGAACTAAACTGTCATGAACCGGGCCGCACGGCCATGACAAAAAACCCAGACGTGGATAGGAATGTCTTCCAAGCGATATTTTTTAAATAAATAAAACAGAAAAGAAAATGCACTGTCAAAAAACACAAACTGTGGTGTCTGTAGTCAGTACCATCAGTAGTGTAAGCGAGTGGATGGGCGGAGCATGTGCATGTAATTCTGTTAAAAGCAAAGTTCAAAGCCCCCCAAAAAACTCTGCCCTAAAGGATTTTTATATAGAGTCCTGGCACACTGGCCCAGGTGTTGCCAGTGACACTGATTATAGACGGGAACACCGCCTCTCCAATGCCTGCAAATGAGACACGCGCAAGGCAAAAGGAAGGCAGGGTGCAGTGGGTCGCCACACGAACAGATTTACATTCACAAGTGGAGCATTACGGCCTTTGCTATAGTGGTTCACTTGATAGTCATATTTTATTAAAACTGTATTAGGGATTTTTATTTTAGGTTATTATTATTATTATTATTATTATTATTATTATTATTATAATGGATTGGATTTATATAGTGCTTTACAATACCACTATTCATTCACTCTCACATTCACACACTGATTGAGGCTACAGTTGTAGCCACAGCTGCCCTGGGGCAGACTGACAGAAGCGAGGCTGCCATTATAACCAAAAGAGACAAGGGCCTGCAGACCAAAACATGCAGTTCGATATATTTGTGATGATAAACTGCCTGTAGGTGTGAAGACTGTCCAGGATGTCATATGACAGCTGTGATAAACTCCAGTCACCACCAAGAAAAGATTGATGGAATTTCATCTGAAGACATCTTAAACTCAAATATTAATCATCTAAAGAGCTCTTGAAACATTTTTATTTTGTATCATTGCAGTCATTAATTTATATAAATATCATATTCAGTTTTTATCCTGAAGGACACTTTAAGTGTTGCACAAATTGAATTTTCAGTTGCAGTAGAATTTGAATTTCCTCTGATCTATTCAGTTATGTAATGTATTATTAATAATATTGTTGTTAAATGTTGACATGGTTGTGTTTAGGTTGTGGTTTTTAAAGGTTCAAAAAAGTTTTTGGTGTTTTGTAAGCTGGTTAAATTTCTTTGAAGCTGCATTGGTGAAACTAAAAAAATATCTTGAAAAGAAAACAATTCGATTTTTTAACTTTTTGCACTTACAAGAATTTAATCTAAAGACCAACAGACCATCATTTCCCTGGTTTCATAAAGATGTCAGACAGCATAAAAATCAATAAGAAGATGACTAATCTGTTGGTGTGATCAGTGACTGCAGGAAAACCTACACTGATGCATTTATGGTGTCAGTTGATGGGCTGACTGTATCCTTAGACTTTAAACTATCAGCCCGTTACAGAACAAGTAGTGTCTTGTGTCTGTTTAGGATCCTAGTCATGTAGAGTGTTTTATGTAATTAATAAAACTTCTAATTTCTAAATTTAACTTGAAGCCAATGAAGGGAAACAAGAAAACTCGTGTGAGCAGAGGGTAGTTTTTGTTAGTAGTCTAGCTTCGTAATAAGAGAACATTTATACTCCTGTGCTAAATCTACATCAGTATACCTTACCTGCAAATCCCTCTGAAATGCTGTGATGAATCCTTTGGTCTTAACCTGACATGCATGTTTGTTTACCCTTCAAAACTATCAGCATAAAATAGAATAGAACAAACCTTTATTATCCCACGGATAAGAAATTTCAGTGTTGCACAGCTCTTATAGCAAGGGGAATATAAAATATAAAATGTAAAAGGAAGGTGGTCCTATATACATTCACAACTGGCGCTCATATATACAGAAATATGTATAGAAAAAATAAAGACATCACATATTTGCAAAAGTGCTCTAACGTTTTCCGAGATGCCTGTTACCCACCAGCTGGTCAAGCCTTGACCAGCGTTTTCAAACCCCCCGCAACAGGAGAGGGAGGGAGGGGGAGAGCATGAGAGAAGAAGAGGCAGCTGACAGCGTAAAGACACAGAATAACTCCAGCTTTGTCTTTTTTTTATTCCAGCTGAAGTACGGGACAAATCGCTTCCTTTTCACCTCAATAAGGATGTATTGTCAATGGTCCAGCCCAGAATCTATCATGACCACTTGGCAAATCCACCACCTTTCATTGTTTATACCACTGCAAAAACAAACAAAAAGAAGAAAAATCACCATTGGCCCACTGGGCATTTGCCCGGCCAGCTGGCCAGTCCAGCTGTGCGGTCAGGTGTGTATATGGATAATAACAAACAATGAAATACATTTTAGCAATGAATTTTCTTCACTCAAATTTAGCTTTTCTTTGTTCGAAATAAATTTCTCCTCAAAATGCAACACTTGTACCTGCAATTTTTCTTTCTTTTTTTTTACGTGCGCTCAGAATAGTGGTACAGAATTAACGCCATAGTATTTTAATGTTCAGTTTTATAAACTGAGCTTTAAAACGAGTAGTGATGATTAAAACTGAGAGAGGCCGACGGTGATCATCGCCTTTTTTAGGGGCTTGTTCAGAATAAATACAACAAAATACAAAAGATTAAAACATGTTAAAAACACAACAGCCTTAATAGATGCAGAGCAGTTTTGAAGGAGGGTTCATCACGTCATCACAGAAAGATTGGATATCCCACCTGCTGTGAATGTTTTAATGCAGTACAGCTGTTATTATTATTATTATCACTTGTCACATCCTGTTAATGACATTTAAAAAAAAATAACATTCATATAAGAAGTAATTGTGTAAACTGTATTTGGTGTTAAATAGGCCTATACTACTGTATTTTAATGTCAGTCATAAGGGTGGTACTTCAAGAGCCATATATGTTATGAGGTGGTACTCATTGTGAAAAGTTTGAGAACCGCTGCTCCACTGGACAGGAGACGCGGGACAGAGGAGATTGATTGACAATGTTCTACAGCCAATCAGGACGCAGAACACAGTGTGCTGTAAAGAGAAAAAATATGCACACAAATCGATAAACCGAGCCCACGAAAGGTGAATCGTGTTATAGCAAGGGGCTTTCTATTGTGCATCTGTTGATGAGCAGTTTGAGCGGAGTTGGGCTGTCTATAACCTCCTTAGGAAGTAAAGGTGTTGTGGTGCCTTAACAGCAGGTCTGTAGGTATTGTCATCTCTTTGAGTGTAGGTTCGACATGACGGAGCTTTCAATTAAATTTTCAGTCCAGTTTTATTTATATTGCACCAAATCACAACAGCAGTAGGCTCAAGGTGTTTAATAGACTCTAGCAAGCACTTGGTGACAATGGGGTGGAAAACCCTGTTATAAAATTCCTATATAACAGAAAAAACTATATTAGCAGAACCAGACTCAGGAACGGGCAGTGGCTGTCTACATCTGCAGTCTTATCCCTCGTCATGTACAGTTAAGCCCATAATTATTCATACCCCTGCTGAATTTTGACTTAAAGTTACTTTTGTTCAACAAGCAAGTTCTTTTTTGAGCAGAAATGACACAGGTGTCTCCCCAAAGATAATAAGACGATGTACAAGAGGCATCATTGTGGAAAAAAATATTTCTCAGGTTTTATTTATATTTTAGCAAAAAGTATCATGTCCAGAATTATTCATACCCTTCTCAATAATCAATAGAAAAAAGCCTTTATTGGCTATTACAGCAATCAAACGCTTCCTATAATTGCAGACCAGTTTTTTGCATGTCTCCACAGGCATTTTTGCCCATTCATCTTTAGCAATGAGCTCCAAATCTTTCAGGTTGGAGGGTCTTCTTGCCATCACCCTGATCTTTAGCTCCCTCCACAGATTCTCAATTGGATTCAAGTCAGGACTCTGGCTAGGCCACTGCAAAACATTAATGTTGTTGTCTGCTAACCATTTCTTCACCACGTTTGCTGTATGTTTTGGGTCATTGTCGTGCTAAAATGTCCACTGGTTCCCAAGGCCAAGTTTTTCTGCAGACTGCCTGATGTTGTTGTTGAGAATCTTCATGTATTGCTCTTTTTTCATGGTGCTGTTTACTGTGATTAGGTTCCCTGGTCCATTGGCTAAAAAACACCCCCAAAGCATTAGGTTCCCACCACCATGTTTGACAGTGGGGATGGTGTTCTTTGGGTTGAAGGCTTCTCCATTTTTATGCCAAATGAAGGCAACATCATTGTGACCAAATAATTCAATTTTTGTTTCATCTGACCATAACACTGAAGACCAGAAACCTTCTTCTTTGTCCAGATGAGCATTTGCAAAGGCCAAATGAGCTTTTGCATGTCTTAGAAGTGTCTGGAGAAGTGGCGTTTTCCTTGGTCTGCATCCGTGGAACCCAACAGTGTCCGTTGGACTGTCTGCCTTGAGACATTGCCACCAGCAGAGCCCAGATTCACCAGAATGGCCTTGGTGGTGATCCTTGGATTCTTTTTCACCTCTCTCACTATTCTCCTGGCCAGCACAGGTTTCACGTTTGGCCTCCGACAACGTCCTCTGAGATTTTCCACTGTGCGGAACATCTTGTATTTTTTAATAATACTTTGCACTGTGGCCACTGGAACTTGAAAACATTTGGATATGGCCTTGTAGCCCATTCCTCACTTGTGAGCAGCCAGAATGCACAGCTGCAGGTCCTCACTGAGTTCCTTTGTCTTAGCCATGAATGTCCACAGACCACCTGCAGAGAGCTGCTGTTTTTCACCTGTTGAGTTGATTAAAACAGCTATTTCCAATTAATCAGGGTAATTAGGATGCTTTAGAACAGCTTTGACTATTTGGAATGGTATGGAACTTTGGATTTTCCCAGAGACTGTGACAGTTTGTAGAGGGTATGAATAATTCTGGACATGATACTTTTTGCTCAAATGTAAATAAAAGCTGAGAAATATTTTTTTCCACAATGATGCATCTTGTACATCATCTTATTATCTTTTGTGAGACGCCTGTGTCATTTCCAGTCAAAAAATAACTTGCTAGTTGAATAAAAGTAACTTTAAGTCAAAATTTGCCAGGGGTATGAATAATTATGGGCTTAACTGTACATGTCTTTGTATTCTTTCTCTTATCCCCCAGTCTGTCACGTATCCATGTCTGCTATGTCCCAGTGTCCCTCTGTTCCTTGTTTCGTCATCCTCTGATGGTCTGTGTTCTTCCTCAAGAGTGTTTCCTGTGTTCAGGATTATTTACTCTCGACCAGGATTCCTGGCACTTTCAGAGGGGCCAGCAATAAATCTGTTTTTTGCTTTTTCAATTCAACCTTTTGTCCTTTTGGAGTCCTGAGTTTGGTTCCCAAACTTGCTCGTCACTAAGGAATTAAGGACACATTAGGTAACGAGAGGATGGCAATAGGTGGGAACTGTTGGTGGAACAAGCTGGAGACAGCCACAGTTACATAACTGAGGAAAATGAAAGAGCAAAACACAAAGATGAGACTTGGACAGAGTGGACATGAAGGGAACAAAGAGAACTATGACACAGAACTCTGGAATGAAAGCTTCAGTCCACCTTTTTATAAGAACAGGGACCAGAAACCATTTTGTAGACATAATGTTCAGAATCAAGAGTAATTTATTCTCTCCAAACTGGGAAATTGTTTTGTTACAGACCCTGTTCTTTGATTCAAACTTTGAAAGTTTGATTCTAGTAGTAGCCTTATAGCAATATTCCTGTTATGGTCCAGAGTCTGTGGACTTGGTGTTTATGCTTGAGTGTTTTAATATTCTGTGGTTTTGTTCATGTTGGGTTGTTTGTGATTATCCCTAGTGTTTTGTGTCCTCTCTGCTCTTCTGTTCCATGTTTCAAGTTCCTATGTTCCGTCTCCCCAGTCTGTGTTAAGTTTGCATGTTTAGAGGTTTCGTGGTGTGTTTCCTGTTTTTTTTTTTTGAAGGTTTGTTTCTCTTGTCAATGTTTCTAGTTTTGCTTCCAGTTTTCCCGTTATGTCCTATTAATCCCAGCCTTGTCTCCCTCCTGTCTCCCATTCCCCGATTGCCCTGTGTGTATTTAAGCCCTGTGTTTTCTCATGTGGATTGCTGGTTCGTCTGTGTTCTTTCCCTGCACCTCAAAGATTAAATCGATACTGGAAAGGTAGTTACTATCATACCACTAGCCTCTGAACTCATCATTTATGAAAACTTGATGTCTCCATCTAGTGTACCTTTAATGAATATGTTTGTAAGAATAAAAAGCATACATGAAGGTCATGTAAAATGTATTGGACAAGGATCATGTTATAATGTGTCACATTGTCAGTACAGAAAACTAAGCCAAATTTCTTTACAGGATTTCAGATCTCTGTATCTTCTCTTAACATGTGACCATGAATTTAGATAGTAAAAGATGTATTCAAATTATTGTTTGTAGCTGACACAAATATTTACTTGTTGTTCAGGTGGAATCTAAAGGAGCTACTGGATTTGGTCAAGTCACAAATGTGCAAAATGAATTAAAAAAAATGGGTTTGACAGAAACAAAGTATCATAAAAGTAAAACTAAAATTATGTAGAGATTGTAAAAGATTCTTGAATCAAATTCAGAAATTGTAAAAGAAATTGTGCAGATATGTATACATGCTGTGGACATTTAAAGAAATAAATGTTTTGAAGATGATGAAATAAGCCAAAAAATATCATAAAACATATACATGACATTTCCATCAACTGTTTACACACTATGTGTTTGCATTCCTCTGTGTGTTTGTGTGCACATAGTCCATCTTTATTTTTAAATTTCTCTGCATCTGTCCCATCACATGTTCCCCTTTTCATTCTCACTTTGTTTTTGCCAACACAAGCCCACCTGTGTCTGCTAAAATCAGTTAAACTGGTGATCTGCTGCTGACATCTGCTGCAGTGTTGTTCATACTGCAGCAGCACAGACATGAGAGCAAACTGTCAACAGGCCCTTTCTGCATGAAACAAAATAGCATCAAGTCCACAAAAGGACTGAGCAGGATCATGGCCAAACTTACATTTCTGACAAAAGATAACAGAATTACTGCAGGTAAGACCAACACAAAGTAATTCAGGTGCAACAGAAACAAAGTTCCTATAATTCTTCGTTTTTCCTCAGCAGGAACTGAGGTGGCAGCAGGCAGAGCTTTGAGGGTCCCAGCTAAACAAAGAATGAACAGAGGGGCAGGGTAGAAGGTAAAAAAATAGATGCGTTCAACTTGGTGTAGTAATATTGCAAGAAAGAGAGTGATAACACACATGGTCCAGACCAGAACAGAGACCAAAATAGAACCTTTAGTTTTTCTTATGAAGTTCAACATTGGACAGGAGATGAAAAAATACCTGCAACACAAAACAGACAGTATACTGATTGATGCCGTAGATAATAGTTTGACTGTAAGGACGCTTCACATCACAATAAAATGTAGTATACTTGCATTGAAAGACATATGAAAGATAAATACCTTTCCAGAACAATGCAGGTTTTGAAGTTGAGACTAGTTGTAACACCGAAGAAGAAAAACACTCCACAGACACCGGTGGGCTGATGATGGTCTTCCAGTTTAGCCAGCCAAAGAACTGGAGCACAGAGCTGGATTAGATTGGAAACCAGGAGGTATATATAATAGGGGGCAGGGCCTGGATCCCTTCGTCTCTGCAGAAAATATGAGATTTACAATAATAAGCCATTTTTTATATAACTCTATATATTGCTTTACTGTATTCAGTGTCTAGTGTCTCTGCAAAGGAAAGCAGGCCAAGAGTGCTTTTTACCTTGATAAATGAAATTATTGTTCCAAATGCTTTTTTATTTCCCCCTTCCTACTCATTAATGAGGATATAACTAAACACTATATAAGGTTTAAGGATTTAAAGATTACTGTCCAGGGCTTTGTGCAGCATGCAGGAATGGAGGACCCAAAATGCAGACTCCAGGAGGCAAACTGTAAACTCAAAAAAACTGCTTTCTTGCTGAACACCTTAAAAACCAACACTATCTAAACTGGGAATACAAATAAACTAAAATAGACAGGCTGGCAGGCAGAACACACAGTGGAAACTAAATAATAGAAACCTTAAATCAAAGAATATCGATAACCAAATCATAACCACTGGCTCTCCAGACCTTTAAAACTAAATCGAGAATGTGCTGGGTAAGTTCTTTTATTTTCAACAAAGCCAACTGAGTCCATTAACAGATTAAATGTCATGTTGAGGCAGTCATTTTTAGCATCTACATCAATGGTGGGCAGCTCCAGGCCTCAATAGCCAGTGTCCTGCATCAAGATGTGTTCTTGATCCAACACAGCTGATTTAAATAGATAAATTACCTCCTGAACATGTCCTGACATTCTCCAGAGCCCTGGTAATGAACTAATCATTTGATTCAGGTGTGTTGACCCAAGGTGATATCTAAAAGGTGCAGGATACCGGCCCTTGAGGCTTGCAGTTGCCCAGCCCTGATCTACATAAATGTTAAAATTGTCCACAATAAAATAATTATTGTGGGTGATTGACTGCAACTCTGGATAGAATCAGAGCTCATGAGGCTGCACCGGCTACAGGGACCTAGCTAAATATGGGCTGTGAAGCCAGGTCTCCAGTAATCCGGGCCTCCAGATCTGCAAACACTAGTATCATTGTCACTAAAGGAGGCCAAGGAGTAACCAAACATCTTACACAATGAGCAGGAAAGAGAGGGAAGGACAGCTGAAGAGCACATGCTGCTAGTGAGTTGGCTACAAGCTCAGCTCAGCTAAAGAATCCATAAAGACACAGTGAGTGAATACCGTGAATATAATTCATGAGTGAATCAACAGAGCATGCTTGGCTAAAGCACATAAAGACTGGACTATGAAATGAGACATTATCAAAGTTTTTAATTAAACAGACAAGTTACACAAAACCACAACTGTGTGTTGCAACAGGAACAGGAAGTCAGTGCCACCCCAAGGAGAAAGCCCCTAGTGATGCAGATGCAAACAGTTTTCTTTTCCCAAAGACAACCTTGTCTGATTTTATTGTCATTCTAGGTCTGCTAGACTTTGTAGTATTAAATCTTCAAATACTGAGAGATGGACGTAATTACATACATACCGCACAGCACATACAATAGATGATCAGTATGGTCAAAGGAAGGCAGACACAGACGTCAATCCACATTACCACTTCAACAGGCTCCATCTGTGTTCGCGCTTCAGTGATGAAGATGCTATAAATAAATTGTCCATCATTTATCTTATAAAATAGGCACAAAGTTAGTACTGCTCTTGAGCAGAGGTGAAATTAGAGATACAAATGTCTTGATGCATGCTCAATCATCCAGGTAAGAGAATCCCAAAAAGTTGATTCTGTTCATCTGGACGTAACGTTCTTAGTGGGAGAAGCATTTCATCACTCATCCAAGTGACTTCACCATGAATAGATACAAATGTTTTGAGAATGGTTTATTAAACCAAAAGTTAGTCATTAGAGTTGAATGTTAGCCATCTTTATTATCTATTACACGCTTAAGTAGAGGATAAAATAAACCTTAATTGTATCAAACATTGCATCAAAACAATTTCTAGTGAGATGAAAATACCAGTTACTGATATTCCTCTGGCAGAGGCCGAGTGTGTGCGTTTGCAAAAAAGGACTCAAACGCAGACCAGAAACAGAACATGACGTGGATCAACAAAAAAAAAAAAAAAAAAAAAAAAAAAAAAAAACACACACAACAAGCTGTTTATTAAGCCTAGCAAAAAAGGTACAAATAAAGGGCATGGGTGAAACTAAGCAATAACCTAAACTGGGTGAACTAAAACTAAAACATGGAAAAAAAAAAAAACCCAAAACAAAACAAAACAAAAAAAAAACCTTAAACATGGTGAACTGACATGGATACTTGAAGACGTGACGTGGACGAGCAGTTTAGTAAGGGCTGGCAAAGAAGTACAAAACAAAAGGCAAAGGTAAAACTAAACAAACTAAACTGGGTGAACTAAGATTAACGCATAGAAAAACCTTACAGATGGAACCTGGCATGGAAACCTGGGAAAAACCTGGATGCATCACATGAACACAGCAAACGATCTGACAAGGAAAGACTGACAACACACGGACTAAATACACACAGGAGGCTAATGAGGGAAGCGGCAACACACGGGGAAACAGCTGACTCACATGAACATCATGATGTCACAAGGGGAGTGTAAAACTAAAAACATTGAACATAGGAACACACGACCCCTTCAAAATAAAACAGGAAACATAATGAGACACAGACATGACAACATGAACTTGACAACATAAGACACAGACATGAAACACATGAAGGGCAAGGGAGACTTCACAGGGGTTGAAAACACAAGGGGAAACTAATAAGTAAATGAACATAGGTAAGCTAATGAACTTAAACAACCATAACATCAAAATAAATGAAAACTCAAAACGCTGGGTCAAAAGACCCAGGAGCGTGACAGTTCCTTCATTTCAGTAGGATATCTGATGACACAGACTTGTCCTGATTATAAAACACTTTCCTTATTAATGTTTTCCTCTTCAAATAGAAAATATGCATATGAAAGGAAAAAATCACATTTACTTGCCTCAGGTCTGCTTCTAGTTGAACCACTGTATACAATCTGCTAGAGTCTGTTTTGAACAAGGAAGCTGGGGCAACATACTTTACACTCCACCCTCCACTTACATACATTCGCTTTCAGACTGGAGCGACATTTATCTTTAAAGAACAGACAGTTTTTTATTTTCAGGGTCTAGTGCCCTTTATTCATGTTTAAAACTATTTCCAAGAGCCCTGGATCCAGCCTTGAGCTGGCCTCTGTCTCCTAAAACAGAGCAGTAAATTAACTATGAGAATGTTTTTATAATATAATTATAATGATACAAAAACAAATATTCAAAAAATGGTTCCTAATACTTTCCATAAAATACACATCATATTGTATTTAATAAGACGTGCAACTATCAACTGAGACAATAAGGAATGTGTTTACTGAGGTCGAATAGGGTCAAACTATGTCATAATACCAGGTCGTAAAGGAATTTATTCATGATCAGACTTCTCTTTGAAACCAGGAAAGTCATCCCCTGTTGACCCTTACATAGAATACAAGTTAATTTACTTTCATATTAGTTAGACATTTCAAAGCCATAAACTCCTTCTATCTTTTATATACACTCAATCACAGTGTTCAGTGCTCAATGGGCCAGTTTGTTCTGAGCTAAGTGCTCTCAAAGCAAAATGGAATTTTTTATTTAGGTGAAGTAGAAGAATTCTATGAAACTTCAGAAACAGGGAGTAAACAGCAGAATTTAAAAGTAGAAAGCCTTCCAGACACACAAGGCACCACAAACAAAAACTGACAGAAGACAAATGACGAGTATGACTATTTCCGAGTTTCACCGAACACCGAACTTGGGAGTGATGTAATTCCTGAGTTTAAAGTTCTTTTACATCTCAGTAGTTATGTCAAAAAAAGTAAGAGACAAGGTAGAGCTATTCAGGTCTCACTAGAAATACAACATAGTACTTTTCTTTATGCACTTAAAAATATAGCTGCAACACATCCATGAATGGAGCCTGCTGGTACTCCGTGTGGCTTATTTAACAAATCACAAATACAGAACAGGGCAGCATAGATTAAACAAAATTACAGTTTTACTGTTATTTATATTGGATTGTTAACTCAGGGGGGCTGGGGCTGCTCCTACTTACCGAGTATAAAATCCAAATAGAAGAGGCCTTCCAGATTCAAACTCAGATTGGGAACTCAGAAATTTGGACTTTTGACTCATGCAGGAACACACCATAAAGATGCAGAGAAAAGTCCTTAGGGTAGAGGAGAGACATGTGGGCAATAAGACACAGCTGAGACAAATTATCTTCTTTGACAACTAGACAGGGGGAAGTGAGACTTAAGGCAGGGCACAAAAGACAAATGAGTATCAATATAAGACATGAAGCAACAGAATAGTAAAGGTCCTAACATAGAAATGAAGATTTTGCAAGAAAATTACAAGAGTATACTAAAATATGCAACAAAAACATGAAGATTTAAATCTAACTGTAATCACTAACCGAAAGGGGAGGCAAGTCGTCCCCCTTGTCCCCAGATTCTGCATTTTCACAACATTGCTTGGAGCAGGAACTATCTGGATCACACAGGAAACACAGAGGCACCAAACAGGAATCTGTTTTCAATAACAAATATGATGGCATTAAAGTCTATAGAAAGGTACTGACCTTTCAGGTATAATTCTTTATTTAACTCCACACAAAAGGCAAACCATAGTATAATTGACTCATGCATCATATTCACATTTTTAAAATGAATGTTTTTGTAAATAACGGGTTTTGAACTAGCAAAGCTGCTACAAGTGTAGTTAAACTTTCAGTTTAGATCACCACAGCCTCTCACTTTTTCTCAGAAAAGGATTACTCACTGGGGCTTTCGACTACTTCAACCACTAAAGACTAAATTTACTCGTGGTTTATTACTTACCACAAGTATTTCTATTTCTAACACATACAGCTGAGTGGAAATTTACTTCTCTCTAAAGGGTTGAGGGATAAAAGAAAAAAACATCTCAATTGCTAAATATTCAAAAGCATGGACACCACTGCACAGAGGAATAGATAAATATATCCTGCTGATGTTTAGCAATAGTCAGAGTTTAGTTGGAAACACATCATGGTTTTGGTGTAAAACAAACAAACAAAAAAAATACATTAATTCATCCAGCCTTGTCCTGTAGCCTTGTATTGTTTGAGTTTTCAGTACGGGAAAGTACCACAAATGTGCAAACATGTCTGCATGGGCTAGCAACTAACCCTGAAATGAACATAAATTCTCCATGTTCCCCAACAGTCCAGGACACAGCACCTTCTTCCTGTATTTATTTTTGTTGCTCATGCTGCAGATGCATCTGGCCAATAAGTAGACTGAACCATCTCACATGGTTTGTTGTTAGCTTTTTGGTTAGCTTGGTGTCACTTAGAATTTTATCTTTGTGAAAAAAGCTACAAGTTTACAAGTGTCAACTGATTTGGACCAGAGTCAATAAACTTAGTCTGTAAAAAGGCCAATAAATCATGTCATTGTTAGGCAAGGCAAGTCAAGTTTATTTATATAGCACAATTCAACAACAAGGTGATTCAAAGTGCTTTACAGAGACATTAAAAACAAAAACAAATAAAAGGCATGATTTAAAATTGATTAAAACAAACAAACAAACAAAACAGTATATAAAATCAAAAATTAGAACAGTAGATAAAATCATCAGTTAAAATGTAAGTTTTGAAATTAAGCTTAAAAGTGCGGATTTGGTGCTTTATTCAAATGCAGCTGAGAATAAGTGAGTCTTCAACCTGGATTTAAATAAACTGAGTGTTTCAGCTGCTCTGAGGCTTTCTGGGAGTTTGTTCCATATGGAGCATAAAACCTGAATGCAGCTTCTCCGTGTCTGGTTCTGACTCTGGGAACTGATAAAAGACCGGATCCAGATGACCTGAGGGATCTGGAAGGTTCATACTGGGTCAGGAGGTCACTGATGTATTTTGGTCCTAAACCATTCAGAGCTACTACATCAATATGTTGTATACAATCAATAATAGGGGTTGGGTCTATCCAGTAGACATAAGATTTTACAAAAGCAAAGGTAAAATTTAAATCTTAAACTTTATAACAAAATTCATTTATAATTCTAATGTTTAACTATGCAAAAAATTACCACACACATAATTTGATTCTTGTATATTTTATATTCATGTTTCATGACACGTGCAATAAGATTAAGTGCAATACTCTTTATCTGACAAAGTTGTATTTTTACTCAGTTGTATATAGCATTTGTATTCTATTTTTATCCTATTGTATATATTATTTTATTCTATTGTATATAGTCCTTCCATCTTCATCCGCTTTATCTGGGGCCGGGTCGTGGGAGCAGCAGCCTAAGCAGAGAAGCCCAAACCTCCCTCTCCCCAGCCACCTCCTTCAGCTTATCCGGGGGAACACCAAGGCGTTCCCAGGCCAGCTGAGAGATTTAGTCTCTCCAGCATGTCCTGGGTCTGCCTCCTGGTGGGACATGCCCGGAACACCTCACCCGGGAGGCACCCAGGCATCCTTGTCAGATGCCCGAACCATTTCATGTGGAGGAGCAGCGGCTCTACTCTGAGCCCCTTCTCTGGCCGAACTTCTCACCCTATCTCTAAGGGAGAGGCCAGCCACCCGTCAGAGGTAGCTCATTTCCGCCGCTTGTATCCACGATCTTGTTCTTTCGGTCAGCCATAGGTGAGGGTAGGGCTTGTATATAGTATCCATCCATCCATCCATTCACTTCCGCTTATCCTTTTCAGGGTCGCGGGGGGCGCTGGAGTCTATCCCAGCTGTCATAGGGCGAGAGGCGGGGTACACCCTGGACAGGTTGCCAGTCTGTCGCAGGGCCAACACACAGGGACAGACAACCACTCACATTCACTCGCACACTCACACCTATGGGCAGTTAGGATTCCCCACAAACTGCATGTCTTTGGACTGTGGGAGGAAGCCGGAGTACCCGGAGAGAACCCACGCAAACACGGGGAGAACATGCAACACTCCACACAGAAAGACCCCGGCCTGATCGTGGAATTGAACTCAGGACCTTCTTGCTGTGCGGCAACAGTGCTAACCAACATGCTTGCATATAGTATTTTATTTTATTCTATTCTGTACAGTTGTGTACGGTGTCTTATTCCTATTGTATTCCAGTGTTCTCTAATTTTTGCTATATAACTTTGCACTGTCCACTTTCTGCTGTAACAAAACAAATTTCCCACGTGTGGGACTAATAAAGGTTATCTTATTTTATCATCATCATTTCTTTCTTGGCTCTTGACGGAGGCAGTCACACTTTCTCCTTCTCCCTATCTTTCCTGCTTGGCTTCTCAAGTCTTTTGTTTAGTCTCGCTTATTCTCTAACCCTAAGAGAGTCTCCCAGACTTGTTCTCTAAAAACCTAAAGAAGAACTAACCTAAAGATCAACTGGTCTCATAACGGAATTGACACCTTCCTGGGCTTGGGAGAGCCCAGTCCTTGAGTGGCACCTTTAACAGACTGAACAAGACTAAAAGAGTTCACTAAGTCCAGAAAGTTCTTGGCCAGGGGCTTCCCTGGGCAGCAGACGTGTATATTAAAATCACCATGCATAAGGATCTGGTCAATTCAATTCAAATTCTTTATTGTCCAAAAAGGTGAAATTAGTTTAGCAGCAGACATAAAAGTAAACAAAACCATAATATAAAATAATAATGACAATAATAGTAATTGAAAGTCACAGGACGGTTATTTGCCATTAAGGAGATGGGATGCAGTGGGGATAAAAGAAACCTGGAGTCTTTTAGTCTTCCTCACAGGTACTCTAAAACGGCGGCCAGAAGGCAACAACTCAAACTCACTGTGAGGTGGATGGTTCAAACAATTAAAAATAGAATGAGCTTTCCTAAGCACATTTTTGTTGTAAATGGCCAAAAGTCCATCTTGCCAGCGCCCTGAAATTGTGCTACCAACCAATTCTTATTCTTCACGTCCAGGTTACTGAACCAGGCAGCTATACAAAAAGCCATCACAGATTCAATAAAACTTCTATAAAACAAAGACAACATCTCAGATGAGGCATTAAAAGGTCTAATTTTCCTTAACAAGAACAGTCTTTGTTGAACTTTTTTAGTAGTGGCATCAGCATGAGATTCAAAACACAGTTTATTTGTAACTCTCCACAATCCCAATATCAGCATCTTTATTGATAGTAGGTGATGAGCTATAAGAGGACTTCCTAAAATCAATAACCATGTCTTTAGTTTTTGACACATTTAGTGAAAGGAAGGACTCATCATACCAATCCACAAAATCATCTCCAACCTGCCCATGGCCTGACTCATCCCCCACAAGAAGACCGACGATCACTGTGTCGTCAGCAAACTTCAAGATGTGTCTGTTAGAAAAATTACTGCATAAGCGATAAAAAATCGCACACAACAGAGAAGGAGAGTGGCCGAGTTCACACAAACAAGAGTTCAAAACTGCTGTGGTGTATCGATGGGGATAGCTGCTTAAAGTCAGGATGTGCCTTGAAAATAACAGCTAGCCCTTCACCGCAGCCAGAAACTCTCGGAACACTAAAAAAGGCACAGCCAGCCAGCAGTAATTCAGAAAAGACACTTAACTCACTGGATGGAATCCAAGTTTCACTCAAAGAAAATCCAATACATGGGAAGAGAAACATTCCTTCTACAAGAAGGTCTTATTTTCACCGATCTGGCATTAATTAAACCCAACCTGAGAGGAACTGGGTTGGGAACTTCCAAGGCAGTGACAACTAGATCCATTGGTTGGAAGTTTGTTCACTCCACTCCACGCCAACCAGGAGTCCACCGGGTCCAAAGCACCCAGTGGCACCAAGAGTTGCAGACAGGATCGATGATTGGAGTGAAGTTCATGGGGAAAACAAGAAATCCGGATTCTCAGCTTGACGAGACGACCTCCACGGTTACCCCGTCTCCTACGTCGCTGTTAATCCAGTGGCAGTAGTAAGGAACGCCAGTGCTGTGGTGTTACTTCCAAATAGGGAGGCAGAGTGACCTTGGTTGTCATTTCCAAACCGAGCTAAAAGTTGGGTGAATAAACCCATTTCCAATAATGTCTGGCAATCATAAGACAATATTGGGCTGACATGTTGCACAAAATTAACTAAAAGCAATAAAATAAAACAAATAAAAGAGTGATAGATGGTCTGTCAAACGCACAGGCGCCATTTTGGATTATTAAGAAGTCATAAGCTTCCTAAGCTGGAAGAGTGAAGTCTGCTCAAGAATACCTGTAAGAAAGAGAGGAAGTTGAATTATTTACCTTTAAGTTTGTATATAGTATTGTACAGCCTGAAACTACTGAAAATCACTAAACCACTCTACAATTTGAGTGTGACTGCATGAGTGTGTGTATGTCTGTCTAAAACATACAATGAAAAACATTAGAATGCAGATATTACTGACTTGACTGTGAATGCCTGTAAGTCGGGGGTTGGGGTGCATAGCGAGTTGCCACAACTTCCTTTCAAGACAAGCTCTAAAAACATCCTCCTGCGGATTTCAGTGACTAGTTCAGTGGATCAGCACTGAGCCCAGTAAGGTATATGCTCACAATTATTAATATAAAGTCTTAACAGTATGTCCTTAAACTTGTAAATGTAAATGTGTATATGGTTATCAGCAAACTGAAGTTGTTTCTACTCAGCTTACTTGACAGAGAAATGATGATAGATCAGTCATTTGCTTTTATCTTTACTACAAAGCAATAAAAATGTTAATGTAATTAACATAATGTAATTTAATAATACAGCTAGGGCTGCACAATTAGTCGTTAGAAAATCGCAATATCAATTCATACTTATGTGCGATCTCATTTCCAAATGACAACGATTAAAAAAAAAAAAAAAAAAAAAAAAAAGATGACAATTGTACCACATTTTGATCTGGGACATAATCTGCATGAAAACAAGCGCTCGCTCTTGCTGCTCAACAAATGACAAGGGCGGAGCCTTATACCACGTGATACAGAAGTCAGCTGGCAGGGAAAAAAACAACGGAGAGCACGTGAGAGATGACGAAGCTGTAAGGCCACGAAAGTGACAGGAGAAAATCTGTCCTTGTCAACCACCCAAACATCAATAACGGGAACCTTATACAGCGCTTCCCCATACTCGTCCAACTTCCGCAGGCACAAAGAAATTACGGAGGCTATTACTTATCAATGGCTCCCATCAACACTGCAAAACGAAGGATTTAGGAAAATGATCAACACCCTAGACAAACGCTACACAGTGCCGTCCCACAACTATTTTTCAAATGTTGCACTACCTGCTCTATACACGCAGTGTCGAGCAACGGTGGAGACAGAATTACAAGCAGTACAACATTTTGCGGCAATGACAAAATGTGATACATTTATTGTTTTTATGTTTATTTATTATGTTCAGTCTCAACTGTTACGAAGTTGATGTGCAGTTAATAAGTGCAATAAATATTTATATTGGAAAAGAAAATCGTGAGAGAATCGTGATCTCAATTCTAAGCAAAAAAATCATGATTCTCATTTTATGTAAAATTGTGCAGCCCTAAATACAGCTGTCTAAATTTTCTGTTAGTGTCCCTATAAAAGTGTCCCTAAGCTAATATAATGTTCTATTAATGAAGGCCAAAGAGGAATAAAAACTATAGAGAGGGTTTCTGATATTCTGCTCCCTTAAGTCAAACTTTTAGAAGTTGCAAAAGAAAATAATAGATTACCCACAAACTGAATATCGACAAGATTTACTGCAGTAGCTGAAAGATCCGCTGGAAAAGGTACAAATGAGATGATAGAATCAGAAGCAGAATACTTTATTAATCCCAAAGGAAATTATAGGTTAGCACACTATGATGCATGCGCACTAACAAAGGAACTTTCTGACCAAACTTAACACAAACATCACATTGGGAAGAGATGTCAGGGAGGCAGGCTGATAGGAAAAACAACGGAAATACACAACATGAGGTGAGAGGAGGAGAAATAAAACTCCACTCAGACTGGGCTCCTAATGGGAGAACAGTTTGAGAACAGAAAAAACACCACGTCACAAAAGCATATGACTGTAAATACACCACAGAAACACAAGGGTTGGTAAGAGTAAGAGAGAGCCGGTTTAGACAGGAGGGAACAAGCACCGAAGGCATTTGGAAAGGGAGGGGGGATGAGTGTGTATCAGTGTATGTGTATGCGTGTGTGTGTCCTTCGCCCTGTGTGTTTTTACTTTTATTTTTTAAAAGTCTCTCTCTCTCTCTCTGTCATATATACACATATATATATATATATATATATATATATATATATATATATATATATATATATATAGATAGATAGATAGATAGATAGATAGATAGATAGATGGATTACAAAAAAATACAACTCTGTCATATATACCTTATATATAGTTTTAAAAAATAATTTCAATTGAAGGCAAATGTACCATACTGGTGCAGATACATTATCCCAAACAATATCTGTCAGACATTTTATTTTACTTTAGTCACCATCTCTTTCAGCTTTTTACATTTTCATCTTGTAACAGACAACACACTCCTCTACATTGGCCCCAGTATGCAGTGCACGCGCTTGGTAGTCATGTCAGAGGAGGAGAAGAAGTCAGTTCTGATGGAATGCCACAATAACCCTGTTACCGGGATCACAATGGTGTTAGAGGTACCCAAAACAGGGTTGTTGCTGGCTATTACTGGCCAACATTGAACCAGGACATCAGTGAATGGGTATGGCCTTATTTCAGTTAACAAGATAAAGAACCTTGTCTTTACTTGCACCCTTAAACATTTCAACATTAGTTTCTGTGTGTGTGTGTGTGTGTGTGTGTGTGTGTGTGTTTTTTAATTGTTATCAATTTACATCAACTGGTTTTACGGTATCCTTGAAATATTTTTTGGGATATATCTTTCAGGTCAGATTTGTTTGGGGAAAATGTTTGGGGAAAATGGTTGATAACATTCTCATTTTTATTGCGTATTCAACACTTTTTCTGCTGTAGTAGATAGCTTTTCACTCTGATTTTTGTGTAATTTTTTTGTAGGTTCTTCGCAACATTGAGAGGGCACAGGACACCCAGAAGAAGACCTTTGCAACATGGAAAAGGAAGCAGGTAAGACAGTGTGTTGTTCAAGCAGGCGATGATGTTCTTTTGTCAGGTGATCCAAAGAGACGACGCACTGGAGATGCATTATTGAGCCAACACCAAGGACCGTACACTGTGGCCAGCATCACGCCAAAGGGGGTGGCCACTATTGTGAAGGGGGCAACTTGCCAGAATGTAAACGTGTCCAGGCTGAGGAACTACCTAAGATCAAAAAGTAAAAAGAGTATGACATGCAATAAGTAGTCGCAATTACATTTTGATTTAATGTTAAAAATGGATTAAAGTTTGTATGTCATGCCACATATTTGCATATTATCAGATCTACCAACGGATAGGAAGTTTCTCCTGGACCACTCATATGAGACTCTGGAATGGCAGATTGATCATCAGTATGCCAGTCCAGGAGCAAAGTGGCAGAAAGACTTGGAACCTCTTCAGTCCAGTCTGGTAAGGCACGTTTCTGTGCAGTCATGTTAAATCTTTGTAAGTCAAAGTCGTTGATGGTTTTAGAATTGCTGAAGCATGAGAGTAATTCCAGCCTTATTTAGTATTTTCCCTTTCATTCGTTTTCTTTATTATTTTCTATAATATTTTGAAGCAAATTCACATGATGTGCTCTTTTCATTTAGCTCGAATATGTTTTGGACCAAAATCTACCTCTAGGAGAACTCCTAGTGAAGGAAGACAATATCTGCCTGACTCGGGAAGACTTCTGAAGCCTGGGTTTGGAACACATGGAATCTACTGTAAGTATATCTTGTTACTTTAGCTAATGTACCGCAAAGAAAATATCATGTAATGCAAGATTTTTGTGTTTTTGTGTGCACCATTGATCAGGCCAAGTTTGCGTTGGGGGAACATCCAACGTTGGATCTCCATTTTTTCATCTACAAGTTTGGCCAGAAGTCACGTGAACCTCTGATCTTGTCCAAAATCACGGACTTTGACAACATCATTTGTTGTTCTCTCCATGTGGCATGCAGTCTGACGCCAAAAGACCCAAACATGCAATTGTTTTGGTCCAGAGCGGGGTTACAGCACTTGGTTGGTCCAAGAGTCACGTTGTTTACCGCCATGTCCATGCATGAGTGTGCAAACATGCAGACGGAGTTGTACCAACACGAGTTGGACGTCGATCCACTTTTGGCCCACATTGCGACACTGCCCTTTGTCACCTTTTGGCAGTTCTACATGGACAGTCCTCACACCCACTACAAGTCCACGTTCCGCCACCCAATCAGTGGGTTGATAGTCAATGGTTGCCTCAGCCACCCCAACTATGTGAAAGCTCTTGATACCCGTGCGGAGGACTACTATGTACACATGCGGGACCTTGCCCAGAAGTGCATATGCCCATTTTCCTTGCGCATGGAGATGGTCCAGGCGCTGGATCAACATGAATTGGGAGTACTCAAGGAACCTATCCAGGCTCACTCTTTCTTCCGCATCCTTCACTTCCAGAAGCTATCGGATGAACTCCCCTTGGTGGTACCTTTAAGTGGGGGGAGGAAGAGTCCAGTCTGCAGTTCATCCTGTCAAAATGTCTCACCCACATGGTCGAGGAGCTCTGGGATCAGTGTAAACAGTACAGGGGCAAGGGCGGTTTCCTTCCAGTCTGAAGAGCCTTTCAGCTGGAGATAGCGCTTGAAGAGGCATTTCATGGACACCCCTTGTCCAACCTTGACATTGTCTATTCTTCAGCCCTGGGCACAAGTTCTCGCCACAAATTCAGTGCCACGCATATCCGGGGCTTCATGGTGCTTGGTCCTGCCACAGGGGCAGCAATTGACGACACACCTCCACCTTTATCACACTGGACCAAGGACAACCTACAGGTTCTGCGAGTCCAACGGCTCTTCTACCTCACATGCAACATGGAATGTGAGCCGTCAGTACTTGGCCCTTCACTTGTTCTCCTCTTGCTGCAAGATATTTTCCGTAGGAATGAAAAGATCCCTCTTGCTGAGCTCCAAGCAACTAAATGCCCTGAGACTTTGAAGGGACACATCAATCTATCATCATTAGTTGAGAACCTCGCTACAAGGGAGTCCTTTCCAAATCCATTCACCTTTTCCAGGGCCAGGAAGCTCATCGAAGAGTCCGGCAAAGATGTTTCAGAGTGCCTGAAGGCTGGCTTCCTGGAAATGAAGCTGAGGTGGTTTCCTGACCTTAAATTTCGAGATCTCAGAGGAACGCGCCGGGCAACCTGGAACTTTGTGGACTTTGTAGAAGTCCACAATGACGACAAAGAGCCTTCAATTGAGGCACGTTCGTCAGCCTTGGTAGGAGACATAGCCATGGAAATGGAGCACCGCTCGCTTTGCTATGCTCGCAATCTGGAAAGGTACCGCGAACATGGCATGCCATGGTTGATCCACGTCCTGAAACGGCTTCCAGGAACAATTGATGCCTCTACTCATAAGAAAATCCTTGTCCTCGTCAGTTCAATAGGTCTCCTCATGAACCGTGATTTTGTATGCTACGACAAGATCAAGGATCTGCTAATGGAGCTCAAGGTCAGCCAAGCGGACCTTCAGAAGTGGAAGATCATGTCGACATCTGTTTGTGACAGAACCTTTGGATTCACTTTGTACAAGCTGCACTATGACATTCCATACCGGATGGTGCACCATCCAGTAACTTCAAAGAAGAAGCCTCCAACACTCCTACTGGAACAGGATCCCGTGGAAGTTCCCGTCGAGCTAGAGGATGAAGAACCTGACACTGTGATTACAAGAGTTGTGTTCATGCCAGCCAATGTCAGTAGGCAGTGGTCAGAAGAGGAGCTGTCGTTTGTGAAGACAGACCCTTCAGTCAGGGTCAAGGATGGATACCGTCAGTATGTGCAGAACTGCAAGGCTGCAGATGGCGCCGATGGCCTTTTCGGTTCTGGAGATATGGCGAATCGGACCAAAATGGATGGGACACATAAGGGAAAAACAACAGAAATGAGGAGAGATTTCAGTGTCGGGAGAGGGCCTGTGATGCTGGGAGATTTTGTGACAGTGCATGGTTTACCTGCGTGTGCTGAATGCTCCCTACAGGTCCCAGGAGGAGGAGGAGATGAGGAGGCAGCGGTCGGCTGGGGTTTTGTGTGTGTTTCCTTTAGGGAAAAGATGTTCACATTACTGATCTCTACATCGTGGCCACCGGGAAGGATCCACAAGTCAACCTGCTTCGTTGCTTGCCGGTATGTTTTTTGTTGATTTTTCTCCTGTGTATTTTTACTCATTTGTACCAATACCTGTAGGAAAACTTTAGGTCCAAGGACATCCTGCTTTTTCCAGCTTGAAGCAGGCAGGCAGGTGAAGCTGACTATTATCTGCTCTGTGTGAGTGCCCTTTGTCTTTCTCGCGCTGTGTTTTTTCATCTCATAGAAAATAATGGAGGTTGTCATGTCGTCTTTTCATGGATGATGACATGTCCATTTCAGGCTATATTGGTAGCTAAGAGACAGATACTCTTTCTGGACTCACTTCGCCCTGATGGTTTTGGAGATTATCTCTACCGAGCCATATTTAGGTTGACACTAAAGAAATGACAAGTTTTTCTGGCCTTGTTCAATGGCCAAGTGCGTTCTTTGGCAAGATCATCTAAAAGCAGCCTCATTCTTAGGCTACTTCATGATAGGTATGCACCGATACTGGGTCCAGGCCCATACGGTTCAAATGGAATCGTATCCATATCTTTTGTTAACCAATACCATGAACAGATACTTGAAGTGTGGAAAATCGGTAAAAGTTTAACAGAAAATGTTTATTTTTCACCCATATTTAGAATTTTTGGGTCATTTCAATTAATATATATATATATTTTAAAAAAATCTTATTCACCATTATTATTTGTAACAAACACACACAAAAAAATAAAACCTGCCTTCAAATTCATTCCATTTTTTGTGTGGTAGAAGTATCAGCATTGGTACTTGGTATCGGTAAATACTCAGATCCAAGGATCTGTATCGTATCAGTTTGAAAAATGTATTGTTGCATCCCTACTTTCTGAATTTATTTGTTAATGGCAAACATTTAATTTTTGTGTTATGTGTATTCTCTACAATGCCAGGAGAGTAGCAGCCTTTATTGACTCTGGATCCTGGATGGAGAAAACAGGAGGAGACCTTGAGGTATGTTTTCAATGCAAAAGTTTGAAAGCTCATCAGGTACATAATAATTCAATAAAAAAAAACAAAAAAACAAAAAAAAACTAGCAGGTGCATGTCAGCTCTCTTCATTTAAGGACACATTTTTCTTTTTAGTTCTTTTCCCAGCAGTTCAATGGAAATTGCTGCAGCATCTTTATGCTGATGGTGAGAATTTTCCTTTTCCTGCCATTACTTCAATATAACATTAAAACATATTAAAGATGTCTTTTACTTTACAGTATGCTCTCTGCATCAGCACCTCATCTCCACTATCTTTCACAGAGGTAAGCTTTTCACAGAGGACAACAATGAGAGAACCAGTTGTAGAATATAACCACAGGAATTTATGACATTTAACGGAGTTAGAAGTTAGCAGGAAGTTAGCTCGCTAGCTTCCATCTAAATACAATATAGCATGTCCTGACTGTGGGGTGTTGGAAACAGATTAAAACGTACAGCTCTGCTATCACTTCCAACATAAATGAAGACAGAAAACTAAACAGCAGTGACGTTTGTAGGGTTACTGAAGTTTGGCTAGCTGGTATATAATGATGTGCTACGTGACCGCTAGCGACACAGCTATGTTAGCATAATATAAACAAGCTAACTTTTTTCCCACTCGATAAAAGTTAACGTGAGTGTTCTTAGTGATCAGGAACAAATGTAATCGCATGGCAGGATGCTGTAAATGGACCAAACTTCAGCCGGGAGAACAACTGAGATTATCCATCCACAATACGAGGTTAGTCATTCATATACTGCTGCATGGGCTGTGCTGTAGTTACATCGTAAGCTTTTAAAAACTGAGCTTAAATAAATGATTAGCGGAAATAAAAGCCGAGGGAGGTCAACAGTGATCACTGACTGTTTTTAGGAGCTTTTTGAGATTAAATAGAAGAAAATACAAAGCATTAAACATGTTAACAACACAAAAGCCATATTAAACGCAGACTACTTAGGCCCGGAAGTAGGATTCGTCACGTCATCACTTAATAATCGTATTTCATTTTTATTTAAAATGTTGATGTAACTGAATTAGTAATTAGAATCACAGGTAGCACCATCAGGGCAGAAAGAGGCATTATTCAGTAGTGGAATGAAGTAATAGTTATGAAAACGGTACTGAATGTAATGTATTTTCAGTCCTCATATTTCTGTAACTTGGTGGACAAATTTTGTATTTTCATTATTGTTGCCTGACCTATATTTTACAATTACCAGCATGTGTCCTCATCGACATATTGGAAGAGGTTGTTCTACACGAAGGGGATACAGCATCTTCAAAGTGGCTCTGGTGTGCTCCATGTTCAGAGACCTTGTGTCTACTGAATATTTCAGAAGACGAGCACACTTCAAGTGGCTTCACAGTAAGGGCTGCAGTAAATTATGAAATTATTATATGTACAGTTTTTTTTCCACTGGCAGCATGTAAATGTTTTTTGTTTAGTTTTTTTTGCTTGTGCTTTACACAGGCGTCTGCTCATGGAGCAGGTTCTCAGAAAAGTACAGAACATTATTTTAACATGTACACAATTGAGATCTGCCTTCAATGTGGAGATCAGTACAAACACTGCCCCTGAGGTATAAAACACTGTATAATCTTATATTGTTGTCATTACAAACAATGAAAATCTCACTGATGCATGACATGATGAAAACCATGCTGCTTGGAGCCCTTTCTTCTCTCTGTTTGATTTTTTATTTTTTTTATTTTTTTTTGGTATTACAGGATATGTTGGCACAGGTAAAAGAGGACAACTACGGGCATTTTATTCGGGGAGAGAGGCGCCCAGGCTACTGCAGCCACATTTGCATGCACCTGAACAACACACACACACACACACACACACACACACAGGTTTTAGTGACAGGGTTCCCCATTTGTGGTTCCCCCACATGTTGGTTTGTGTTCTGATACCTGTGTTCATTTGTGACAATTTTTGCTAATTCTTGTGTTTTTGGTTATCACCGGTTTCTTTTCATTGTTTGTTTAATTTCTTTTGCCCTCTGTGGCCTGTCCTCGGTGGAGTTCTTTGTTACTGCTTACTAGCCAAGAAGTCATAATGAGCAGTGTTTTGTTTAATGTTGTTTAAAATTACATTTATGAAATATATCTGGGTTGTAACACATCCTCTCTACCTGTATCTGTTGTTCATGTTCTTGAAAATCTGTTGTTTGTGTTCAGTATTGTTACAGTAAACCTGTCAATCTGCTGTATTATGATGGTGCATTTTCAGCTTTCATATCAAAATATAGCCTAGTGTGTATAAAAACTTGTAATATGTCACGTGAAAATTCATGAGCCAGATCAAGTGTTTTCTGACAATTGACAGTGAGGAGTGGACATCATCATAACTACTCTTCTTTTTTTTTTTTTTTTTTTTTTTTCTTTTTTAAACCTGTCCCGTTTGGTTCTTTTGCCATCAGAATTATTGTCTAAAGGCGAAGAAAGATGCCCAACGGATTTACTTTACCAAATGGACCATCCCAGCCTTGCCGTAATGGTCCATTTGATTCACCTTTTATTATTTATTTTATTTTGACTTGCTGAATACGGGACAGACTAGACTGGTGGAAAGAAAGGGGAGAAAGAAAGAGGGAAAGAAAAACAGCTGAGAAGAGGGACGGGGGAGAAGGGCAAAAACCAAAAACCAACAGAATAAGCAGACAAAAAATACATATATCGATCACCTGGATCACCTGTTGAGAAAGAAAAAAAGAAAGCAAGCAGAAGAAAACGAGAGTAATAAACAACATCACAATGATATATGGGAATATGACAGTAAATACTAAATATTAAACATTATTGTGCAGCACGTAGGATCGACAGCGCACAGTGTGCTTTGAGGTAGGAGCCAAAAAGGGTGTAGTTTGTGTGTGTGATCACCCGTGTGTGCACCTGTGAGCATGAACGCGCTTGTTTTTAAAAGGTTCCTTCATGTAATGATCTGCTAGAGGGTGTGGGGGGCCACTGCCCCGTCCTCCAGGGCATGAAGCAGGTATGGAGGAGATCAAAACTCCAGACATCCAGAGGCCCCCAGAACACAAGAGACCAAGGAAGACCAACAGAGGGGCAGCCGCGCCACTATCCCAGAAAGAGCTGAGGAGAGTCCCAGATGAGGGGTCACTCAGCAGCCGCGGAGCAGAAGCCGGGGGGGTTGCAGTGACGTGCCCGTGAGCTCCGCCGGCAGCCAGCTGTGCCTGAGTGACCGAGCCCCGGGCTGAGAGGCCGAGGGCACCCCATCCCCGAAGTGGCCCGAGCGAGCCCCAGGCTCCAGGCCCCGATAAGCAGCCGCCAAGGAGTGAGCCGGTGGGTACCTGGGCGCCCACCCCCGGACACAAAGAACCACCAACGCACCGATGTCACCAACGCACCGATGTCATCATAACTACTCCAATCAATCCTCTCCACACAAACAATCATAAACACACTCAACTATCAATAAATCAAATTTTACACCCATTTGTAATGACGCTAATTCAGTTTACAATACGGATCATTCGCTTGGTCAGCAGGGGGCGGTATCATCGTACACTGGGAGTAAAATGATCGGGTAGTGACTGTCCGTGTCACTACCCGATCCGTACCGGAAACACCTATCGGTACCCCGCCTGCGTGAAAGGTGTCTACTTCCGGTCGAAGCGTTTTACGATAGTTATGGGTCAGAGTATCTGTTAAGATGTTAAGAATAACAAGTATCTCTTAAAATGTTTCCAATAATAAAACATTTCAATATAATGTAGACAAAAACGAAAAATAAAAAGTTACGGATCAGGACTCTCGATCCTTACTGCGCATGTGCAAAGTCGGACCGTATGGAGGACCACAAGAGCCATGCGCATCGAAATAAAAAATTATGTGCTTAAATAAAGAATTGTAGAATAAAATCTGCATTTGTAAATTCATTTTTGAACTCCAATTTAATAAACTGATTTTTAAAATGCTTTTTAAGTCTTCTTTTCAAAAAACAATTTCGAATCGCACTTTAATAAACTGCATTTCAAAAGCCATTTCCCTTGCCTGTTCGTTCAGATTGCACAACACTGGACATTATATTTCTTCATTTCCATTTAATACTTGTACAGCTGCTGTTATTGTGTGTATATATATATTTCTTCATACATTCTTATATATTTCTATACTGTGTATTTTGTTGTACAGTTATTTCATTTTCAACTTTAATTTAAATATTTTATTTTATTCTTTCCCAGTTAAATATACCCTTCATTCTAATTTGTGTTGTACAGTTATTTCATTTTTAACTTTAATTTTTATATTTTATTCCTTCCTAGTTAAATTTACCCTTTTTAATTTTCATATTTATTTCCTATCTTATTCATAGCCTTTTCTTTAGGTCACGAGCAGTTGTGTAAGCATTTCACTGCATATCGTGTACTGTGTATGACTGTGTATGAGACAAATAAAATTTGAATTTGAATTCCAAATCCAAGGCAAGGTTAGTGCTACAGTCACAGACAATGTGAGCAATTTTGTAAAATCTGATCAATAATGATAACAATAATAACAACAAAAATATATATACACACACACACTTCAAAACTACTGCACACAATAGTTTTGCACCTGAGCACTTTACTCATCACTTAAATCACTTTTCACTGGATTATCAACATCTCACAGTTTCTGGTTTACAAGTTTTACTGTTTATGTTTGTTTGTATTTACTTTTGTGAATAGCTGCTGTAGGATGTTGTTTATTTATATTTAAACATTGCACTGTCTATTGTGCTTGGAAGCATGTTATCTGACTGTTGCACACTAATATTGTATATAACCAGTTGTGCAAATAAGTGGACCGCAGTTGCACATTTACTGTCAAACTAAAGGACATGTACCACATAAGAACTTGCCATGGGTGTTTGCGTACATATAAAAAAAAGGCACTGTTTTTGTCCGCCAGAGTGGGATTTTCACGGCATATTCTACACCAGCGGTCCCCAACCTTTTTTGCGCCACAGACCGGTTTATGCCCGACAATATTTTCACGGACCGGCAACAAGGTGTCGCGGATAAATACAACAAAATAAAACTAGTGCCGGTACCGAAAAAAAGAAGATTTATTCATAACACACGTGAAAAGACCCAGGAAAACCGAGTTAACGATAAAAACGATAAAATAACGCTGAAAACCGATAAAAACCCTGAAAACCATACATTTCACACCTGAGCCTCAACTCTCGCGGCCCAGTACCAAACAACTCACGGACCGGTACCGGTCCGAGGCCCGGGGGTTGGGGACCGCTGTTCTACACCACATCTCTGTGCGTTCATTATTTGTTTGAAGCCAGCTCACCTCCTGCAACCACTTTTCAGAGAATACGCTTCTTTTGCGATTCAGACTCCTGACATTTCTTTGGAGGTGGAGGAACACCAAAGTAATTGCTTAAAGCAACTTGCTTCTTCAACATCTTTAAGAGTTCCAAACAAATGTCTGTCCTCCTCCAGAAAATCTTATTTACTCGAACGTGCGTTGCAACTTTTATCTTTTGCGCGTCTTTTATTTTAACAGCAAATGCGCACCTGCGGATCACTTATGTGCACCCCTGTATATAACAGCAGCTTACTATCTCACCTGATTCCTCCTTCCATGACTTGATTGAGCCATGTTTCAATTACATTTCAATTAAATTAAATACCCATGTTTTCATAAAAATATAAATGTATTAATGAAAAATAATTTCAGTCAAAGTATACTGAAACAAACATTTTAGGCATTTCAATAAAGTTAAATAATTTCTGCTGTTTACAAATTCAAAGCCACAGACTGCCAAATTGTGAATAGAACTATGATTTCACTGTTTCACATATCTCCTCTATCCTCCTGCTCCTATCACTCCTCTGAAGATGAGTTCAGCCAATGGCGGGCTCATCACAGCACAAGGGGAGGTGGAGTATTTGTGGTTGCATTAGAATTTACATAGCTATGAGTTTTCAAATAACTCATTACTGTTTGTATTTTATACTTAAAATTATCATTTTTGTTTTTGCTGTCAAACAGACACTTAATTCTGATGTTATTAACCACAATTTCGAAAAATAAATATTTTCCTCAAACCGTTTCTGGTATTTATGCAGCCCATTTGCATTGTGTCTACATGAACTTGTATTGTAAATGCTAGATTCTAATAATCACAGATCACTACACTGACTATTACTGACATTAAATTTAAATTTATTTTTCAGTTTTCTGCTGTAAAGAAAGTGAAGACAGGGAAACAACGTGTTCTCCTTAAAAATCTGCAGCTAAAGGAGATAAGTTTTATATTGAAAATAGTTAAACTAATGTGACAAATTTCACATTGCTGGTATAGAATGTATGAGGCTGTGGGCTTTTTTTCCCCCCATTTACTGGACTTGTTATTATTTAATTAATAAATCTTTAATGCTGTCATGTTTGTGATTTCAGGATGGTTATACCATGACAATCTGCCTCTGGCGGGAGGCAAACGTTTACAATTTGAACGTGGGAGACCACATCAGCCTCTCCCACATGAAGTGGAGCCAGTCCTCGTATGGCTTACAGCTGCACAGCATTTACAAGGATTGAGGTATGAAGAAGCTACAAAAACAAATGTTTAGAAATAGGTTTTCAGATTTGACATAATATTATATATCATCATTGTTGTCTCCACAACAGAAATGCCAAACCAGCTGGAGGTTTTGCTGGAGAATGGACAAAACCTGTACATTGACCGTGAGCTGTGGAGTCCCTTTGATAAAGAACTAGAGGAGGCAATGGTCAAAGTTAATGTTAAAATGAAGGGGAAGCAAATTGTACAGATTAAAAAAAAAAATCAGTGTGAATAATTTGAACAAAATGTACAGTTCCTTTGTTCAGTTTCTTCGAAAATATGACAGATTGTATTTTATAAATTAAAAAGAATGACGTTCAGTATTTATAATTTTTAATGACATTTTGTTAAGCTCTGTACGATAGTTAACAGTTAGAGTATTTTCCAATGTTAAATATTTATATTTTAAAAATTCTAATAATCTTATACTTGTGTTTGTTTTGAATTTTTGGAACGCTGGAAGACTAGAAATGTTTTTCTTTTAAAAAGAATAATAACAGAACAGATCAAGGCTTAATGTTTTATTTTGTAGATAATAAAGGGGGCAGGTCTATCAACAGTATTTTATTTGTACCTTTTGAAAAAGCCAACAAATTCCTTTCATTATTCATTTTAACACATTCCTGCTCTTTTAATTTTTAATTCCAATAATTGTGGAAGGGCAAAATGATGAACTCGAGATTTCTGGGTGGATATGATATCAATTAGAATAGAAAAGAATAGAATAATTCTTTAATTGTCCCACAAGGGGAAATTTGGTTGTATCAGCAGCACACAAAAAAAAAAAAAAAAAAAAAGTAGTATGCATCACGTGATAGAGCGGCTGTGGCGTGCATGACCTGTCAGCAGTCTGGTTGAGTATTTGGAGCGTTGCTACCAAACCGGCATTTCATCTCCGAGGAAGTTATCCCAGAGAGAAGTAAAGCAAGTGTGTAAGTTCATCTCTGAATGTTTGTAAAGCATTCCCACGTTAAGATTAACCACCGATATATGGAGCGACTGCATCTTCTCTCCCCCTCCCTCTTCTACTTCAATCATGAAACTGATTAATGATCAGCTGACTAGTGATGGGATTTCCGGCTCTTTTTAGAGATCTGGCTCTTTCTCTCACGGCGAGCGAGATGAGCCGTGTGGAGAGGATAAAGGAGGATCCAATAGCAGGCAGTTGTGAAGGTGTAAAGGTGATTTATTGAATACCAAGCACAGGGAGGATATGGCAAACGAAGATAAACCAAACTATACTGGAAATAACTAAGCTACTGAACACAAACCAGGACATGAACATGAAGGAAGGTAGATGACAGTACATGAAGGTGACAGCAGGGAGAACACACAGACGAAGCACAGTGGATACACAGACGGACCAGCAACTACAATGACAGAAGACGCGACTTAAATACACACAGAGAAACACAGGGAGATTACACACAGGTGGTGGACACAGCTGGGAGTAATTAACGAGATGAGGGAGGTAAAACTGAACACACTCACATGAGACGCAGACCTTCACATTAAAACAGGAAACAAGAAACACTACACAAGAACGCAGACACGACACTGAGACAGACAGAATATAACACATAGAACTCAATGCTAAACATGAGACACAGCCAAAGAACAATCCATAAACATGAATAAACAGAATATAGAATAAAAATAATAACCAACAAATCACAAGGTAACAAAACGATCATTTATGAGCAAACCAAAACATAATAAACTTAGAATGCTGAGCCGTGACACTTTCGGCTCGGCTCACTAAAAAGAGCCGGCTCTTACGGCTCCGAACCGGCTCTTCAGGTTGTTTTGTTGCTTTAATTAATTAATTATTAACAATAATATAAAATTATGCACAAAAGGAATTACTAATGTAAAAAAAGTGTTTTTATTTATATATGTTTATATATATAAATATATGCGGTGGCCCTTAGAGACAAAGCACGTACAAACTCCAAAACACATTTCTAGCGTTAACTGAACTTCCAAAAAAGAGCTACCTAGATCACCTAAATTACACAATTGAAAGCATATGTGTATTGTTTGTGTATTCATAAACAAGCAATCATATATATTCAAATAATTTTAAAAAAAAGTTCATTTACCTGTTACTACCACACACCAAATCCGGTCGTTGATACTTCCTGGCTTGTGTAGCCACTAGGTAACAAAAGCTCAACACTGCGCCCTAGCATCCTGGAGCACTTCTGTTGTGTTTTGTATGTGCTTCTGAGTTTTTACGTGTTTTGGAGTTTGTACGTGCTTCAGTGTTTGTATGTGCTTAGGAGTTTGTATGTGTTTTGAAGTTGTTGGTTTGTTTGTTTTTCCATAACTTGTGAATCTGCAAATATACACATTCTGTATTTTTCATATGAAAGAAACTATACTGTGGTGGGGCTTGCTTATTTCTTGTTTTTGATTTATGTACGTTTTGTTTTGTTTTGCTTTACTTTTGTTTCATATGTTGTTTAATTTAAGACTAAAAGAAAATTAAATGAATGAGAGGTAAAACTTGAGGGGGTAGGGACAAATAAGTAAATACTTCTGCCTACTCCTTTTCAAACAAATAATGAAATGATATTTTGTAATGATTGTGAAGGCACATGTTTGAAATGTTTGAAATAAAAATGAACTGAACTGAACTGAAGTTCGTACGTGTTTTGGAGTTTGTACGTGCTTTGTCTCTAGGGGCCACCATAAATATACTTTATTTATTCACTCCACATGAAATGTAATAAATAAATCATATAATACTAAAAATAACTATTTACATTTTAAACTTTTAACTATTTAAATTTCCAGCTTTTTCCTTTTAAGCAAATTCAAAGTCAAATAACACAATTAAATATAAATTAAAATATGAAAACAAAAAGATGCATATTCTCTGTCATATGGGCCTGCATGAATAAACTTTCTGAATCCTTTATCATTACTATACCTTTCTAATGTGACCTTGTTGTCCCTGGCTCTCTTTCTCGGTCTTTCACTCCCGCTCTTTTCCTGTGCTACTGCGAGTGTAACCGCCGCCCCTCACCCCTCTCCCCAATGTAAGGCACAAGGCTCACGTGTGGAGTGAAGCGGGGAAAAAAGTGCGAGAGACAGGGTGAAAGAAAGGGAAAAAAGTGACGAATCCTACTTCCGGGCCTAAAGTAGTCTGCGTTTAATATGGCTTTTGTGTTGTTAACATGTTTAATGCTTTGTATTTTCTTCTATTTAATCTCAAAAAGCTCCTAAAAACAGTCAGTGATCACTGTTGACCTCCCTTGGCTTTTATTACCGCTAATCATTTATTTAAGCTCAGTTTTTAAAAGCTTACGACGTAACTACAGCCCAGCCCATGCAGCAGTATATGAATGACTAACCTCGTATTGTGGATGGATAATTTCAGTTGTTCTCCCGGCTGAAGTTTAGTCCTTTTACAGCATCCTGCCATGCGATTACATTTGTTCCTGACCACCGAGAACACTCACGTTAACTTTTATCGAGTGGGAAAAAAGTTAGCTTGTTTATATTATGCTAACATAGCTGTGTCGCTAGCGGTCACGTAGCACATCATTATATACCAGCTAGCCAAACTTCAGTAACCCTACAAACGTCACTGCTGTTTAGTTTTCTGTCTTCATTTATGTTGGAAGTGATAGCAGAGCTGTACGTTTTAATCTGTTTCCAACACCCCACAGTCAGGACATGCTATATTGTATTTAGATGGAAGCTAGCGAGCTAACTTCCTGCTAACTTCTAACGCCGTTAAATGTCATAAATTCCGTTTTCATGGATGCCTGGATGTTAAACTCAATTGTTACACCTGGTAGAGCACAACGCTGATCATTTTATTATAGATGAAAGAATTTAGACAGTTTTGCTGCAGTGACTTATGGACTTGCAGTGGAGTTTGGGCCCAGACATGGCTAATAACGTCAGACTTAAAGACCGGATAGGAAACCTGGCCAGAGGACATCTGATTCCTGAAATATCTGCAGGGTTTTTTTATTGTTTGTTTTACACAATTAAATAATTGACAAAAATACAAAATTAAATAGATTGAAGATTTACAGCTGTGGATTCATTTAAAGTGGTACTTTCTAGTCAGCAGGCTGATGTATGAATGAAATAATATATGTACAGTTACAGAAATTTTCTCTATTGCTGCATAAATTTAGTCTAAATCTCATCCCATTTTACTAATGTACTTGCAGCTCAAGACTTGGGCCCTCTCAGGAGGAAGATGTGGAAGTCAGGAGCAAAGCTATTCAGGGGGCTAGCCAGAAGGTCAGCAACAGAGTCACTCTGGTGGCTGAGGAGGCGTCAGTGTCGACGGTGACAGCAAACCTTACGAGGCCTAGTTGGATGCTGCAATAAAGCAAGCAATAAAGAGTCTCTGGTGGCGAGTCTCGGGCGGACAATGGTGCCCTCGTTACTTGAGTGGGGGTTATTTACCACAGAGGAAGCAGAAGCTGGAGACACTTCTTTTCCATTCCTCAGTCATCGTCTCACTGTCAAATCTTCTGTTTATGATCTTCTGATCTTCTGTTAATCAATCTAATCAAAAAGTTCACTGCCTTCTCTCCTAGACATCTAGGAGGTGCTTCATCTGGACCAACTGCCTTCTGCCTTTCCACTCTTTATCCTCTTTGTGTCTTCCCTCACTTTCTCCTTACTAAACCTCTCCACTTCCTCATTCTGTAACTGTCCTCTATCCATTCCTCTTCTTTTTCCACCTTTACTTTTTACTACATTTCCATCTTTATCCTCAATCGCCCGGACGCATTGCACATCTTTTCAGCTCAATTTCACTCCTAACCCACTGATAAAAACAAACAAACCGTACAAGTCCTCTTTTTCTTAGTGTCCAACTTCACATGCAGCTCACTGTAAAGCTCGTCCTTTGCCACTACTTTTTTTGGTGTACACATAGCTTCTGTCTATTTTATTCATCTTCCATCTCACTTTTTCTTTGCTAACCTCTTACTTTGAATACCGTATTTTTCGAACCATAAGGCGCACCAGGTTATAGGGTGCACTGTCGATGAACGGGTCTGTTTTCATATATAAGGTGCACCGGATTATAAGGCACATTAAATGAAACAAAACAGTCACATAAGTCAAACTTTACTTAACTCATTCTTCTTGCTTCTTCCACTTCCGTACCATTGATTCATTAATGTTGAATTCTCTCGCAGCTGCTGTATACCCAAGTTGTTGCAGTATATTAATGACTAACCTCGTATTGTGGATGGATTATCTCCGTTGTTCTCCTGACTGAAGTTTGGTCCATTTACAGCATCCTGACATGCGATTGCATTTGTCCCTCGTTAACTTTTATCGAGTGGAAAAAAGTTAGTATTCATCCTCCAGCTTCACTGTGTTTATGTTATGCTAACATAGCTGTGTTGCTAGCGAGCACGTAGCACATCATTATATACCAGCTAGCCCAACTTCAATAACCTTACAAAAGTCACTGCTGTTTAAATTAAAGCATTTTAAGTGCGCCTTATAGTGCTGAAAATACGTTACTTCCTTGTACTTAATTTCAAAGACCTTCTTGGCAGTTTACTTCAGCAGTATAGGTGTACTTTTCCAGTCACCTGCTGACTCTTCCCGACCACTCAGTCTGTCTGAACTCCTCCCTGAACTCTGCACAACATTCTTCCATCTTAAATTTAACCTTCTGCACATGCTCATCTGTGCTCAGATTCCTCTACTGTTATACACCATCCTATAATCCTCTTCTTGAATTACATGTTCCCCACAGCCATCTGCCTTTTTGCATTACCCACCATTGAAGTCTGTTCCAAACACCACTTTCATCTCCTTTGGACACTCTCCACTGTCTCTTCTAACTGGCAGAAAGCTTCTGCACACTGTAGTTACAGTACCATGTTATTTTTGTCACTTACATCTCAGTCCTCTCGAACACTGTTTGAAACTGCAAGATAAAAACTGATAATCACCGGGGTGATCAGTGATCATTAAGTAACCTCTGAGGGCTAAATATACTTGTGGTACAACACATGCAGTAACACAGCAATGACAGAGTCAGTGGTGTGAAAATGAATGTCTTCACAAGGGTTTTAAAAAACACAACTTGGTTGTTGAAAATTTCAACCAAGAAATGCAAAAAAAAGGCATCATAGACAAAAAGGTTTGATGTCAGCTTTACTTTTACTTCATTTTTATTTGTTTAAAGTACCATGTTAACAGTAATATGGAGAAGCTTTCTGCTGCAACGCAATTTTGACCATTATCAAATTTATAAGCTTCACATTCAGCTGGTGTAACATCTATACTGTGTTTTAAATATTACAGTATTACAGATTCAGTTTTTTGACTTAAACAAGCTGTTCATTTCCTCAAAATAAAACATTTTTCTAGTTTTTTCACTGTTTCCTGATGTGCTTGAGACTGCAGGGATGCTTTACATGAAGGTTATAGTGGGATTGCTCATTTTAAACTAAACAACACTGCGAACTGAAAATACAAAATGTTTGCACTCTAAATAAAACATCCAACTACTCTATGCTGTGAGTGTGACAGTTTGTTATTGGGGGTGGGGTGCAAAGTATGTAACTGCAACTTCCCTGTTCAAGGCAAACTTGTCATATTGCAGCTTTTACCCATCCGCTGAACTAGATGCAGTCCTGAGGTAAGTAAATACAACATTTACACATTATTTCTGTCATAATCTCAGGGTTTTTCAGGGAGTCTGTTTTATCCATTTATGGTGTCTCTGTTGTTGGTAATGTTTTAAATTCTGCTTATTTAGTCTTCTCTGTTTCTCATTGTTGTTTATTGTTTAGGCAAATTTTCATGTGTTCTGTGTCTTCATTGTGGTTTGTATTTAACAAATTTAGTTACTTATCAGTGTTCATTTTGTTGATTAGTTGTTTGTCTTCCATGTCTTGCTAATAATTTTGCTTCCTCCTCGTCTCCTATAGAGTACCATTTTGTTTCCTCTTTCCCTGGTTAGCCCTCTGTAGAGATGTAGTGTCAGTCTTCCCTCTGTCTTTGGATGCTGTGTCCCTCCTTGTTTAGTCCCTCAGTGATTATTTCCTTCACTACTCTCTTCTCTTTCCCTCAGCCTTCCCTGAGTCTGGTCCTGCCATAGGTTTCTACATGTTTAAAGGCAGTTTTTCCTTCATACTGTCACCAAGTGCTTGCTCATACGGGATCATCTAATTGTGGGTGTTACAGTGCCTTCAAGCAACAGATTTTGTAAACTGGTGCTATATAAATTCATTTCCTTCAGCTATCCTGAAGGAAACTTCAGAGGGAACCATTGATGTTCAAATGGTTCAGATTCAAATTGGCCTTCCACCCCTCTAACTCAGGCCAGACAACCAATTTGCACATCAGGACCACTACAGGCTTCTACCAATTTCCTCTGGCTTCCCCCTGCCTGCGCACAATTCACCAACATCAGCTCTGCAACACATTGACGACCTGTCCAGGGTGCAATGAATTAATTAAACTTTCTTTTCAGTAAAAAAGTGCTAATGACAGCTTTAAGAAAAAAGGTCAAACACCTACAGCATCAAAAACATGTTTCTGCGAGTCTAGATAAGAGTTTTGAATGGCTTCACTTGATATACCATATTGTACAAAAATACCAGCAGACTCTGAGGGGTTGAGTGGTATTCACTGAGCCAACCATGAACAATGTTAATCTGTTTCACAGTTTTTTTTCTTGTTGAAAAGGGAATAGAAGAATCTTTAACAGCAACTCCACAACACTGAGAGTCAGCCAGAGATGTGGGATGTCCCAAACGCTGTGCTGTGGATCAACATCTGTGTCTGCCTTCCTCTGACCATAATTTTCATTGTTTGTGTGTGTTATGTGGTACGAAATGATGCATTTACACACACACACACACACACACACAAATAAACTAGTTATTTATTTATTCCTTTTAGTATATTTTAATATTTCGTATGCAGATGTTCAATTATTGTGAGATCTGGAGACCATACCTTATGATTTACATAATTTTCAAACTTACTAAAAAAAAATTTGTTATTATTTATTCCTACCCTAAAAACTCCCAATTTTTCATACTACTATCAGGACAGAAATGTTTCATCCTAAAATACACATGACCTTTAGGATAACAACAATATGCTCCTGGACACCATAAATAAGAATGCATCTGCCCACTGCAGGTTCAGCATTTATGTTTCCTTGAATTTGTCACTCATTTTGTATCTGCAGAAAAACGGAAGCAGGTTGACACAATGTGACATCTGCTGTTCATTTGTTGTATTTGCGTTTTTGAGCTTCCTGGCTGTTCAGATCTTTCTGGTTATTGAGAACAGACTCTTTACTCTGCACTCAACATTGTGAGGAAAACTTGGCTGCTAAATTATGTCAACTTTTAAAGTAGATATGATGCACCAATCTCTCTCAAATTTACAGCTTTTTTTGTTGATTTAAGATACAACATAAAGTATTATGGCTTGTATATCAGGGGCAGTGTGGTGTTGATTCGATCCTGCTGCCTCACAGGAAGAAGCTTCTCAAATCTTCTTTTGTTAAATATTTTCTGCAGGGGCGAAGGGATCCTCTCACTGTCACGTATTACATAAATCTGCTCATCTCCAATCTGGTCCAACTCTGCATACTGTTTGTTTGGGTGGCACGACTGGATGGCACCACCTGTGCTGCATTAGCCCTCTTTAGTGTGACGGCGAATATTGACTTCAGCATTTGCATTGCTTTGGAAAGGTACCAATCTCTCTCTGTGTGTATTTGCATGTGTGTGAACACTCTCTTGTCCTGTCACATATCCATATGGGCATAAATATACTACGTTGTCATGCGATAATACAAAAATATCCGTCTGTCTCGTATTGCAGGTATTTTTTCATCACCTGTCCTTTCCTCGACTTCATCAGACAAACTAAGGGTTCTGTGTTGGTTTGCCTTCTAGTGTGGAGTGTTTGTATTATAACGGCCAGTCTTGCCATAGCCTTACAAGTGCTTTTACGTTTTGTAATTCATGCCCTTCTCCCTGCACCCCTGTTCATCTTCTTTATAGCTGGGACCACCAAAGCCCTGCCTGCTGCAACCTCAGTGTGCACTGAGGAAAAACGAAGAGTTGTAGCAACTCTGATTGTGTTGCTGTTTAAGTACTCACTGTTAAACTTACCTGCAGTCACTCTATTAGCTGTCAGTGTTCCCCCAAACTGCCATGTCAGTGACACCGCAGACATCATTTTGTTTGTGCTCATTCCTTTTGTGGACTTGTTTCTTTTTTTTCTTATGAGGAAAGGGCCCATTGACAGGCTGCTGGCATATCTGTGCTGCTGCAGTACGGACAACTCTGCAGCAGATGTCAGTAACAAATCATCAGTGTGAATGAGGGCAGCACAAAGATGTACATTCATGTATACGGACAAAGGAAAAGAGAAAATTGGGAGCAAAAGTTGAAGATGCTGAGAAATTAGAAAGTTAAGAAAACCACATTCTTTAAAAAAATATTGTGGTAATGTAAAGATCTGACAGTAGATTCAGCTCCAGGTCTTTGGAGAGCAGCTCTCAGCTGAAGCCTCTGACTGTAGAACACCTAGAATCCACTTTACAGTCAACCTGGAAGTAACAGGAAGCATTGCTTTGTTGAATAACTGCATACTGCCATAATCTCTTCAGAAGGTTTCTTACATTAAGATCAGGAAAACATAGAAAGCATCTTGATGTCTTTCCTCTTAGTTCACATTTTCATTTATATATTTTTTTTTAATTTTTATTGATTATAATATTGATGCCTCATATCCATCTTATTTTTAATGTGCAAATAATAAATTCAGCTAGATTCAGTGTTCAGTTATTTTGTATGTTTGTTTATTTACTTCCTGTATGTGTCCTTCAAGCATTTATGTTCTAGACCAATTTGGTTCCCAAATAATGGACAGGTTTTTGACAGGGCTCCCACACAAATGCAAAGCAGAGGTTGAAGCATTGCCAAAAAATGCTTCTAAACCAACTTCTTTCCAAGCCAAAGACCAGAACATATGATGAAGAATATCTTGCCTTTGGCTTCACCTGCACGACAGCTGTTGTTCCAATGTAGGTATCCCCGACAGAATTCTTTTCCCCTGCGTCAGGAGCACACGCTGGGCTCTCCAAATCACAGACAAACAGTATCCCACTTTTTATAACGACTAACTACTCCTGAAACTTTAGAGGCTTTAGCTCTTTATACAGTAAAGTTACAGGAAGATAAAGATAATTATAAGCCAAAATTGACAGTCATTTGTTAAAATAATCTTGTTCGATACCACGTGAGAACAATAAATATATAATTTTCTGTTGCAACCCTCAAACTGAATGGTAAAGTAAGGACACTTATTTTTCACGTTTTCACAAAACTAAAACAACACTACTTCCACGTCTAATTGTCTGTAATGGAGTCGGAGTAAACTGGATCCGCACTCCGTACTCAGCAAATGTTCGCGACGCAGGGGGAACCAATTTTGTCGGTCATACCGACCTTGGCACAACACTGATCCTGCCACAATTTGTTTCCCCAGTTCAAATCACAGACAAACAGTATCCCACAATTGTTTATGTTTTTAAACCCATTTTGCACAGAGGCATTTTTTGAAAAACGTATTGTTGAATTCTGATACAGTTATATGGACTTATACTGTAATATGTTGGTAGTTATTATGGCCTCTGTGTACATTTTTCTTAACGATTACAAGGTGCAGAAAATTATTTTTATTCTGCAGTATTTGCTGCTGTGACGTACATGATTATCATCATTTTTGAGTAATTTGTTTTCTGATTTATCTGTTTTGTTTATATGTTCTCTCTCTCTCTCTCACTGTATACATATATATATATATATATATATATGTATATGTATATATATACATATTGTATATCTTTTGTATATAAACGATAAACTTTCGTCTTCAGACAAAAATGAAATGACTTAAATTACTTAAAAATTCTGCCTGGTCTTGTGTCTCTGTGTTTCTGTAACATAAATAACGAGCCAACATTTTCCTCGTGACACCACCGATCAGCTCTGTGGACCCTCAGTTTACCTGTACACATCCATCTCACCTGTCAGCTGTTTAACACCTGCTGATGATTCAGGAAGCACGTCCACGTGTCCTGGTGATAGTCTCCTGTTTATTGCAGGTGCTGTTCAATATAATGTAATGTCGACACAAAATCGTGCACAAAATAAATAAATGCAGTTTGTTTCCTGAGCGCAGAGCTGCTGTTTCCCTCAGAGTGACTGATCTGGGTTAAAAATGACAAACAGAGTTTAAAAGGAGGCGAGATGGACACTGAGAAAACTACACAGCACTTTATCAGTGGCTGATATCCAGTCACCAGCTTTAGCAAACACCAGACTTAATTAACTTAGGTCAACGTCGGGTGACGTTTACGTCACTGTTTTATTTGTTTCTTAGAAAATAATTTTGACTCAGATTAAAGTCAAGTTTTATAACTGTACAGTTTTACTTAACTTCAGTGTCTTACTGCAGAATACATGCTAGACTGAAACATTCGCTTTTCTTTATTATCTGCTGTTCATATGTGCGGGATTTTTTTTAACCATGAATTTTGAAATAAAACTAACATGAAAAATCTTTTTTATACAAGGAGAAAAGAGAAAGCACAATCCACCAGGAGGAGAAGCGTCTGAACAAGCATGCTGTTTGTGGATACTGAAAGACTCCAGCCTGTCTAGAAATAATTACATTATCTATTTTTTTTAATATTTATTCAACTGTATTCTAAGCACAATTATCTGTTAGAAGTTTTTGGGTTTACTAAATTAAGAAAAACTTCAGATTACCGTATTTTCCCCACTATAAGGCGCACTTAAAATCCTTTAATTTTCTCCAAAAAAAAATTATGAATTCTGGTTGAATTCTCACTGACTACAAACCGATTTTATGTGATTTTATGTGTCAAAAATCTGCCAAAAACTGTTTTAGTACAACTTTGGTAAGCTACAAATCTGAGCATTACGGCTACCGTAGTCACGAGCTTCGCAGAGTAATCTGGGTCCAAAACGCCGTCCTTTAAGGTCCCAAAGTCATATAAACGCTGCGGCATCACTGAGAGTTATAAACTGTCTAATTTATTTCATCTGTAATAAAATGATCAGCATTGCTGCTTTACGGTGTAACAATTAAGTTTAACATCCAGGCATCCATGAAAACAGAATTTATTCAATTTAATGGAGTTAGAAGTTAGCAGGAAGTTAGCTCACTAGTTTCCACCTAAACATGATACAGCATGTTCTGACTGAGATTTCTAAAAAAAAAAAAGTACATCTCATTTATCACTTCCAAAATGACTGAAGACAGAAAACTAAGCAGTGACGTTTGTAGGGTTACGGAAGTTGAACTAGCTGGTATATGATGATTTGCTACATGATCACTAGTGGCACAACTATGTTAGCATAACATAAACACAGTGAAGCTGGAGAATGAATGCTAACTTTTTTTCAGGAGAATTACGGAGATAATCCATCCACAATACAAGGTTAGTCATTAATATAGTGCAACCACACGGGAATAGAGCAGTAGCAAGAGAATTCAGCATCAATGAATCAATGGTACAGAAGTGGAGGAAGCAAGAAGAATGAGTTGAGTAAAGTTTGACTTATTGACTGTTTTGTTTTGCTTAATGAGCCTTATTATTTGGTGCACCTTATGGTCCGAAAAATACGGAAACATCTGATTTGCGTGGGTTTTTCGTTTTTTTGGGGGGGTTCAATAAGCAGATGTTTCATTCATGTCACATGTAACTGTAAAATGCTTGTTAGAAACTATGAAACACATCATGCAGACTTCTGGATGTTAGAAGACAACTAATAATGCTCATGAATAAGACTAAAGGCAAGAAAGTCTCCTTTATAACTAAACATGTTAACAGCACTTCCAGATTTGTATCATAGTTTTAATATAGCACATGTATTTCAGTAAGAGCTCATATATTTCAGTATCATGATTTACAGTTCTTATCAGTTTGTCCTTGTAAAGTCCACAACAAGCATGACACAGGAAATAAACACCCGATAAATATTATCTCAGTAAATGAAGTTGGTGTTCAGCCTCTGAGAGGTGACAGTCAGCGGGGGTTATGCAAGTTGTGTGTGTTAAGTGAACAAGAGCTTGACCTCTTGCAAGGCAAGCGGGTCTGTCACACCCTTTACTGAGATACTGGGCTGGGCAGATGTCTCCGAAATCATCAAAGATTTTGGCAAATAGGCTCTATCTTGGCAAACTGACCAGATATCTGAAGATGAAACCACAAATATCCAAAGTGTACTTGGTGACACACAAACAGGGCTTTTCATAATGTATAGTTTAGTTTAGTTAAATTCCACATGTCCGTTGTTGTGTTGGGAAAATGCTCACCGAAAGCATAACCACATGAAAATGTTAATTAAGTATTCAATAGCGCATTTAAGTAATTTGTTTAATTTTAGCACGCCTGGCCCTCCATACTCACTGAGACTCACACTAAGACATGTAAATTTCCAACTGCAACTCGGGATAAACAGACATGGAGACATGACAGAAAGGGTAGTGTCAGAGTGAATTGTTAAATGTTTGTCATTTTTATGCTTACCATCCATTTCTATATTGTTTAACTGTGGGATGAAAGGAATTTCACAGTCCCCCTCCCCAGATTCTCGAGGTTCTGGGTGAGGGGCTATAGTGTTTTATTGCAGATACATCCTATCTGGAAGATCTGCTTCTTTTGATGTAAGCTTCCTGCGTTTACGACCCTTTGGTCAGCAGGAGGTAACACACACCCACGCACTTACAAAACCACAGGCAAGGTACTCTTTGTGTGTATGTGTACATCATATGTTAATGACCCTATGCATATTCAAGTAACCTCAATAAAAGGAGTGCTATGGGGAACCTGGCTGAGAGTCTGACGGAGGTCAAGTGGGTGGAACGACACTTGGCTCCAGGCAGGCCTCCCTCATGCATGAGTAACACAAAGAACTTTGCCTACTTCGTGTCTTGCTTGCTGTGTAATTACATTGCCTTTAACATTCCAGCGAATAGGTTTAAGCTACAAACCTATCAGGTAGAAAAAGGGACGAAACACAGAGAGACACTAACAAAAACTGAGTTCAAGATTAACTCATGTGGAAAATACAGAACTAGAACACAAGTTATCTCAAATTTCCAAAGAAAAAGAACAAATAACACGTCCATAACAAGCTCAAAAACTGTTTTAAAGATACAGGTCCATGACAAAAATCCATTATGTTCAACTTAAAACAAATTCTATAGAAGCTTCAGTTCTCACAATTACATATATAAAATGTTTAGTATTATAAAACAGTAAGAAAACAATGGATGTCTTTCAGCACCTGGCTCTACTAAGCACATGTGGGCATAAGCCTTTGTAAAATACCACATGGACCTTATCCCGCAAGCTCGCAGCAATGATATCTGTGATGGTGTCTGTGCAAGAAAAAAAACACTTAATTTTGTATGAAACACAATCTAACTACAGGGGACATCTGATCTTTATTTCTAATGTTACTTGTGTCTTTGGGAATTCTAATCCTCAACTCTCTTGGTTTTAATCACATAACACGGTCACCAAAGACACTTAAAGAGTTATACTACATGTGTATTCCTGCAAGTTATGTCTGTATTTCTCACCGATCTTAAGGCATGCATACAATTGAGTTATGCAGTTTTCTATTCAAAGACTTCATGTTATCACATCCTCTTATTGGGACTGGGGCTCCTGGTGCAGTATTTTGACAGTTCAGAGCCTCCACTGCATTAACATTGTTATTTTTTCAATTCCTAATTTATGGAAATATGCCTACTTTTTCCCCTAATACAATAGGTACCAAAGACAGCATGTCTAACAGGAAGCATTTTGAAATGGAAAACTAAAAACACATTTACAAGAGACAGTTTGTTCATTAATTACTGATTTTGTTTTTATTAGTTAACCCTATTTATTTGGATTAACTGGATTAAACGGGCAATACTAATAAAAGGCAAAAAACAAAACATAAAAGAAAAACAAAAACAAAGAGAAACAAAGACAAATAAAACAAAAAAGAGAAACAAAGACAAAACAAAAAAAAACAAAAACAAAACCCAACAATCAAATGATCCCCTGTGAGCAAGCACTTTGGCGACAGTGGGGAGGAAAAACTCCCTTGTAGCAGGAAGAAACCTCCGGCAGAACCAGGCTCATCTAGGGGCAGCCATCTGCCAGGACTGGTTGGGTTTTGTTTAACTGTAATTTGGATAAAGTGCCAGTTTAATATTATTTTTGAGATCCATGCTGAAATAAGGCCCCTGGAGTAAAGCCAGTTCAACACCATAAAGTCAGACTTCACACAGTGGACTCACATGCTAACCTTCTTGTATGAAGTTTAAAATTTAAACCATCTTGACCAAACTGACAATCCGGTGCTTTCTGTGTCTGAGCTTTCAAAGTTTGAGCTTGTTGAGTCTGTGAAATCGCTGAGTTCTGTTTTTTGAGCGTCTCGTTGTCTGCATACATTCTCTTTTTTCGCTCTCATTGCTGCGACTTTCTCTTGCAGAGCCTTTTCCTTTCTCATTTTCTCTTTTAGTTTATCCACTTCTTTTTGCAGGACCTTGTTGAGCTCAGTAATGCTCTTTTTTTCCATTTTCAGGGAATTGTACTCAAGGTTAAAAACTCTTTCCCCTTGGAGGTTTTTCCGGAGCTCTGCAATTTCAGCTTGGAGAGCAGGAGTTGAAATCGCGAGGCTGTCGATCTCTGCTCTAAGTTCACTATTCTGCTGACGCAAAGCCTGTTCCTTAACCAGCTTTGACCGCAGCCCCTCAAGCTCTTTCTGCAGAGTGGTACCTTGGCTGGTAAGAGACTTTTTCTCTGCTTTCAGAGCCTTATAATTTGCCTTAATAGCCTTTCGACTGTCTATTTCTCCATTCAGTCTTTCAATTTCTGTAGTTATCTCGTTATTTTCTTTCTTTAAGACTTCTACCTGTTCCTTTAGTATGTTATATTTTTCCCTCCAGTCTTCTTCGGTAAACACCTGTTTGGAGACATCAGCACGCCTTTTAAAAAGACTTTTTTTGTGCCCCTGGAGGGCTTTTTCTTCCTTTTCTAGTTTTCTTAAAGCTTTTCTCATTTCTACACGATCATTTAGCTCACTTATTTGAGCTTTTAATTCCTTGTTTTCTTTTTTCAGTTGGCTCATTTGTACCAGTTTTTCTCCATTTTCAGAGAACAGTTTCCTGACATCACGGTTATTTTTGTAAGTTTCTTTGAGGGATGATCTGGCCTGTAGAACGTCTGTCTGCATCTTCTCGATGTCTTTCGTCAACTTCTGATTTTCCCTTTTAACAGCAACATGTTGTTGTTTTTCAGACTCGTAGACCTGAACCAAATCACTTATTTGTTCGCGTTCCTCCTTCAGTCTCTGGATTTGCTGTTGCAGTGCACTGTTTTGTGCCTTCATCTCTTCTGTATATTTTTTTAGCGCCTCACAGTTCTTCTCTAAGGCGGCTTTATTTCTAACTGATGCCTGCAGATCTTGAAATTCCTTCTTGAGGGCCACATGCTCTTGTGTGACAATTTCATTTTCTTCTTTAATGGTAACATAAACATCTGGCCCGCTGTTGTCTTTGACTGTTTCCTGAGACGCTTCAACAGCTTTTCTGTTCTTCCTTCTTATTTCAGCATTAGATATATGATTTTGGGCTACGTCCAAGAGTTTGCTTATTTCCTTTTGAAGAGAAACACATTTTGCTCTTGCATTCACTTCCTCCGCCCTCATTATGAAATATTTGTCCTCCATATAATCAGGACTGTGGAGCTCAGTGCTGACCTCGTAAATTCGGAGTTCTGCAGCATATAGCTGTTCTTTAATGGCTTCGATCCTGCAATACATGGTCTTGTACTGGGTTTGTTTTTCGGTAGCCATTTCTCTCTCTTTTTTTTTTTTGAACAAATCAGTAAAATATTCAAAGTTGTTTTAAACAAGAAAATACACTTCCAACTCTTTTTGCACGGTTGAGGAGCGTTTTGGAACAGGTTCACTGAATAACTCACGCATGTAGTAAACTGTATGGGCTTTGTTGACATGGGTTTGTCCTATTTATGGGTTTTGGTGTCCTTTGATCCTTTGATCTCTGGATGGAATTGACAAACTCCCCTGTGACATCACACTCATGATGACATGACATAAACCAATGTTTCCTGGCTTTTGGAGCCAGAGCACATATTTCACATCCAAAAGATCACACGGCACACCACCAAACAAAAATGTCACAAAAAGCATATTGATAGTTTTGCTCTACGCACCAGGCATAGCAGAATTGGCTCCATTTGTCCCCAGTATACCTTTTTTGCTTTCTTTTGACCACTACTCACGCTAGAGCCCTTATCTGGGTCGCAATTTTCTCCAGGACCCAGGTCAGATTGACCACTTTTTGAATATTTACCTATTGCTATTTGTGGTATTTAAAAGCTCAAGGCAAAACACAGGATGACTGACCTGAAACAATAAGAAGAATAATTCCAAAACAGTCACAGGTACAAAGTAAGGAGAGACATCCTAATGCAGAGCACTAAGTGAGTATTTGTTTGCAATACTCTCAGAATAAGAAAGTGGTTTAAAGAATTGGACCGCTATTATTAAAGTGTGTGGACACTTCTTGACAGATTTGCTGCATGTTTGAATTTCTTTATTAATATATCATCATAAAATGCCAGTTAGGCATACTCTGCCTACTTAAAACAAGGTGTCAGATGTTTTCAGTCTCCCGTTTCCTTCTAAGGAACTTTACTTTGCGACATCTACTCTGTCAAGAAGGGAGATGAACACACAGTAACAGTGATATTTGTCTCTCTCTCTACAGGATAAAAGTATTTATAACGTTCTGCATGTTAATAACACGTTAAGGACAAGGAATAAGAAACCATTCACAAGCTTTGTCATATTTGTAAAATGTATTAAATAGGAAAATACAATAAAGAATAAGAAATACTTTCTCTCAAAAGTTTGGGAATTAAAGCTTTATTGTTGGCCCAACACTAATTTCCTTTCTGATCTGATACCAAATAAAACTCAAGCTGATATGGACGATGCTGACCCGATACAGATTGTACAAAAACTTAATGTGTTTTGGAAATTTAAAGTTAGCAGTAGTGTATTTCAAATGATACCTTTCATGTTTCATTATGAAGAATTATTATACAAAAAATAAAAAACCTGAAAAGTCAATACCTACATTTGAAAACATTCGATTAACAATTGCTCAAAACAAATGTGACTGACTGAAAATAATAATACAGCTGAGACACATTTTATAGCTGCATAAAGGTTTATAGATGTAAGATTTATACATGTTATTTTTTGTTTTATGTATGAAATATGTTTGAGCTGTATTTTTATTTCTTGAAGCCTACAATGGCTGTTTTACTGCAAGTACACTGTTTATTTTAATGATACGTAGCCTATATGATCCACTTTAACTGCTCTGCTCTACAACCTTAGCTGACTAAATCTAGGCCAACTGAACTGATGTGAGGTGATCTCAGGGAGCACACGTATTACTTCAAGCTAAACTCATAAAGCTTTTTATTGTAGCATGTATTTAATTCTTTATATTCATTAATTTGAACGAATGGGTTTAAATGATGCGGGGAAATTGCCATTTTTTAGACATAAACACAAAAACCTAAGCCTAGATGTACGTCACTTTATAAAATTCAGCTGCAGTGCTACACGTCGCCAGCAGCTCCACATTTTCTCTCTCTGTACCCGGATAGCATAGCTGGACTGGCCATCGGGCATACCGGGTAATTTTTCGTTTTTATGGGCCGATGGTTTGTTTTTTTCCGTAACGGTATAAACACTGAAAGGTGGTGGATTGGCCAGATGCTGGGAGATGTGTAAAAATAACTCAATTGCTGTTTGGTGGTGGCTATTGTGGAGCTTCCACAGACTCAGTAACATTAGCAAGTGGTGGAGGCCAGCAGATGCAACACACTGGTGGAAAGGCAGGAGGAGCAGAGACCTGAGGCGGTGAACTGAACTTCAGGTAAGAAGTTATGACCTGCAGTCTATCTGGGTCAGATATAAACCAAGTTTAGGTGGAGTTTATTTTCGTTATGCTGACTTTTTACAGTCAGTTACAATAACTGGTACTGCTTAGCTAGCATGAAAGAGTTTATATACCGCTGGGCGGGTGCTATGATGTTATTGATGTTGAACTTGTTTTGTCTTATTTTATTTATAAGGTTAGTTATTAGAGTTTCCAACCGTCCCATAAAAAACAGAATGGTCTCGTATTCAGAGAAAATATTGCGCGTTTCGTACTGAGGTGAAAAGGAACACAGTTTGTCCCGTACTTCAGCTACAATGAAAAAGACACAAAGCTGGAGTTATCCTGTGTCTTTGCTGCACAGCTGCCTCTTCTTCTCTCATTCTCTCCCCCTCCCTCTCCTGTTTCTACTTCAATCATGAAACTGATCAATGATCAGCTGATCAGCTTTTCTCTTGTTTATTTATCGCCCACTTTGCGAAACTTTGAAACCAGCGGATGTCGCGCTAAACAACAGCAGCACGTTTAAGCTTGATCAACTGTTGCTAGAATTTATTTAATATTAATTTCTAGTATCAGTTGGTGTTTGCTGGAGCCACAGCTGTAAAAGCTGCTGGTCATGATGTTGGTTTGGTTATCTGGTGAGAGGGAAACATGCAGATGAAACCAGGAGATGTCCTTACTGAATCATCAGAGCTGAACAGGTGATGGAGAAACAGGTTTACCTTTTAGGTGACATGAATGAGTTGAAGGGAAGTTATGAACTGTTTCTGAGAGACAAATAACACCAGGATCCTTTTCTATGTAGCTGACAGCTGGTAACTGTGCAGGGGGGTCTAGCAAAGTTTTGCCAGGGGCCCAGGTAGGGCATTAACAGAGAAAGGGGGCACAAAGAAATACTTTTCTTTCTTATTCTCGTTTAAAATGTCTCACTTTTAACAAATAATTATCTGAATCTTACAACAAACGTTTTCATCTGATGTAAAATGTATAGAAATCCATTATTGTACATAGTAATTTTTTTAGGGTCCCATCATAATTTCTTCAGAAGTAGCTAAGTACTGTATATGATGCCAGTATTTTCCCACATTTTCTTGATACTGTACCAGTACTGTGTGTAAAATGCCATCAAAAAGTCAATTAAGCTTTCTTTCTCACCTGTCTTTCTGTCTCCTCTCACTTTTTAAAGGTTGCCATGTTAGAAAAAAATATTTTGCCCTGTCATGCTGTTTATTGATGTGGTAAATGAATGGTTTATGAAAATATATCTAAATCTGTCATCAGTAATCAGTAATGATCATGTCTCACCTCTAGTCTTCTCTGTCTTAATTTCAGGTTTTCACCATGTGTTGTAGATAGTTCAGGAGGTTAACTCGACCAAGCAGTATACTTTTGGGTACTGTTTATAATACCAGAATAGGGAGGATGGTGTAGGTTTAAGTGTATTAGACTGATACATATTTACCAACAAGACAGTGTACATCACTGTGACAACAGCGTTTGTTTTCATTCAAAGGCTTTATGGTTTTTCCTATAATACCTGGTGGGCCGGTCTCTAGTCAAAATGCCCGGGCCGATTTTTTGTCCCAGTCCAGCCCTGCCGGATAGTGTCTGCCTGCAACAGCAAAGGACTCTGCGAGTGATGTTTGTTTCATCCTAGCAGCACCTGTCTCTCACCTCCTCTTCAGTTCGCCTCATCATGAACTCATCATCATATTCTGTGTTATGATTTACTTTTTGTTTGCGTCTGACAAGGTTTGGGGCCTCGCCACATGTGTCACAAACTGCATCATGGCTGTTTGTGGAACTGAAATAGCCCCACACATGACTCCACTTACAATCAGCCATTATTGTCAAATAAGTGAGTGAGCACACGTGAGTCAAGCACAAGAGTAGATCTTCTGCCCTCGTGGATCCCAGCGAAATTTTGATTTCTTTGTGTGTGTTTTGGTTAATAAAGTTTGTAGGAAAAAACTGAAGTTTCTGTGAATTCAGTTTTCTCACAACCTTTACTGTTATATCAGTGACAGAAAAGATTTTGTTAAAAAAAAAATGAGAAAAAAACCCAAACATCACACCACAACATCCTACAGTGGTAAGTGTTCAGTTTAAAATGATTGTGAATGAACACATTTCAGAGGAGGTGTTGGACCAAGAGCTTAAATTGGACATGAAATACTACATGTATAAAGCCTAATTTACACTATGGAGCACTGCTCTCAAAAACTAACATGGATTTAACACTCTCTCTCTCTTTCACACAGTCCTCATTTCTCGTGTGCTTTACAACCCTGAATATTACAGGCAGGGAACACCCTGCGACGTCACACTCTGGACTGGCACACGATGGCAGAAGAGTTCTAAAACATGTAAACACTTATTTATTAAACAACACAGTATTAAATGTGTCAGATTTTGACAGCAGGGCTCCGCGGCATAAATGATTTTCATGTCCACTTTAAAAGGAGACGTGCTAAAAGCCAGACTCATATGATCAGCGGCATATGAATCGCAGCTCCGTCGTTGCTCTGACCTGGTATGAGCGCGAGCGTCCGTCACGCGTGGCCGGAGAAAAACCGAGGGCTAAAATACTCCGTCCGCTGTGAAACCAGTGGCTTCGTTAAATAGTAGCGGTCACATCCTTCGGGTGACGTTCACTATTTTATTTGCTCCTAAGAAAATCAGTTTGGCTCAGATTAAAGTTTCGGTGCATAGTTTTACAGTAGGTGGATATTGAAAGACTCCAGCCTGTCCAGAGATGATTATTCTATTCTAAGCTCAGCTTTCTATTAGAATTTTTGGAGTTAATTAAAATTAGAAAAAAAAAAATCAAATTCACATCTGATTTGTGTTCTTTTGTTTTTGGTTTTGTTCAAGCAGATGTCGGTGTTTCGATCATGTTTTGTTGAACTGTAAAATGCTTGTTAGAAACTATGAAACACATCGTGCAGACTTCTGGGTGTTAGAAGACAATCAATTATGTTCATGAATAAGACTAAAGGCAAGAAGGTCTCCTTTATAACTAAACATGTTAATAGTCCCACTAGAGTTTATAATATATATAGCACGTGTATTTCAGTAATATATTTCAGTGCAGTGGTGTGCAGTTCTTACCAGTTTGTCGTTCGAACGTCAACACGAGTCGAGATTTCCGAGGACACCGCTCACGTTGGCGTTAGCTCTGATACTCCCTAACTTAAGTTATCCAAGTCAGATAATTCTTTTGTATTGAAAACGTAAACACTCGCCGGGAGTTACCGCAGTGTCAGCTGTTTAATTCACAGCAGCGTGTGCAGTAACCATGGTAACCACGGACACTGAGCGGAGGGATCGATGCAGGTCAGACTTTGGGAAATATCCCTCATGTCTCTGAAACTAAAAAACGGTCGTTCATCAGCTGTGCTGATAGTTTTCCAGCAGGACGACAGACTGGGAGAAGAAAAACTCAAACTGTCGGAGCAGGTTTGATCGTTCAGGTTTAAAATCAGCTGGAAGCTCCAGCGGCCCTGTTCAGGGGGAATATGTTTTATATGTGCACCGTGTGAAGCCTGCTGTACTAAAATCACTGAATGAAGAGTAAACAGTGCGTTGTCGTGGGAACATGCGTGTATTTATTAAATGTATAAATGTTATGATACTTGATTCTAATCTGCTGCTGAGTCTCTTACGCTGATGGAAACGCAACAAACACAGAGCAAGAACACCTGTTCAACCAATCACATTCATTCCACTTTGTGACAAACTGAAGTGCTCATCTGTCATCATCGGGGTTTTTTTTTCTTCAGTTTAAGTGCCCGTGTGAAGAAATATTTAGGTCTAAAAACTAAGGTGTTAAGAAATTACGTTCTATAAATCATTAATACTGCTTTTTGTAAAATGTGTAATTCTTTAACTATTGATAAAAAGTCACAGCATCACTTCAAGGAAATATCACAGTTCTTCATAATTTTCTGAACAAAAGTACAAAATGAAAGCGTCTATGTGTATGAAACGTCTCATATATTTTAACAAAGGGACCTAGGAACTAGAATACACGTTGTTTTTAATGTTTTGCATAATTTGATTTCTGCTTTGTATCACTTTTTTCTACTGCTGGTGAGAAGCAGTCATCTGCTTAGACGTGAGAAAACTGGTGTCATTTTTAGGCTGTCACATCCAATCTCTGTTTCACATCTCAGAGGCCACACTTTCCTACTAAAGATAACAATCTTTAAAAAAAACCCTTGCTGCCACTTCAGCTACTGCTGTGTCTGTGGGTTTTAATGTGGTGTAAACAGGAAGAATAGGGTTGTAAGGAGCTCACGAAGTTACAAACATGACTCCAAAAAGTTAGGCTAAATCTGTATATTCTCCATTTGTTTCAGATTATTTCCATTTGTGGATTAATTCACAACTGCTGCTCTAGTGAGTATTTCTATGTAAAAGAAAAAAGGACTCTCTGTCCCATGTTTTCTTCCTCCAACCCTGGCAGCAAACTCTGTTCAGTATACAAGGAAACATGAGATGGAAGATGGAAATGCTTTAGTGCTAATGAATACAGCTATGGAACTACCAGTATTTCAAGTTTTGTTAGCAGATTCTGTACTTGTCTGAATCAGCTGTCTGGTCTGGTGCTGTAAGCACAAGTGAAAGGTAAGAAAATGTACTGTCACTAATTATCACTTATACTGTACAAAGATGGAATTTTTCTACAATACATATATAAAAAAATAAATAGCAATCATTGAACATTTCATGAAATCACATTTGCTTTCATATAACCAAATAGTTTTAGTTTGTATTCACTAAAAATCAAATAAATAGACTCCATGTGTGGGTATTGCAGCAGACTTAATGAGTAACCTAATTCTTATTGTATAGAAGATTTATCTAATGATACTAGAATACCTGCTTATATGCTTGTTTTGATTTTCTACATAAGTCTGTGGTTGTGGCTTCTTGAATAAGCCATCAGCTGCACCTTCACACCACCGAAGATTATGATAATTAACTGTATAAGAAGGACGGAGTATCTCCTTGTCATGAAAAAGATCTGCCATGTCCTTAAGAAACAGGAAAAATACACCAAAGACCCGACACAGAACCTTTAGACATGCATCTGTCTCGTGAGCGATCCATCTACTGTTCACGGATCCCTCATCAGAAATGGTCTCAGTGGGAGGATGGATGTGAAGAAGCCTTTCTTTATTAAGGATACAGGCTAGGCTACTGCAGTTAAACAAGAACTGTTATGAATATCAGTGGCAACAGCTCTGATGGACTGATGAACCTAAATTAAAATTTGGGGGATTGAACTGTCATCAGTGGGTTTGTTTGTTTTCATGTGTGAGAGAGATTAGTGAGGAAATTTCTGTGTCTGTGTGGATTAAACTCTGGAGACTTGGATTCACTAACAGACTGACTACCTGAAGACAGTTTTTGTAACTAGTTAAACAGCTACGTCCACTGTAAATAAACTCACTTAACCTGCTTTCCTGTGTTTGACTCTGGCCTGGTTACTGACCATGACATTTACTGTTTTTGTGTGTAGCTAATGTATGTTTTCTACATGTTTGTAAGAAATCAGTCCAGCTTTTTCTATTTGACAATAAAAATATCAAGAAATGAAGGATGACTCAAAATCCTGTAAAAACATGCCAAATAATCAACATCAGAGATAAAAACCGTTTTATGTAACAAAGTTTATTTTTCCTTTATGTTATTTTCGGTTCCTAATGGCTGTGTTACTTTTAGCAACAGCAGTACTGGAGAATGTTTAGAACAAAATCATGGTTTGTGTTTATTACACTGTCAGTAATGCTAATCACATCTTACAGAACTTTACTGAAACTTAACAGAAAGCAAAGAAGATTTTAGGAAAAGAAAAATGCATGAGGTTCACTCACAGCCAGTCACTTTGAGACGGGTAACCATTGTTAAACAGACAAACAGGAAATATATTTTATATATATATATATATATACACACACACACACTTTACAGGGATTCAGCTTAGTAACTGTGTAGAAAGTCTGGCTGACTGCTGCTGGCTTCATGTTCGTGGGCTGCTGTGAGTACGAGGTTTGTAAAGTCGGTTACCACAGCTTCCTTATTTAAGACAAACTCATCACATTACAGATTTTACCCACTGGTTCAGCTGGAAGCAGTCCTGAGACAAGTAAGGCCAAAGTTTACACTTATTCATATTTTCTTTACATGAAAACAAGGATAGTTATGAAGGAACTGACTCATAACTAGAACAACCGAAGAACTACTGAAGTCGTGGTACTAACTTCTTTTCCTTTGTTCTTGTCGTGCACTTCTGTTTCAGTGTAGCTAATGTAAATGTGTGTGCTGGTAATGTGCTAACTCTATTTTACATCATTTAATGGAAACCTGATGACAGATCAGTAATTTGTGTTCACATCTTTATATAAAATAGCAGTAAATACAACAGGTGATCCTGGTGAACACAAAATAACAAAATAGTTGCCCATATAATGCATCCAGTTCATTCAGTACACATACATATTAGACTCCAATGAATGTTCAAAGTTAAGCCTTTAAGGAGGTTACAAAAATTAATAAAAATCTGCAGAGAGTTGTTGTTATTTTTTTACTGTTTTTGGTGTGTTGGAACATTTTTTGAGGAATTTCTGAATCAATTTTATTCACAAGCATAGATTTAATAACATAACAACATGTTTAAATTTAAATTTGTGCAAATAAAATTTTTATAGACAGTTCTGTACATCTAACAAAATCTGACCAAAATCAGTTAAGTTTCAATCAAGTGCTATCAAACTGGTTTTAAGCTGGTTTTTCTTCTTCTCAGCTTTATTTTACAGACGTGTCCCTGTCGGCAAAAGTTGAGGCTCTTTCCTGTTTTTACTTTCAGCTCAGCAGGAGTTGCTTCTTCTTAACTAATGTCATTAATAATTTCATGTCTGAATAGTTACACTAATACACTGCTGTGTTTTCCTTTACTTGCTATGCCATAAAAAAGTGTTTTACATAGGAAGAGGTCCTCTTAGATTCATATACAACAACCCCATCACAGAAAATTATGAAGAAGTGCGGTATGTCCTTGAAGTGATGATGTGGATCAACATGTGTGTCTGCCTTCCTATGACCATACTGATCATCTACTGTGTGTTTTATGCAGTAAGTAAATAATAATTTATATTTATATATTTTTTTATGAGTCTGTGAGTATTTGAATGATTTTAAGATATAGAAGAAAGAAAGAAAAACACTGGTAGCGTTTCTAATGATTTGAATTCATCATCATGAAAATGAAATCATTAGCTCCATCCTCACACATAAACTAAATTGCTCTTAATCAAGCTTACCGAATGATTTAAAAGGTGTTTGAGTTACACCATATGGGTTCTTCTTACTTGTGTTATATATATATATATATATGTGCGCGCGTTTGCGTTCATATAGAATGCACTGTTTTTGTCCGCTAGAGTGGGATTTTCACGGCATATTCTGCACCACATCTCTGTGCGTTCATCATTTGTTTGAAGCCAGCTCACCTCCTGCAACCACTTTTCCGAGAATACGCGCTTGTTTTGCGGTTTCTTTGAAAGTGGAGGGACACCAAAGTATTTGCTTAAAGGAGCTTGCTTCTTCGACATCTTTAAGAGTTCTAAACAAATGTTTGAAGATAGTTCGAGAATGGTCGTTCACAGTGGACATAGATTAGCTTCTTTCGCTCCTCTTTCAAACCATCTCTGTCCAAAATATGAACACTGGCATTCTTGAAAAAGTGACCTTTGACTTTTAGATGCAGATGTACAGCTGAGTCTTGTCCTGCCAAGGTGGCTGTTTGGTTTCTCCAATGCAGAGATCAAACAGGTGACCCTAAACCCTGCATTAGTTATGCTGCGTAGGCATAATACTCAATGCATCATAGAGTGTTATTTCTTCTCTCACCTTTTTCACTCACATTGTGTTTACACACCATTCTGCATTTAATCATTAATTTTTAATCTCTGGCTCTGGTCCACACTGTGTCTTTTGTCTTGTCTTCCTCCCCTCACCCCCAACCAGTTGCAGCAGATGCTCCTCCCTGAACCTGGTTCTGCTGGAGGTTTCTACCTTATAAAAGGGTGTGTTCACTCAACCCACTCAACCTGGGTGTCTATTGTCTTGCGTAGTCTGGGAGATGAGTGGATGATGGGGTGGGTGCAGTTTTCTCTGCGGTGGGGTTGGGTGGGCTTCCCCGGACTCTGTGGGGCTGGGCGGTGCTCTTGCTGTGGGCCCCGGTCCGGATGGGCCTGGGGCACCCCTTACCCCAGCGGGTTCCAGAGTGTGGGGGTGCTTACTGGGGTCAGCGGTGGAGCTGGCCCCAGGGAGGGGCCACTTGCCCCTCCCTTTTTCCCTCTCCCCATCCTCAGCTGCCTGCCTCTTCCCGTTCCACCACACCCACCCACACATGCAGGGCTTGGGGTGCAGGTGTGTCACCAGGGTGCAGGGGAGGCACTCCCCCTCTGTCCCCTTCTGGCCGCCTGTTCCTCAATTTTATTCCGCGACCTAGACATCCACATTACTCATACTCTCATAAAACATACACAGAGGGCCTTGGGGGTGGGCACGTTATACAGTGTTCAGAGGATGGTCTGTGTATTCAAACCCACCTCTGGCGCTGGTGCCCAACCCTCAATTTTAAAGGCATATAGACACTGAGGGTTTTCGGGAGGAGCCGTGCTGCTCTCTGGCAGGAAGCACCATGCCCTCCTGTGTTTTAAATGCACTTTAGTACAACACGCAGCAACACTACGTATGAGCAGGTGGAGGGAGGTTTGAGGTCTTCGCTCACCCCCGTTCTCCGTTAACCCTCGGGGCTGGGGGGAGGTCTTGGCCGTCAGATTTGGGTCTGGGATGCGGGGCCTCCCTGCTACTGCAGATAAGGTGGCGGTCTGCTTGCCTCCACCCAAGGGAAAAGGGTTACATCTCCTGGGTCTAGGTATGGTTTGCCCCTCTGGGGGCGAGGGTACCTGAATCTGGGATATCGAGTATGTTTGGGGTGTATGATTGTGTGTACAGTGTCTATTTCTGTTTGTCTCCATGTCGGGTGAGTGCCGAATATTTGCTTATGTGTACATGGGGGTGGGAATACACGTTTGTGTCTATGTGCGCCTGTTTGTCTCTGTCTGTATGTCAGGTCGGGTCTTAGACTCCACCTCTCTGGCAACATTTCAGGCTCTCCAAGGTACGGAGCCCTATCTCCCCTCACCACACTCATTGCCGGTCGCTGATGCCCTCAGACGTCAGTGCGTTGGTGGTTCTTGGTTTCTGGGGCTGGGCGCTCATGTATGTACCGACTCACTCCTAGTGGCCGATTGGCGGGGCCTGGCCCCTGTGGCCTGGCTGGGCCCCTTCTCGGGGGTGGGGTGCCCTCAGGCCTCTGGCCTCTGGGCCTGGGGCTCGGTCCTCTCTGGCACAGCTGGCTGCCGGCAGAGCCTGCGGGCACGTCACTGCAACCCCCTCTGGCCTCTGCTCCGTGGCTGCTGGATGACCCCTCATCTGGGGCTCTCCTCAGCTCTTCCCAGGAGGGTGGCACGGTTGTCCGTTTGGTGGTCCTCCTTGGGTCTTCGTACTCTGGGCCCTCTGGATGTCTGGGGCCTGGATCTCCTCCATACCTGCTTCATGCCCTGGGGGACGGGCTATGGCTCCCCACACTCCCTAGCAGATTGTTGCATGGAGAAACCTTTTGAATACAAGCGTGCTGATCCACACAGGTGTACACACATGTGTTCACAGACACAAACCACACCTTTCTTAGCTGCTACCTCAAAGCACATTGTGCGCTGTCGATCTTGCATGCTGCACAATAACATTTAATATTTACTATTTACTGTTATCTACTGTTAGCTAGTTTATTGTGATGGTGTTGTATTTATTATGTTGCTCTTTTTTGTTTGTTTTCTCGTATGTTTTTTTTCTTCTTCTCTCAACAGGTGATCCAGGTGTTTTTTTTTCTTTTTGTTTGTTTGTTTGTTTGTCTGCTTTTCTTTTTTTCTCTCTCCCCTCTATTTTGTCTTTCTCTCCCTCTCTTTCTTTCATTCTTTCTTTCTCCCTGTCCTATCCCCCAGTCATGTCTGTCCCGTCTGTAACAACTGAAAATAAAATAAAATAAATACATAATTATAATAAAGGTCAATCAAATGGACCAATATGGCAAAGCCATGAGGATCCACTTGGTAAAGTAAATCCGCTAGGCATCTCTCTTGGCCTTCAGACAACAATTCTGATGGCTAAAGATCCAAACGGGACAGGCAAAACAAAAAAAAAGAAGAAAAAAAAAAAGGGTGCTTTTCCTTCCCACTGTCATTAGTTACTTGCTCATAGGGGATCATCTGATTGCTGGGGGGGGGTGTTGCAGTTTTTGTCTGTCTTTAGCTTACAATATAAGGGGCCTTGAGATGACTGTCGTTGTGATTTGCATCTTGTGCCCTGCTATATAAATACACTGAACTGAATTGAATTCAAATGAAATCAAACGAATTTAATTTAATTTTGTTATTAACTGGGGAGAAGAGGAATTAAACTCAGTAGAAACAAGATATAAGAGATGTATATGATGTATAACAAAAATATAATTTCAATTGGTGAGCAACAAAAATGAAATATCTTGGGGTTACCTTATCACAAGACGCTGAGGATAATTTTGTTAATCTAGATAAGGAAATTAAGAGTGATTTGGATAGGTGGGCTACCCTTCCATTAGACATTGGTTCCCGAATAGAGACCATAAAAGTAAGTGTCCTACCCTGACTTCTCTACCTCTTTCAGTCACTACCCATTGACATACCTGAAAAACAATTCAGATTATGCGATAAAATCATTTCCAAGTTTATATGGAATGGTCACAGACCGAAAATCAAATTTGAAACACTACAAATAAGAAAGGATAAGGGGGGTTTGGCACTCCCAAACCTTGAGGCATACTTTCATGCTGCACAGATCAGGTATATAATTTGTTGGTGTGACAAAGATTATGAAGCCAAATGAAAGAATTTAGAAAAATCAGTACAAGGAAGAGAAATTCACAGCCTTATAGGAGACAGAGAAGAAGCAATGAGAGTAATTAAACAGCTGAATTTAGTCACTAAGTTTACGCTAAAAATATGGTTTAATCTGGTACAAAAATGCAAACTGGAAAAAGAGCTCGGACTGCTTCGATGGATAGCTTATGATGAGCTTATGAAGGGTTTTTTCCCTTATTCTATGGACCAAAGATTTAAACAGTGGATTCCTAATGGATTAACAGCGATATGTACACTAATTAAAGCTAGGAACTTCCAGGAGATTAAACAACAACATATATAAAACTGAAGTGGCAGAGAGAGTTGGGAGTGAACATATCTGATGAGGAATGGTCACAAATCTGGAAAACACAGCAGTCAACAACATCATCATTACATGCCTGAAGATTACATTGCTGGAAAAATGTAATTATATTTTTTATAACACCCAGAATTAGGAACAAACACACTTCATTACCACAACCGTGTTGGAAAAGCTGTGGAGATGTAAATGTGAATCATTCCCATGTATTTTGGTTCTCTCCCAAGATCCGAAAATTTGGGGAAGATGTTCATTTAGTTATAGGTTAAAATTCTGAGTTATGCTGTATCTCAGTCTTGAACATTATTATGTCTTGGTGTCATTATGGGAAATGTGTTGAACAAAGATAGAGACATATTGAAAATCATGCTTGCAGCCTGTAAAAAGGCAATCACAAGAAAATGTACAAGATAGACCCACCATCGCAGGATGAATAGATCAAAATTATAGATGAAATACAAATCATGGAACAATTGACTTCCAGAATAAGGACTCAGGAAGATCCACACCATCGAAAGTGGGAGAAATGGACTGACTACATAAACTCGACAGGATAAAGACGATCACACTGACAATGAGAAATGATCAAATTGTAGAAAAATGGTGACCCAACACGTTCTTTTTTCACCTGGTTTATTTATTTATTTATCTCATTTTTATTTGATCATTTTTTTCTTTCTTTTTATGTTCTGTTTTGGTGTTATCCTCTACCCACCCCCCACCCCCATAATGTTTAAAGAAAAACAATAAAAAGAAAGGAAAAGAAAGGAAAAAAAGAAAGATATAACAGATGTGTGTGAAGGAGAGGAAATAAAGTGGAAATTTAATTTTAACATGTATTTCCTACAGGTGCGAAGAGTTAAGGTCCCCATCATCTCTTACACAAACCTCCTCATCTCCAATCTAATCCAGATGTGTATAATGATTGCTTGGGTGGCAAGAGTGGAAAGAAGCATCTGTGTTATGATTCACGCCTCATGTGCTATGGCCAGTCTTTACTTCAAGATGTGCATCGCTTTGGAAAGGTACCAATCTGTGTACTTGGATATCTATGAATATTGCTTTCTACTGGAAAACATCATTATTGTCAGAAATATACTATTCTGTACTGTGATAATCATAATATCTTCGCATCCTGTGTTGCAGATGTTTCTTCTTTGCCTACCCACTGTTGGACTGCCTCAGACAAACTAGGAGTTCTGTGCTGGTCTGTGTCCTGGTCTGGGCTTTTTGTATTGTCAGTGTTCCTCTTGCCATTATCTTAAAAGAATTTGTACGTTTAATTATTTATGCCCTCCTTCCTGCCCCTATGTCCATCTTCTGCTTAGCCTGGACTTTCACAGCCCTGCCTGCTGCCACCTCAGTGCCCACTGAAGACAAACGAAGAAGTCTGGGAACTTTGCTTCTGTTGTTCTGTAACTACTTTGTCATGATTCTTCCCACAGTGATTTTTCCAATTTTAGATTTTTTAGCAGATATAAATTTATTCTGTCATTTCATTCCAGTTTCAATCTTGTTTCTGCTTTGTCCTTTTGTGGACTTGATTTTGTTCCTTTTGATCCAAAAAGGATGCATAGACAAGCTGCTGGTCTGTCTGTGCTGCTGTAGTATGAACAACACTGTATCAGATGTAGCAGCTGAGTGTCACTGTGACTGATGGTAACACGGAAAGGACAGCTGATGCAGTCAAAGTGAGTCAAATGTAGAGAGAACAGAGAAAATAATCAAACAGCATCCTTTACAAATATTATTTAGTGTTGCCATCAAACAACAGATAAAGACCAAGAATCTGAGCAGTACTGCTCTCAGCTGAAGTGGCTCAGGTTTTAAATTTCCAATTAATTTTGTATTTATCTATTATATGTATCTATCGATCTATCTATCTATCTATCTATCTATCTATCTATCTATCTATCTATCTATATATATATATATATATATATATATATATATATATATATATATATATATATATATATATATATATATATGTGTATATACATATATCTAGTTATATTCTTCCTTTGATCTGTTGAGCTAAGATACAATATTATGCTATACTTATAATATATATATGTTTTGTATAAAATTGTATATTGCAATACGTAACCATTTTAGTACTAAGGTTCTGTATGCTGGCTGATTACAGTTAATTTAGTAATGAAGTTTCAACACCACCACTATGTTCAAATATTATTGTAAATAACTGGACTGAACAAACACACCAGCTGGTCATATGGATAGAGGTTTTGTACAGATGAATTACATACATTTCAAGGGAAACATTATGATCAGGGACAAGTGTCAGAAGACTTAACAGAAGAGTTTTAAATTACGATAATCAAAATCAGAATACTACATTAATCCTCAAGCAAATTATGTAAAGAATATAAATATAATGAATATTTATTAAGTTCAGTTTTCGCTGGTGGTAAGAAACATAACTAGCTAAAGCTGACCTTCATGTGTGTTTTATTAAATGCTTAAGGATTTAATAAAGGTACAAAAAAATTGTTGTTGCTCTTTTTGCTGCTGTGCAGTGCATTGTTTTCTTTAATGTTTTAAAGGTTTTCTGTATAATTATCTGAGTTTATAGTCAACTGGATTTTTCACTTTTTGTTAAACTTACCATCATTATTGTATTATATATCTTGCAATAATATTACTAATATTAATAACAACTTTACTGATAAGTTTGCAGTCTCATGTGATAGGTTGTGTTCAGCAGTCTCATTAAGTCTCTAAGATAAGATAAGATAAGATAAGACTTCATTGATCACACGGCGGGGAAATTTGTGTGTACAGATAGCAGAAGAAAAATACAAACAAATAAAAAATAAAGAAGATAATACACTATATACAACGGTCGCATACACAATATGTGATTATGGATATAAATTTAATTATTCTAAGGATTGCTCATCTCTGGGGTTATCGGCCACCTAAAGCAACCTCTAAGATATATAATAATTTACTTGTACTACAAAATGAACATACAGAAATATGTATTCTACAAGAAAGACCTTAAACAGATTGCTTATTGGGTATTGAAATCATACATGGTAGCACTTTCTATTACAGCTTGGTAATAAAGGGGAATAGTAGGATAACAAGGGGGAAACAACAGGGTAATAATGCGGTAATTTCTAAGTTATTACTATTCAATTACCAAAGTAATAACCATGTAATATCCAAATTCTCATGGCCATGGTCATGTATCTTTCAAGCTCGGGTCCTCTACAAGAGGCCTGGGAGCTTGAGGGTCCTGCACAGTATCTCAGCTGTTTCTAGGACTGTGAATCACTGTTACAGCAACAACAGCCAGGTCCAGGCCCACGATTTGTCCCAATGTGGAATGCTGGCAGAAGACCCTTTAGAGGGGGATACAGGCCAGGAGTACGTGGAAGAGAACAAGGAAAGCTGTGAATTGACAGGAAGATTTGTTTTGTCTGTGGGATGAGAGGACATTAGAGGAATGAATGCCCAAATCAATATCCACAACAGACGAAGGACCAGAGACCGATAGCCAGACCACAAAGAGGCATTCCAGATTATGGCTATGGGAAAGTACAGATGCCCCAGCTAACCCTAACCCTGCATGGGGAGGTGGTCCCAGAGATATGGACCAGAACCCATATTGATGAGGCCCTGGAGTTTGTGCAGGTCCAATTACAACACCTATGACAGAGCCAGTGGTGACCTGCAAAGTTGATGGCGAGAAGATGCACTTAGTGGCTGATACCCGAGCAGCAATTTCAATATTGAACATTTTAAAGCCATTGTCAACAGATTCTCTCAACATAGTACATCAGGGGTACCACAGGAGCAACAGTATACGAAACCATTGGCTGTAATTTGCAGACATCAACATCTTGAGCACAAATGTCTGTATGCCCCAGATTGCCCAATAAACCTGATGGGATGGGACCTTTTGGCCAAATTGGGTCTGACTATCTATTGTGATAAAGATGGTCTACAAATATGTTCATCAGAACAACCAAAGCGGGGAAATTATTTGTCTGTCAAGTTTCATTTTCAGGGACAGATGACATGTACAAAATCTGCAAAGGTTTATATTAAATTCTGTTCTTTGCATTCTTTTGGCGGCGAAGAAAGACAAACAGCTCAAAGTGGTCTAACTCAAAAAAATATCTTTATTTTTACATTCCCGGAAATGGAGACTGAGCACACACAGAAACGCCAGCTCAAGTCTGAGGCAGAAGCAGCCAGTCTTGTTATATATTTTTTGCAGCACGTCACACACCCACACTCCGTTTACTCAGTTCCTCTTTTCTTTGTGTCAAATTTCCGGTGCAGCTTTGAGTGATAGGAGCGGCAACCCCTTATCCCAGTCTCACTTTGTCTCCAAACAGTACTTCCCCATCATGGCTTTAATGGTCTCATGCCATCTCTCCAACACCCCCTATGATTGTGGATGGTAGGGTCTAGAAGGAATATGTTGCACCCCAAGTGAATGTAGCACCTGTTGGAATAGTTTGAACTGAAAATTACTACCTTGATCTGTTTGAATAAACTTGGGTAGGCCAAATGTCAAAAAGAGTTTGAGAAGAGCCCTTTTCTGTTGGGGAACGGCCTCGGGAAGCCGCGTTGTGAAACACATGATAGTCAAAAGAAATTGGCTACCCACCTTGGTTCTGGGCCCCTTAGGGGCCGACTCATGGCCAGGATCAGGCTGAAAACTGACTCCCCGAGGTTCATCTCCTCCCCCTGGCGAGCTTGGGCCCTGGTGAGGGCACCAACCGGGAATACCCCAGGGAGGGAGTGTTATGCTCCAGTCTAGGGGTACAGGAACGTAGCATAAGGGTTAAAAAGGAAGTGACCTCGCCCTGGTCACCAAAACCATACACAGAAATACCAATTTCTTAAGTGAACGGTGGTTCATTTGTCTACACTGAAAACTTAACTCCGGGGTGAACAAAGGCCAAAATAACAAAAAAAACAAGCTAAGTCAGGAGAGGAGGTGCTGTCTAAAACCCTATGAGTAGTAATATACCTATAGCTTTTTTTGCCCCCCCCCCCCACCCCTCACCCCCCACACCCCCACCCGCATCCCCCTCCGCATCCATGTGTGCGCGTGAACGGACCTTGCGCGTGAACGGACTTTGCGCGTGAACGGACTTGTGAGTTCAGAGGTCATATGTGTTTACATGTGTTTAATAGCGTTTTATTTAATGAAACCATTATGTGTTTTAATTAAACTCTTTTTTAAAGGATTGTATAGGTCTCAGAGTTCTGTTATTTAGACATAGATGATTTAATTTAACTAGTTTAGGGGTATTTTTCTTTAGGGCTCTGAAACACACAGAGCCTAATAGTTTCAAACAGAATACCACAAACAGCAGGCATTCCTTTAGAAATAAACAGGGATTCTTAATTCTGCAACATTTAGACAGAGGGGGGGTTACAGTTAGACCCCCTACAGTCAGCAGAAGAGGTCATCCTTATCAAGAGCATCTCAATTGTACTGCCATAGTTTTCAATACAAACAGTCTCCTTTATCTTATGGCAGAGGGCCGACGGTGCCAGGTCCATCGGTGCCACCAACGCTTTTTTCACCTTTTATCATGCCATTACACTTTCTACTGACCATCCTCCAAACAGGCTTCACCTTTTGTTTACACCTTTATCTCTGCATCTCAGAGGCCAGCTGAAACCAAGCCAACCTATATAAAAGGCCATAATCAGTCACACTGTATTTTCCCTCACTACTTTACATCGGTCCTTGAGAGCATAACACTTTCGTTCATCAGCACGAGCATTTTACTTTTAATTTAACTAGTTTAGGGGTATTTTGCTTTTCTTTACCGCTCTGAAACACACAGAGGCTATTAGTTTTCAAACAGTGTCACAAATAACATGTATTCCTTTAGAAATAAACTGTGATACTTCTAAAAAAAAACAAAAAACAAACACATATTCTTTCCTCATCACTAGCCAATTCACCATTTTATTTAAATATCTGAATTTTCGGAATGATGATCCAAGCGGGACACAGAGGCTGCTAGTTTAACGCACCAGAATGCAAATATAAATAAAAGCATGACTATCCTGACAGCCTAGCTGCAGCGACACCTTTCTTTCACACGGATGCCTGGATGTGCGTTGGAGCCGACTTTGCTACCCGCACACAGCGTTTCTGACCTACGGGCGCTGCTTATACAACAGAGAAAAGCAACAATACAGCGTGTTTCTCTGCTCCAAGACATCGGCGGGCCTTTCACACGGTAAGCATGTCTGTTATACCCAGCGCATAAATGTCTGTATGTCAGTGCTGATTATACAAACCCTGTTTAAAATGTGACACATATGTTGTCCGAAAACAAATCCTCTAAAATTGCAAAGTTACTGATTTAAAAATATATTTTCGAATTTTTAGTTGCATGACAAACATACGATAGACTCTTGAGCGTATTTATTTATATAGCTACATTCACAATGGTACAACCATGCTAAATAAAAGATGCCCAAGCACCAAAGCACTCTAATGCAAGCCTCTAAACTGTATGTTTGATAAGTGCATAAAGTGTACCTCTACCTCTAAGCTGAAAACAGTTTGTATCCGCACTCTGAGGGTCTGCTGAATTGTTTTTAATATTGCGCTTTTTCACGAACTGCAGATGAATTTCTCTTTATTGGACATAATGTCCTTAAGCTATTGTTGCTCATACTTACAGAGTTCCCTAGCTACTTCTTTACTATGTCAGTAAACTTTTTGAAAAGGAAGGTGTTGTAGATTTAAAGAAACATCCTAATTGAAGCAAAGGCAAAAAATTGGAATGAATTTTATGTGACTGTTCATATTAAAGCCATCAACAAGTGAAAATCCAAAACTGACTCCAATGCTTTGTATTAATGATCTCCCTCTCTCTTTCTCTCTCTCTCTCTCTCTCTCTCTGTGTGTGTGCGTGAGTGTGAGTGTGTGTGCCCTCACAGAAGGAAGGTCACAGCAGGAGCTTTTTCAAACGCGTTTCCAATCATTTTTACAAGAAGTGTAGCTCATACAATGGTATTATTGTATTATTTGCGATACTTTATAAATATGAAACTCTAAAGATTTTGAGTTCATGCAAATTGTGAAACAAGAATCTAAATATTTGTGTCACAATGATTTCTATAAAAGCATGTTGTTTATGGGGATAATGTAACAAATCTTTTGTGGCCCTATTAATGATCAATGGTGATTGAAGAGGAAGCTGAACCCGGGCTCTGGACATTTTCATGACAAGCGACAGCGCAGACATCTGCTAATGAGAGAACATGTTTTATCATCATAAACACTGTGATATGAAGCATCGTTAAAGTGTCACTTCAGTAATGTTGACTCATGTTTTTAATAGATGACTTTAAAACACTAAACTCTAATTTCTGTGGTTTATTTTAAGTTTACAGAATATAACATGTGGTAAGACGATGAGTTTTACTTCTCACTGTCCGTGTTATGTGTATCTATTTATCATGTATGCTACTTTGCTCTGTGGACTGTAAAATGTTTCATTGTGTTCATGAAATAAACCAGACTTTCACCGTCTGAATCTTTTACTGTTTTTTCTGCTTTTGTTCACTACAAGTTTGACAAACCTACAGATATCCAGAGTTAACTCACTAACAATGTGGAGCAGTCTCAGTGTATTTAGCTGCTTTTCCCCTAAACACAACCAACTGAGAGAAACGCTTGTAGTCCTCACTTTGGTCATTTTGAACGTTGAAGGAGATTTGTTCCATAGACACCTTATACTAGTGTTTCCTGAACTTAATCCATCACTACTATGTTCTATTTAAATTCAGATTCCTTTTATAGTTTGCAGTTTCTTTACTAACACATTTGTAGATAAGTTTATTGCTGAACCACACAGCTAGCAGTCTCACTCACTCTCTAGGTTTTGAAGTTTTGTGTGTGTGTGTAATGGTTTAGTCTATCAAACCTTACCCTTTTTCTCCCCAGTATCACAACAGTACAACTCCCAAAGTACGGATCAGTAAACAACCAATGATTCTAAAGCCAGAACAGAAAGTGTCATGATCCTGGGTCCTTTTGACCCAGCGTTTTGTGTTTTCTATTATTGTAATTTTGGTTCTGTTCTTCCTCGGTTAGTGTTCATTCTTTTCTACCCGTGTATCCCTGTGTTTAGTCTGTGTCATTACGTGTATGTGTTTCCTGTTTTACTTTGAAGGTCTGCGTCTGATGTGAGTGTTTTCAGTTTGCCTCCCTTGTCTCGTCAGGTTAATCTCTCCCAGCTGTGTCCCCCACCTGTGTGTAATCTCCCTGTGTTCTCTGAGTGTATTTCAGTCGTGTCTTTTGTCTTAGTGATTGCTGGTTCGTCTGTGTTGTTTCCCCTCGATGTCCCTGCGTCTCTCCATGTGTGTTTCCTCGGACCTCCCTGCATCTTCGTTTCTGGTTTGCTTTGTTAGTTTTCCCAGTTTAGGTTTACCTGTTAGTGTCACTCGCCATTTCTGTTTATTTGCCTTATTGTTAATAAATCCTCACCTGCACTTGAGCTGCCGCTGCCCGGTCCTAATTAATTCCCACACGGCTTGCACCCGCAAACCGTGACAAAAGATACAGTTGGAAGATGCATGATTGCGTTTTTATGACGCATAGTAAAACTACCCCCTCTTCTTCTTCTCTGTGTTGTTGTTGTTGTTCGTGTGTGTGTGTGTGTGTGTGTGTGTGTGTGTGTGTGTGTGTGTGTGTGCCTTAGAAGTCAAATAATACATTAGCCACACTTAAAAAAACAAAAAACATCTGAATTTCATTTAGAACTGAGATTCTAAGTTGTAAGCAGAAATCTTATCCTCAGCCACAAACATGTTTCCCCACTTTCACAATGCTGAGGTGTCAAATCCACAACCCCCAACAATTGGTTTGTTACACGCGGGTGTGAAGGGCAAGCTTTACTTACACAGCCTCACACACAGTAGATTTTTAAAGTTTTTGGGGACAATGGTTTAGCCACAGATGTAACTTCTACTTTTGATAAAAACCACTCCACCTGTTTATTTCTTAAGAAATTAAGCTCTTATTTATACATGTCTACACAATAATAGACACCGTGTGCTCTGTGACATTATAGTCTTCTACTTCAGCGTTCATTGGTTTGCATTTTAAACTCCCAACCTTTCAGGTTGTTATGAACGACTTATATTTCTAACATTTTGTGATATAAAAGTGAACCATGTGGGTTTTTTTTTTAATTTTCTGTGTGATGGAAGGACTTAAGACACGAGTTATTTAAACAATTCTAAATGAAAGTGTGATGGCCATAGTACTTTATGCTGGACCAAATATGTTAAGGATAATGTTTATCAATGTAAAATTGCAAAGAACCTTTGAATAGATTATAACATTTTGTAAACAGTTACCTCAGAACCTGTACTGTCAGCCCTATGTATGTAAGGTGAAACTTTCCACAGTACTTACACTTAAGTAACTAAACACATAAAGTCACCCTTTACCAATAATCCACTGCTCTTTGAAAAAAGTAGCACAAACAGACAACTGACTCAGCAATGATGAGTAGAGTTACCCCGAGGCCGAGACTCAAGCAGAAGAAAATTAAAAGTTTTGGTTTTTGCGGCTCGAAAAATTAAAGAAAGTATGTTTAATAATTCAACAAGACCCACACTTTCAACACACGTACATTCAAATTTTGGATCAGACTAACATCGATGTTGTTCAATAGTTTTTATCCGTTCAAAAAAAGCCATTTTACGGCTTTAATGTTTCCAGCTGATAAGGAGAATGAGTGCATTTCATCAAATGCGCGTCCAAAGGCTTTAAACATTCGCTTTGTCTGTAAAGACAGTATCAAACTACAGAGCATTGTTTTTACTAAAATTCAACATTTTCAGATGAAAATTTGGCAGCTTTTTTCACTGTAACACCCCCTCAATGCCATTTTTAGGATATTCTCGGTGATCCCATTTCTATCATATTTATGCTTTTGGGACTGAGGGTATCTAATACGTACGTCGTCACAGTGTATTGTACTACCAACTGTGAGGGCTCTGCTTTTGCTTTGAGCAGACTGTTTTTTATTTTGTCTCCTGAGTGTGTGTTTTTCAAACGAGATCCTTCTCCTCAGTTTGATTTTGTTACCACAAACTTTGTGTAAAGTTCACAACAGAGGTAAAGAGATTTAAACACCCCAGTTTAAGGAGGCATGGGTTGGACCAGCTGCGCAGGGCAGGTGAAACAGAGAGTGTCAGGGGAGATGTGCAACAGAAGCAGAGGGAACATTTTACAAGATGATAAATGGCAGATTAAGGATTTGTTGACAAGATTAAAAGACACGGCCGTCAGAGTTCAACAACATTACAGTTTGATTAAATAAAAAGTTTTAAACTACACAAGGTTCATTTTCTCCTCTGATAGTAATCATATTAAACATGTCAAGAAAGAAAGAGTACAAAGAAAAATAGTAAATGTGTGTCTAATACAACTCTTCCTGTGAACCTTATATGGTGAACCTTATATGGTGATGGCCAGAGGGGCCGATGGCTCGATATGGCAGCCTAGCCTCTGTCAGCCTGCCCCAGGGCAGCTGTGGCTACAACAGTAGCATGCCGCCACCTGTGTGTGAATGTGAGACTGAATGAATAGTGGCATTGTAAAGCAATTTGGGGGCCTTGAAAAGCGCTATATGAAATCCAATCCATTATTATTATTATTATCATCCCTTAATATGTTCGGTGTTACAAACTTGAAGAATCAGAGAAAAGATCATCAGACATTAATCTAATCAGTTTTCAGCCTTCATTCATTCATATTGAAAAGTTGGAAATCTTCCCTGCTAGACCAAAGTGTAGTGTTTAACACCGTTGGCCATAACATTTTATTACAGCTATTATTAAATGGAGAGGCCTCTTCACACACCGAGGTTAATTATGAAGCTCCACAGGCTTCTGTGCAAAGACCAGTTCTGTTTACATTATACGGGCTTTAGAAGACATAGCGTACATTTTCACTGCTATGCATATGATACCCACTTTTATTGGTTAAACTGCCGGGCTGTCTTAGACACATAATGAGCTTTAATTTTCTGCTTCTAAGTTCAGATAAAACTGAGGTTATCGTAAAAATCTTAGAAACACTGACTAACAAGATCCTTACTCTGGATGGCATTGCCTTGAGTTGTCTGTTGTAGTCATTTGGCACATTATAAGTAAAATTGAAGCACACAATCCCGTCTCACAACATCAACATTTATTTATATACAAAAATAAAAATGCTTTTTTACAGAAAAGAATTGTAACTTCATATTTTATCAACGATTACGCGGGTACATAGGGTAAGTCCTCATCATTATCCCATAGCGGTTCCGGTAATCTCTCAGGACCTTGGAAGGGTGGCCATGCCCAGTCTACCTCATCAATGTCTGGAGAGTCGCCGAAATACAAAAAATCTTCCTCGTTGTCAGTGTCCATAGTCCACAGTTGTGGTGGTGAAGGGGGTGGGCTCCACTCTGATACTGGTGAATACGGTGCGTCTTCACTCCAATCTTCAAATGCAGGGTTAGTGGATGGCTCTTCAGAGAGTAAAGATTGCCCAGCATCCCTGATAGTACCAAGTACCAAGTATGTACCAGGTTCAGCCACTTTGATGGTTGATTGAACTTAAGGGCTGGAAGATGCCATTTTCATGGAGAATTTCAAGCCCAACAGATGAAAATTCCAAAGTTGCAACTGCTAGAGAGACACATTGGCCAACTCTACGGTTTTTGAAAATTGTTGCCACTCCTACCCACAACCTTTAAGATCAACCCACTTCCAGATCACGCCCCCTCCTGTTATTTTAAAAAGAAGACCGCCGTCTCATTCCTTCAAACCTTTTTTTAGCTCAAAAACCAGAAGTATGGCCTCTACAGCCCTGCGCCACACTGAGGAGGAGGACAGTTCTGCGGTCGAGGGCACAATAGTACCCGACATGCCCGGTTACTATCACCCCTTGGAGAAGCAGCAGCAGCATGCCGACGAGCTTGACGGTTGGGCATCTTCTTTTTTCATCGATACCGTGAAAACCGCGGTGTATCATCTAGTAAACCTAGTAATCAACAGGTACCTCACTGACGAATGCAACGGCTGTAAGTCCGATCACCCCCGCCAGAAACAACACTAGTGTGTGCAAGTCTTGGAGGATGACTTTTACGCTGAAAATTATCACAGCATCAGAAAAAGACTCCTCACCCCACGTTTCATTCCATCTATTCAACGGCTTCTGAGTGCTCGCAACATCAAAATGGACGACGTCAAAGTCCGCATGGTGGCGGAAACTCTCTTGCACGAACTGAAATCGGAAAGGAAAGTCTTTGACGCCATAGCCGAGGCATACACCAATCTGGTAGGGTTGGACATGGTGAAAATCAGACAGCTACGGTTGGTCGCAGAGTGTTACAAAGGAGGCTGCTAATGTTTTCTCTGAAAGACTGATTTTTCTTTCTTAAAACGTGTAACCTGCATTTTACCAAACAATGTATCCTACATTTAGTGCATTTTTAAAACATGTACCCGCGTAATCGTTGATAAAATATGAAGTTACAATTCTTTTCTGTAAAAAAGCATTTTTATTTTTGTATATAAATAAATGTTGATGTTGTGAGACGGGATTGTGTGCTTCAATTTTACTTATAATGTGCCAAATGACTACAACAGACAACTCAAGGCAATGCCATCCAGAGTAAGGATCTTGTTAGTCAGTGTTTCTAAGATTTTTACGATAACCTCAGTTTTATCTGAACTTAGAAGCAGAAAATTAAAGCTCATTATGTGTCTAAGACAGCCCGGCAGTTTAACCAATAAAAGTGGGTATCATATGCATAGCAGTGAAAATGTACGCTATGTCTTCTAAAGCCCGTATAATGTAAACAGAACTGGTCTTTGCACAGAAGCCTGTGGAGCTTCATAATTAACCTCGGTGTGTGAAGAGGCCTCTCCATTTAATAATAGCTGTAATAAAATGTTATGGCCAACGGTGTTAAACACTACACTTTGGTCTAGCAGGGAAGATTTCCAACTTTTCAATATGAATGAATGAAGGCTGAAAACTGATTAGATTAATGTCTGATGATCTTTTCTCTGATTCTTCAAGTTTGTAACACCGAACATATTAAGGGATGATAATAATAATAATAATGGATTGGATTTCATATAGCGCTTTTCAAGGCCCCCAAATTGCTTTACAATGCCACTATTCATTCAGTCTCACATTCACACACAGGTGGCGGCATGCTACTGTTGTAGCCACAGCTGCCCTGGGGCAGGCTGACAGAGGCTAGGCTGCCATATCGAGCCATCGGCCCCTCTGGCCATCACCATATAAGGTTCACCATATAAGGTTCACAGGAAGAGTTGTATTAGACACACATTTACTATTTTTCTTTGTACTCTTTCTTTCTTGACATGTTTAATATGATTACTATCAGAGGAGAAAATGAACCTTGTGTAGTTTAAAACTTTTTATTTAATCAAACTGTAATGTTGTTGAACTCTGACGGCCGTGTCTTTTAATCTTGTCAACAAATCCTTAATCTGCCATTTATCATCTTGTAAAATGTTCCCTCTGCTTCTGTTGCACATCTCCCCTGACACTCTCTGTTTCACCTGCCCTGCGCAGCTGGTCCAACCCATGCCTCCTTAAACTGGGGTGTTTAAATCTCTTTACCTCTGTTGTGAACTTTACACAAAGTTTGTGGTAACAAAATCAAACTGAGGAGAAGGATCTCGTTTGAAAAACACACACTCAGGAGACAAAATAAAAACAGTCTGCTCAAAGCAAAAGCAGAGCCCTCACAGTTGGTAGTACAATACACTGTGACGACGTACGTATTAGATACCCTCAGTCCCAAAAGCATAAATATGATAGAAATGGGATCACCGAGAATATCCTAAAAATGGCATTGAGGGGGTGTTACAGTGAAAAAAGCTGCCAAATTTTCATCTGAAAATGTTGAATTTTAGTAAAAACAATGCTCTGTAGTTTGATACTGTCTTTACAGACAAAGCGAATGTTTAAAGCCTTTGGACGCGCATTTGATGAAATGCACTCATTCTCCTTATCAGCTGGAAACATTAAAGCCGTAAAATGGCTTTTTTTGAACGGATAAAAACTATTGAACAACATCGATGTTAGTCTGATCCAAAATTTGAATGTACGTGTGTTGAAAGTGTGGGTCTTGTTGAATTATTAAACATACTTTCTTTAATTTTTCGAGCCGCAAAAACCAAAACTTTTAATTTTCTTCTGCTTGAGTCTCGGCCTCGGGTAGCTCTACTCATCATTGCTGAGTCAGTTGTCTGTTTGTGCTACTTTTTTCAAAGAGCAGTGGATTATTGGTAAAGGGTGACTTTATGTGTTTAGTTACTTAAGTGTAAGTACTGTGGAAAGTTTCACCTTACATACATAGGGCTGACAGTACAGGTTCTGAGGTAACTGTTTACAAAATGTTATAATCTATTCAAAGGTTCTTTGCAATTTTACATTGATAAACATTATCCTTAACATATTTGGTCCAGCATAAAGTACTATGGCCATCACACTTTCATTTAGAATTGTTTAAATAACTCGTGTCTTAAGTCATTCCATCACACAGAAAATTAAAAAAAAAACCCACATGGTTCACTTTTATATCACAAAATGTTAGAAATATAAGTCGTTCATAACAACCTGAAAGGTTGGGAGTTTAAATGCAAACCAATGAACGCTGAAGTAGAAGACTATAATGTCACAGAGCACACGGTGTCTATTATTGTGTAGACATGTATAAATAAGAGCTTAATTTCTTAAGAAATAAACAGGTGGAGTGGTTTTTATCAAAAGTAGAAGTTACATCTGTGGCTAAACCATTGTCCCCAAAAACTTTAAAAATCTACTGTGTGTGAGGCTGTGTAAGTAAAGCTTGCCCTTCACACCCGCGTGTAACAAACCAATTGTTGGGGGTTGTGGATTTGACACCTCAGCATTGTGAAAGTGGGGAAACATGTTTGTGGCTGAGGATAAGATTTCTGCTTACAACTTAGAATCTCAGTTCTAAATGAAATTCAGATGTTTTTTGTTTTTTTAAGTGTGGCTAATGTATTATTTGACTTCTAAGGCACACACACACACACACACACACACACACACACACACACACACACGAACAACAACAACAACACAGAGAAGAAGAAGAGGGGGTAGTTTTACTATGCGTCATAAAAACGCAATCATGCATCTTCCAACTGTATCTTTTTGTCACGGTTTGCGGGTGCAAGCCGTGTGGGAATTAATTAGGACCGGGCAGCGGCAGCTCAAGTGCAGGTGAGGATTTATTAACAATAAGGCAAATAAACAGAAATGGCGAGTGACACTAACAGGTAAACCTAAACTGGGAAAACTAACAAAGCAAACCAGAAACGAAGATGCAGGGAGGTCCGAGGAAACACACATGGAGAGACGCAGGGACATCGAGGGGAAACAACACAGACGAACCAGCAATCACTAAGACAAAAGACACGACTGAAATACACTCAGAGAACACAGGGAGATTACACACAGGTGGGGGACACAGCTGGGAGAGATTAACCTGACGAGACAAGGGAGGCAAACTGAAAACACTCACATCAGACGCAGACCTTCAAAGTAAAACAGGAAACACATACACGTAATGACACAGACTAAACACAGGGATACACGGGTAGAAAAGAATGAACACTAACCGAGGAAGAACAGAACCAAAATTACAATAATAGAAAACACAAAACGCTGGGTCAAAAGGACCCAGGATCATGACACTTTCTGTTCTGGCTTTAGAATCATTGGTTGTTTACTGATCCGTACTTTGGGAGTTGTACTGTTGTGATACTGGGGAGAAAAAGGGTAAGGTTTGATAGACTAAACCATTACACACACACACAAAACTTCAAAACCTAGAGAGTGAGTGAGACTGCTAGCTGTGTGGTTCAGCAATAAACTTATCTACAAATGTGTTAGTAAAGAAACTGCAAACTATAAAAGGAATCTGAATTTAAATAGAACATAGTAGTGATGGATTAAGTTCAGGAAACACTAGTATAAGGTGTCTATGGAACAAATCTCCTTCAACGTTCAAAATGACCAAAGTGAGGACTACAAGCGTTTCTCTCAGTTGGTTGTGTTTAGGGGAAAAGCAGCTAAATACACTGAGACTGCTCCACATTGTTAGTGAGTTAACTCTGGATATCTGTAGGTTTGTCAAACTTGTAGTGAACAAAAGCAGAAAAAACAGTAAAAGATTCAGACGGTGAAAGTCTGGTTTATTTCATGAACACAATGAAACATTTTACAGTCCACAGAGCAAAGTAGCATACATGATAAATAGATACACATAACACGGACAGTGAGAAGTAAAACTCATCGTCTTACCACATGTTATATTCTGTAAACTTAAAATAAACCACAGAAATTAGAGTTTAGTGTTTTAAAGTCATCTATTAAAAACATGAGTCAACATTACTGAAGTGACACTTTAACGATGCTTCATATCACAGTGTTTATGATGATAAAACATGTTCTCTCATTAGCAGATGTCTGCGCTGTCGCTTGTCATGAAAATGTCCAGAGCCCGGGTTCAGCTTCCTCTTCAATCACCATTGATCATTAATAGGGCCACAAAAGATTTGTTACATTATCCCCATAAACAACATGCTTTTATAGAAATCATTGTGACACAAATATTTAGATTCTTGTTTCACAATTTGCATGAACTCAAAATCTTTAGAGTTTCATATTTATAAAGTATCGCAAATAATACAATAATACCATTGTATGAGCTACACTTCTTGTAAAAATGATTGGAAACGCGTTTGAAAAAGCTCCTGCTGTGACCTTCCTTCTGTGAGGGCACACACACTCACACTCACGCACACACACACAGAGAGAGAGAGAGAGAGAGAGAGAGAGAGAGAGGGAGATCATTAATACAAAGCATTGGAGTCGGTTTTGGATTTTCACTTGTTGATGGCTTTAATATGAACAGTCACATAAAATTCATTCCAATTTTTTGCCTTTGCTTCAATTAGGATGTTTCTTTAAATCTACAACACCTTCCTTTTCAAAAAGTTTACTGACATAGTAAAGAAGTAGCTAGGGAACTCTGTAAGTATGAGCAACAATAGCTTAAGGACATTATGTCCAATAAAGAGAAATTCATCTGCAGTTCGTGAAAAAGCGCAATATTAAAAACAATTCAGCAGACCCTCAGAGTGCGGATACAAACTGTTTTCAGCTTAGAGGTAGAGGTACACTTTATGCACTTATCAAACATACAGTTTAGAGGCTTGCATTAGTGTGCTTTGGTGCTTGGGCATCTTTTATTTAGCATGGTTGTACCATTGTGAATGTAGCTATATAAATAAATACGCTCAAGAGTCTATCGTATGTTTGTCATGCAACTAAAAATTCGAAAATATATTTTTAAATCAGTAACTTTGCAATTTTAGAGGATTTGTTTTCGGACAACATATGTGTCACATTTTAAACAGGGTTTGTATAATCAGCACTGACATACAGACATTTATGCGCTGGGTATAACAGACATGCTTACCGTGTGAAAGGCCCGCCGATGTCTTGGAGCAGAGAAACACGCTGTATTGTTGCTTTTCTCTGTTGTATAAGCAGCGCCCGTAGGTCAGAAACGCTGTGTGCGGGTAGCAAAGTCGGCTCCAACGCACATCCAGGCATCCGTGTGAAAGAAAGGTGTCGCTGCAGCTAGGCTGTCAGGATAGTCATGCTTTTATTTATATTTGCATTCTGGTGCGTTAAACTAGCAGCCTCTGTGTCCCGCTTGGATCATCATTCCGAAAATTCAGATATTTAAATAAAATGGCGAATTGGCTAGTGATGAGGAAAAGAATATGTGTTTGTTTTTTGTTTTTTTTTAGAAGTATCACAGTTTATTTCTAAAGGAATACATGTTATTTGTGACACTGTTTGAAAACTAATAGCCTCTGTGTGTTTCAGAGCGGTAAAGAAAAGCAAAATACCCCTAAACTAGTTAAATTAAAAGTAAAATGCTCGTGCTGATGAACGAAAGTGTTATGCTCTCAAGGACCGATGTAAAGTAGTGAGGGAAAATACAGTGTGACTGATTATGGCCTTTTATATAGGTTGGCTTGGTTTCAGCTGGCCTCTGAGATGCAGAGATAAAGGTGTAAACAAAAGGTGAAGCCTGTTTGGAGGATGGTCAGTAGAAAGTGTAATGGCATGATAAAAGGTGAAAAAAGCGTTGGTGGCACCGATGGACCTGGCACCGTCGGCCCTCTGCCATAAGATAAAGGAGACTGTTTGTATTGAAAACTATGGCAGTACAATTGAGATGCTCTTGATAAGGATGACCTCTTCTGCTGACTGTAGGGGGTCTAACTGTAACCCCCCCTCTGTCTAAATGTTGCAGAATTAAGAATCCCTGTTTATTTCTAAAGGAATGCCTGCTGTTTGTGGTATTCTGTTTGAAACTATTAGGCTCTGTGTGTTTCAGAGCCCTAAAGAAAAAAGCAAAATACCCCTAAAACTAGTTAAATTAAATGCTGCGTGTGAATATGTGTTTTTTTAGAAGGTGGAAAAAACTTTCTGTTTAAAAACTATTAGCCTCTGTGTGTTTCAGAGCCCTAAAGAAAAATACCCCTAAACTAGTTAAATTAAATCATCTATGTCTAAATAACAGAACTCTGAGACCTATACAATCCTTTAAAAAAGAGTTTAATTAAAACATATAATGGTTTCATTAAATAAAACGCTATTAAACACATGTAAACACATATGACCTCTGAACTCACAAGTCCGTTCACGCGCAAAGTCCGTTCACGCGCAAGGTCCGTTCACGCGCACACATGGACGCGGAGGGGGATGCGGGTGGGGGTGGGGGGGCAAAAAAAGCTATAGGTATATTACTACTCCTATGTGAAACATACAAAAGACAAACGCTACACCTAACTCCCTAACTGAAATAAACAGGAGAAAACAGGACAGGAAAATAATAAGGCAGCTCACCCCTTCGGTGTCAGTTGTTACGGATTCAAATATTGAGGAGGGATACAGGAGGGATCCAAATGACCACACTGGTCCAGGAGGATTAGGTCAAACGATGATTTTAATGAACACACGCAGCGTGGGGAGATGAACACTGCACACACCAGCATAGATCTCCACCCAAAAACTACACAGCAATTGTTTTATAGCATCAGGGAATGTTTTCTGACGCCCCCTCATACGTCAACGCAGGTACAATACATGCATTTTCAAAACCACAAATGTTCTGTTAGCAACCTTTAACACAGTTAGAAAAGAACATTCTCTTCCATCTCCATCCCAGGTGTCTTCCTGCAGCTCGCCTTCGCTCGCTTATCGTCTAGAACATCAGCCGCACGTCCTAAAACAAACTTGTCACTTATGCAGGCACAATTTTGCAGTTGCAAGCTTTTGCAAAATAGTATTTAAACTTTCGCCTATCCCTGAGTCTAACTGCTGTGTAAGTGTGTGTATGTGTGTGTCGACCTTAAATGCTCTCTCATCTCACCCGTTGCACTTCTGACCTTTCACCAGAACAGAGGCTCATCCTTATACAGGGAGTGCAGAATTATTAGGCAAATGAGTATTTTGTCCACATCATCCTCTTCATGCATGTTGTCTTACTCCAAGCTGTATAGGCTCGAAAGCCTACTACCAATTAAACATATTAGGTGATGTGCATCTCTGTAATGAGAAGGGGTGTGGTCTAATGACATCAACACCCTATATCAGGTGTGCATAATTATTAGGCAACTTCCTTTCCTTTGGCAAAATGGGTCAAAAGAAGGACTTGACAGGCTCAGAAAAGTCAAAAATAGTGAGATATCTTGCAGAGGGATGCAGCAGTCTTAAAATTGCAAAGCTTCTGAAGCGTGATCATCGAACAATCAAGCGTTTCATTCAAAATAGTCAACAGGGTGGCAAGAAGCGTGTGGAAAAACCAAGGCGCAAAATAACTGCCCATGAACTGAGAAAAGTCAAGCGTGCAGCTGCCAAGATGCCACTTGCCACCAGTTTGGCCATATTTCAGAGCTGCAACATCACTGGAGTGCCCAAAAGCACAAGGTGTGCAATACTCAGAGACATGGCCAAGGTAAGAAAGGCTGAAAGACGACCACCACTGAACAAGACACACAAGCTGAAACGTCAAGACTGGGCCAAGAAATATCTCAAGACTGATTTTTCTAAGGTTTTATGGACCGATGAAATGAGAGTGAGTCTTGATGGGCCAGATGGATGGGCCCGTGGCTGGATTGGTAAAGGGCAGAGAGCTCCAGTCCCACTCAGACGCCAGCAAGGTGGAGGTGGAGCACTGGTTTGGGCTGGTATCATCAAAGATGAGCTTGTGGGGCCTTTTCGGGTTGAGGATGGAGTCAAGCTCAACTCCCAGTCCTACTGCCAGTTTCTGGAAGACACCTTCTTCAAGCAGTGGTACAGGAAGAAGTCTGCATCCTTCAAGAAAAACATGATTTTCATGCAGGACAATGCTCCATCACACGCGTCCAAGTACTCCACAGCGTGGCTGGCAAGAAAGGGTATAAAAGAAGAAAAACTAATGACATGGCCTCCTTGTTCACCTGATCTGAACTCATTGAGAACCTGTGGTCCATCATCAAATGTGAGATTTACAAGGAGGGAAAACAGTACACCTCTCTGAACAGTGTCTGGGAGGCTGTGGTTGCTGCTGCACGCAATGTTGATGGTGAACAGATCAAAACACTGACAGGATCCATGGATGGCAGGCTTTTGAGTGTCCTTGCAAAGAAAGGTGGCTATATTGGTCGCTGATTTGTTTTTGTTTTGTTTTTGAATGTCAGAAATGTATATTTGTGAATGTGGAGATGTTATATTGGTTTCACTGGTAAAAATAAATCATTGAAATGGGTATATATTTGTTTTTTGTTAAGTTGCCTAATAATTATGCACAGTAATAGTCACCTGCACACACAGATATCCCCCTAAAATAGCTAAAAGTAAAAACAAACTAAAAACTACTTCCAAAAACATTCAGCTTTGATATTGAGTTTTTTGGGTTCATTGAGAACATGGTTGTTGTTCAATAATCAAATTATTCCTCAAAAATACAACTTGTCTAATAATTCTGCACTCCCTGTATGTGTAATAACCTAACTGAAACTATATATGTAATATGTTGAATAAATGTTTTAATCAAGAACCACTACTAAAAGCTTACTAAGAAGGATATAGACAAATAAAAGATAATAATGAATAACCTGGTTATTCAAGTAGCATCATCCCAACAGCTCCTCAAAATAACTTACACTTACAGTCTGCTTAGTTTCACTTTCGCAAGCACGCTCTGCAAAAGCATGCAGACTTTGACATAGGCTATACTCAGAGTTAGGCCTTTCTTATATAATGTAATGTAATCTGCATATAAACATTTAAGATGATAAAAAAGGCATTCAAAAGCATTTAAGATTATAGATTTAAACTCAACAGTTTAAAGTGGTTATAACCAGTGTTGGGACTAACGCGTTATTAAGTAACGCGTTACAGTAACTACGTTATTATTGTGGTAACGAGCACGGTAACTAGTTATTATGCCAAAACCAGGAACGCGTTACTCGTTACTGGGATTTAGATAGGCTCGTTACTCGTTACTTCGTGTGGTGGATATCGCGGAGCTTCCACAGATTCAATAACATTAGCAAGTGGTGGAGGCCAGCAGGTGGATGAGGGAAAAGGGAGGCAAGAGGAGAGACCCGAAGCGGCCGCCGGTCCACGTGTCAGGTGAACTGAACTTCAGGTAAGAAGTTATGACCTGCAGTCTATCTGAGTCAGATATAAACCAAGTTTAGGTGGAGTTTATTTTCGGTATGCTGACTTTTTCGTACTGCGTGCTAGCTAGCATGACGGAGTTTCTATACAGCTGGGTGGGTGCTATGTTACTGATGTTGAACTTTATTTTGTTCATACGGTTCATTATTAGAGTTGCCAACCGTCCCGTAAAAAACAGAATCGTCTGGTATTCAGAGAAAATATTACGCGTTTCGTACTGAGGTGAAAAGGAACACAGTTTGTCCCGGACTTCAGCTACAATGAAAAAGACACAAAGCTGAAGCTGCACAGCTGCCTCTTCTTCTCTCATTCTCTCCCGTTTCTACTTCAATCACGAAACTGATCAATGATCAGCTGATCGGCTTTTCTCTCTTGTTTATTTATCGCCCACTTTGCGCCAGAAAGAGGAAACCAGCGGATGTCGCGTTAAACAACAGCATCACGTTTAAGCTTGATCAGCTGTTGTTAGAATTTATTTAATATTAATTTCTAGTATCAGCTGATGTTTGCTGGAGCCACAGCTGTAAAGCTGCTGGTCATGATATCGGTTTGGTTATCTGGTGAGAGGGAAACATGCAGATGAAACCAGGAGATGTCCTTACTGAATCATCAGAGCTGAACAGGTGATGGAGAAACAGGTTTACCTTTTAGGTGACATGAATGAGTTGAAGGGAAGTTATGAACTGTTTCTGAGAGACAAATAACACCAGGATCCTTTTCTAAGTAGCTGACAGCTGGTAACTGTGCAGGGGCGGGTCTAGCAAAGTGTTGCCAGGGGGCCAGGTAGAGCATTAACAGGGAAAGGGGGGCACAAGGAAATACTTTTCTTTATTATTCTCATTTAAAATGTCTCGCTTTTAAAAAAAATAATTATCTGAGTCTTACGATTGATAGATTGATACATATATACCATCAGAACAGTGTACATCACTGTCACAACAGTGTTTATTTTCATTCAAAGGCTTTATGATTTTTCCTATAATGGTGGGCCGGTCTCTAGTCAAAATGCCCGGGACGATTTTTTTGTCCCAGTCCAGCTCTGTATGCAGCTCATCTGCAGTCTGGTGTTACCTACATCAGTAGTACAACAGTACAATCAAAAGCACCACGACTGCAGTTTTTGTGTTGGATGTAAAAAGGAGGCTAGAATCATGGCGGCGGTCAACGACGGTCCAGGCGTGGGATTTCTCTCATGGAAATGTGCACATTATTTTTTCCTTTCTGTTGGTAGGTGGCACAGTGCACTTGTGGCAAGTAAGCAAGCTAGAAGACTGGCAGTCTGGCTGGGTATCCAGTTACAGAAGCAACACATTAACAAGAGAATTCTGAGTAAAACCAAAGTTACTTTCCCTAGTAACTAGTTACTTTGAAAGTAACGAGTAACTTGATGTAACTGAGTTACTTTTTTAGAGAAGTAACTAGTAATGTAACTAAGTTACTAATTTAAAGTAACTTACCCAACACTGGTTATAACTACACCTGTAATAAAGGCTAATTGGGTGCCCATATGTTTAAACCTCTGAATGCAATATCAGTGCTGTAGATTATGTTATTAATGCAATGGTAATGATGATGGTTATGAATAGTAGCAGTAAAATATTTCTCTAATCCCACACTGTGTCTGTTTACAACGTACTATTTACAAGTGAAGACTAATTTACACACTATATACAAAGCTCAGCAAATCTGAGGAACCACACACGAATAGCACAAGGTTTGGAAGCCAGGGTCAGGTCTGCTGCTGTCAGTCGCTGCCGCTCAACTGCTGGGCAGGGGTATTTTTAAAAACAGCCACCTGACGAGGGGACCAATCAGCCGCCACCAGCTCTCCAATCAGGAAGGACCTGTAGAGTCTTAAAGACACAACACAACAAAAATACACAGCCGGCCCAGGGCTGTAACAGGGAGTCTAATGCCTCCTCCTCCTTGAGGATCCAACTAGGCTTGTCCACCACCTGTGGAACAAGTGGTACCTTGTCCCCAGTGATATCGTTCCCCATTATAAATTCGACACCTGCAACAAGAAATGAATCCCTCACTGCATCATCAAAAAACCCAGAAGCTAACTTTGAGTGCACCTGGACACGATGTCAAGGTGCCGCTATAGAAATCATCCTAATACCCTGCACTATGCCAGTCGGGGCTGCATTGTCATGCGATACCAGTGTCAAAATTCCCGCCAGCAGGAAAGACTGTGATCCACCCGCATCCCTCAGTATCCAGACCAGCTTCTGGTCTCCGGCAGCCCGGTCAAGGAAACAACTCCATCAAAAATGTCAAAAATGAAGGGTTTAAAACACAGCTCAGGGTCATCTACTACGCCCTTTGACCCTACTACACCCACCCCCTTGGACTGCTGCTGCTGTTTACACTTGAGGGCTAGGCAATCAGAGACTATATGCCCCAGCTTATGACAGTAGAAGCACTGTCTATCCATTTTAACACCCGACAAGCCCCTAAGAGGCGACGTTTTTACTGCACATCTCCCAAAGGACGATTCAGCCTTATTGAAAACAGCCTTATGCGTTAGGGCAAACTCCTCGGCCAGGACAGCTGCCTCTTGTAACGTGGCCACCTTCTGCTCGTTCAGGTACATCACTGTCTGCTCAGGAACACAGTCCTTAAACTCCTCCAGCAATATTAACTCGCACAGCGACTTAAAGTCCACAACACCACTCGCCTGACTCCAACTATCAAACAATATCCCCTTTTCCCTTGCAAACTCAAGAAAGGTTTGCGTGGGGGGCTTTCGGAGGGACCCAAAACACTGTCTGTAAGCCTCTGAGAATGGCACTCCGTACCTTATCATACACCAAACTGTCCTCAAGGGTGAGAGCTGCACACACCTGCACCTTACCGACCAGTTTACACTGCAGCGGCAAAGGCCAAACCTCTTTGGGCCAGTGCAGGGCCAGGGCAATACGTTCAAATGCATTAAGGGCATCGCTAGTTGGGGTCTCTGCCTCCTCACCAGCACCGACCACCAACCCTACAGAGGCCTCGGAGAGTGTCCAACCCCCAACCACAAGAGCTTTCATATCTTCTTTTTTCAGCGACCTGGCCACCACAATACCATAATGGGGCGGCAACAGCACAGAGATCATCCTTCCAACACCTCCCTAGACCCTCCACTGAAGGCTGCACATTAAAATCCTCCAACCTGAACTGCGCCATAACCCCCACACACAACGAGAATAATCTCAGACGAGCTCCCACTTATGTTACGCCCCCTCCCTTGCGCTGCTCTGACCGGTGGCCACCCCGGGCTTAAGGGAGGGGGGGGGCGTAACATAGGGCCATCCACTCATGCACGTTAGTCTATGGTAATACTAACGAGTTTCACTCTGGTATAATCCCGCGCCGACTGGAGATCAGCCAGACTCTTAAATAGTGTGCTCCTAAAGAGGCCATCAGCTGCAGCTAGTGAAGGCTGATGAGCAGCAGGTGTGGCAGCCTCCAGTGCAGAAACACTTCAGGTGTTGCAATCCTTCCAGTGACCCAAAACATCCGGGAACAAACATTAACATAGGCAGGGAGACGGAAGAAGAGGGAGAGAACACAACCAACACTATATACAGAAAGCAATACATTATCAAGAATCCTGGGCCGGATGACCCGCGAGGATCCCCAGCCTGAGGAAAAACAACAAGACACTTACCTCTCCCCAGAGAGGCAAGTGACGGAAGTGAGTTTGTTTCTACAACATGTCCAAATAATATATTCAGTTCTCTGTAACTTTAATTTATGTGATTTTTTGTTTTTAATGGAATCATTTAAGGGTAACATATAGATTATATATATTTATATAGATTATATAGATTATAATCAGATATATATCTGATTATAAATATATATTACATTTGTGTTCATTCACAATAACATTTCCATTTCCTCTGATCTACTGAGTTTTAGAAAAAATACTGTACTATTTATTATGTATATGATATGTATATGATATGTATACGTAGCCAAGACAATCCTGCAAATGTAGCTGATTACAGTGATTTTAATAACGAAGCTGCTTTACCACAGGTTCAGATACTGCAGCAGGACAACAACTTCATGTCATCATCTCTCCTTTATTTTTAATAACTGGACTGAAGAGGCAGCAAGAATACTTGTGATGTGGATAAGAGTTTTGTACAAATGTTGAAATACATAAAGTTTTTGTATCTTCAGTGTTTTTAAAGATGTAAAAGAAGACTTTCCTGTAAATAATATTCATTTAGTTCAGTTTGCTGCACTGGTGATATGAGTCATTGTTTTTTTCTGTTTCTTCAATTTTTCTTCAGGGCTGTATTGGTGAAATTAAAAAAAAAAATAGCTTGAAAATAAATAGCTTTGCCTAACTTTTTGAAGTTACAAAATGTTAATCCAGTATTGGGCCTACATTTAACCAAAAGACCAACAGGTGGCAGGTCTCTGCTTTCATAAGATGCAAAATTAGATAAAAGTCTATGAGAAAAGTAGTTGTTGTTGCTGCTGCCATCTATGATCACGGTAAACTCGTCACCAATACATTTATGTTGTTAGTTGATAGTTTGAATCTTAAGCAGATCTACCTTATCTCAATATGGTATCTCAATCATCTCTCATCTATGCAGGACCCTATTAATGTAGAAATATTTCTATTTCTACCTAGCATCACCACAAATTTTGACATCATAAAGACTGCTGATCACTGGATTTACAAACAACGTAGACAGTCACTGAGCATTAAAAGTATTCGTAAGACGAATACATGGGAACACAGATTATATGGAAAAAGAGGACTGAAAATGTATATAACAATGACAGATATCAATAAATAACTGTTAACAATTTAGATTTTTTAAAAAGCAAAAAATCAAAAAGTATCATAGATAAAAGCTTTACTTTTCCTTTACTTTGTATTGTTAGTTTCATGTAGCCACTATGTTAGGTATAGAAAACAGCACAGATCAACTGATTAGTGTATACTAAACTTGAATGTGGTAATGTTGGGAAAAAAAGTGTTTCTATGCTGAAGAAAAACCATCTGCACTTTGAGTGTGACCACATGTCAGTGGGGGTGGGGTGTAAATTAGGCCACCACAACTTGCATGTTCAAGACAAACTCATCATATTAAAGATTTTACAACTGAAAGCAGTCCTCAGGTAAGTAAAGACAATGTTTACAATTATTGTTATTATTTATACGTGAAGACGAGCACAATTCAATTTATTTTAGATGTATGCATAATTATGAAGAAAAACTTTATAAATAGTGCAATTTAGTACACTGAGATTGTCTGCAGTGAGTTGCTCTTAATGTGAGTGGATATAAATGTGATCACTGGTAATGGACTATTTAATTTTGTTTTGACTAAATGATGATTTGATCAATGTGTTTAGCTGCTGACATTATCAGTTACTAGTTTGTGGGGTATACATTACTAGTCTAATGAATTAATTCTAAAGTTAACCTTCCGTTTATGAAGGCTACCTTAAATTAGGCTAGTTTTAATTTCTGGTGTAAACAGAATGTCAAATATAACAGTTGCTGAAATTTAAAAAGTGACAAGTGGTTGTTTTTTAAATTTTTTAACAGAGCTTAAATGTATTTTTTTAGCCCCAAATTTATCAGGGATCTAAAATAGCATAAAAAACATGAAAGAAATTGCAGTTTAAAAAAGTTCCAAATGTACATTGGAGGCCTGCAATTCTGAGAAGTTTCACAAAAGTAAAATTTTGCATGTCTTTAATTTAAATGCTATACTATATATACTAATTAAAAAAATAAAAGAACACTTTTTAAATGTTTTTAATCAGTGTAAGGTGAGTGCCATGGGGTGTTATTAATCAATGTTAATGAAATTAACAACAGGTGCATTAGAGGGACAACAATGAGACAACCCCAAAACAAAAATGGTTTTGTATGTTGAAGTCACTTGCATTTTATCCGTCCTCACCTTTTCAGCGGATTGGTGCAGCGGCTGCAGTGATGCGGATGCTGTACCGGCCTGTTGTGGTGAAGAGAGAGCTGAGTGTAAAAGCGAAACTTTTAATTTACGGGTCAATCTACGCCCCTACCCTACCCTCACCTATCGTCACGAGCTGTGGGTAGTTACCGAAAGAACGAGATCGCGAATACAAGCGGCAGAAATGGGCTTCCTCTGAAGGGTGGCTGGCCTCTCCCTTAGAGATAGGGTGAGAAGTTCGGCCATTCAGGAGGGGCTCAGAGTAGAGCCGCTGCTCCTCCACATCAAAAGGAGCCAGTTGAGGTGGTTCAGGCATCTGACAAGGATGCCCCCTGAGCACCTCCTGCGAGAGTTTTTCCGGGCATGCCCCACCGGGAGGAGGCCCCGGGGCAGACCCAGGACACGCTGGAGAGATTATATCTCTTGGCTGGCCTGGGAACGCCTTGGTGTTCCCCCGGATAAGCTGGAGGAGGTGGCTGGGGAGAGGGAGGTCTGGGCTTCTCTGCTTAGGCTGCTGCCCCTGCGACCCGGCCTCAGCTAAGCGGAAGAAAATGGATGGATGGATGGCTCTTTTCAGTATTTTTTTTTTTCAGTTTTGCATTTGGGTAGGGTCTGTGTCACTACTGGTTTCATGAGGAAATATCTGGACCCTACAGAGGTTACACAGTTAGTCTGACAATGGCACGTATTGATGTGCCATGCTAAAGTAGTTAGAGGGTTTCCTGGGTCTCCCAAGACAGTATCAGGAGAACGAGAGTTACTCTAGGAAAGCTGGGCAGGGCTGTAGAAGGTCCTTAACCCATCAGCATGACCGGTTTCAGTAAAGAACCGGGTGAGCACTGCCAGAGACCTACAAAATGAACTCTATCATTCTTCTGGTGTGAATGTTGCTGAAAAAACAATCAAAACAAACTTCATGAGGGTAGCATGAGAGCCCAATATACACTAGTGGGCCCTGTGGTCACTGCCCGACACCATGGAGCCCAAGTGGCATTTGCCAAGTGGGGTTTGTGGCAGAGCCACCACTGTTATCCTGTGCTTTTCACAGATGAAAGCAAGTTTACTTTGAGCACACGTGACAGGTGTCAAAATGTCTGAAGCCATGGATAACATAATGCTGCCCGTAACATAATTCAGCATGACCGTTTTGGTGCTGGGTCAGTGATGGTCTGGAGAGGCATTGAAATGAAGGGACACACAGGCCTCTACAGGTTAGGCAATGGCACCCTGACTGTGATTTAGTATCAGGATAAAATCCTTGGAACTCAGCCCCTGCACTGGTGCAGTGGGTTCTGGGTTCCTCCTGGTGCAAGAGAATACTCATCCTTATGTAGTGAGAGCAGGCAGCTCCTGGAGGATGAAGGAATTAATTCCACTGACTGGACCCCAAACTCACCTAAAGCCAATGGAAAACCTCTGGGTCACTGTCCAGGAGCTCAGTGATGCCCTTGTACCCACATCATCCTGGATATGGGAGGAGATCCCCCAGGACACGAGCCATTATCCTATTGTCAGGCATGCATACAAGCATGTGGCAGTATTTTGAGTTGCTATTATTATTATTATTTTTATTTTATTTTTTTTAAAGAGAGTAGAAAATTCTTCTACAGCAACTCCACCACACAGAAAGTCAGCTGGAGATGTGGGGAGTCCTGATATGGATCGAGGTCTGCTTCTTCTTTCCAGTGACCGTGCTGTTCTTCTGCTGTGCATGTGGTGTGGTACGTAAATATGTCCCATCTTTTTATGTCTATAAGTTTGTGAACAATTAAAAAAACTTAGCAAAAAACAAAAACTAAAAACTAAATTAAAATTAAAAACAAAAAAAAGAAAACATATAAAAATGAAAAGAAATAAAAATTAGCCCAGCTATAGACTGCCGGATGTCAGATATGATCCAGCACCCACGTGACTCTGAACTAGACAAGCTGTTGACTCAAAGGAGAAAGAAAATAAACATGGAGTGTTGAGTCATAATTAAAGTTAAGTAGTTACTTTAATCTTTACAAATAAAATCAAAAGTCTGACAATCAAACACTTTCCAGTTACGCTCTGTAGATTCATCTTACTACAAAAGTAGCCCATTGATAGTGTAGGAATAGTAGAATAAAATAATAAATTCTTACCATATTATATTTTATTGGTGCAGCAAAAGTAAAGTGTAATAATGTCAACTTCACTGAACCAGATACAGTCATGTCATAAAATTAGCACATCCCATGTTAACTGTTGGGCTTTTGACATGCAGATTAGTGAATAAATGAAACTCCTTAAAGCCAATCATGTGCTGACAGCTTCACTGCTATTCAGAAATTATTCTCTAAGTTCCCAAAAGTTGATTCTGTTCATCTGGACGTAGCGTTTTGTGGGAGAAACGTTTCGTCACTCATCCAAGTGACTTCTTCAGTCTCAGCTGACTGCAGGTTTCCCCAAACCTTATAAACAGTACATTTGCATAATGACTGAAACTAGCACCATCAAAGCCATGGATCAGTGGTTGTTGATCAATGGTCATGAGAATTTGCATATTAATGATCAAGGAACTGACCTCCCAGCCCATTGTTCATTCAGTGGTGCTAGTTTAAGTTATTGTGCAAATGTACTCTAAGGATGAGAGGTTCAAACAACTTAAAGAAGTCCAGACGCTTTTCTTTCCAAGCTCCTTAGACTACGATGACCTGGCTGACTGAGAACCTTCACAGACACATGCAAATGTACTGTTTATAAAGTCAGCTAAGATATTCTCTAAATTCCTGGGATTAATAGGGGGCTGAACACTAGTGTTTAAAAATATATATTCGTCCTTTGGTCTGCACCTGACTATATTGTTATTCTACAGCAAAACAGTCAACACTTTATCTATCTATCTATCTATCTATACATATATATATATACACACACCCAGCACGCCCCTACGGGCGGTTTATCCTTCAAGCTCGGGTCCTCTACCAGAGGCCTGGGAGCTTGAGGGTCCTGCGCAGTATCTTAGCTGTTCCCAGGACTGCGCTCTTCTGGACAGAGATCTCCGATGTTGTTCCCGGGATCTGTTGGAGCCACTCGCCTAGCTTGGGAGTCACCGCACCTAGTGCTCCGATTACCACGGGGACCACCGTTACCTTCACCCTCCACATCCTCTCGAGCTCTTCTCTGAGCCCTTGGTATTTCTCCAGCTTCTCGTGTTCCTTCTTCCTGATATTGCTGTCATTCGGAACCGCTACATCGATCACTACGGCCGTCTTCTCCTGTTTGTCTACCACCACTATGTCCGGTTGGTTAGCCACCACCATTTTGTCCGTCTGTATCTGGAAGTCCCACAGGATCTTAGCTCGGTCATTCTCCATCACCCTTGGGGGCATCTCCCATTTTGACCTCGGGACTTCCAGGTTATACTCGGCACAGATGTTCCTGTACACTATGCCGGCCACTTGGTTATGGCGTTCCATGTATGCCTTGCCTGCTAGCATCTTGCACCCTGCTGTTATGTGCTGGATTGTCTCTGGGGCATCTTTACACAGCCTGCACCTGGGGTCTTGCCTGGTGTGGTAGACCCCAGCCTCTATGGATCTTGTACTCAGAGCTTGTTCTTGTGCTGCCATGATTAGTGCCTCTGTGCTGTCTTTCAGTCCAGCTTTGTCCAGCCACTGGTAGGATTTCTGGATATCAGCCACCTCCTCTATCTGCCGGTGGTACATACCGTGCAGGGGCCTGTCCTTCCATGATGGTTCCTCGCCTTCCTCCTCTTTCTTGGGTTTCTGCTGCCTGAGGTATTCACTGAGCACTCGGTCAGTTGGGGCCATCTTCCCAATGTATTCTTGGATGTTCGTTGTCTCATCCTGGACTGTGGTGCTGACACTCACCAGTCCTCGGCCCCCTTCCTTCCGCTTAGCGTACAGCCTCAGGGTGCTGGACTTGGGGTGAAACCCTCCATGCATGGTAAGGAGCTTTCTTGTCTTTATGTCAGTGGCTTCTATCTCCTCCTTTGGCCAGCCTATTACCCCAGCAGGGTACCTGATCACGGGCAGGGCGTAGGTGTTGATAGCCCGGATCTTGTTCTTACCGTTCAGCTGACTCCTCAGGACTTGCCTGACCCTCTGCAGGTACTTGGTGGTTGCAGCTTTTCTAGCGGCCTCTTCATGGTTCCCATTCGCCTGCGGGATCCCCAGGTACTTGTAACTGTCCTCTATGTCTGCAATGTTGCCTTCTGGTAGTTCGATCCCCTCAGTTCTGACTACCTTTCCTCTCTTTGTTACCATCCGACTACACTTCTCCAGCCCGAATGACATCCCAATGTCATTGCTGTATAGCCTGGTAGTGTGGATCAGTGAATCGATGTCTCGTTCACTCTTGGCATACAGCTTGATGTCATCCATGTACAGGAGGTGGCTGACAACCGCTCCGTTTCGTAGTCGGTATCCGTAGCCAGTCTTGTTAATGATCTCACTGAGGGGGTTCAGGCCTATGCAGAACAGCAGTGGGGACAGAGCATCTCCTTGGTAGATCCCGCACTTGATGGTGACTTGTGCTATGGGCTTGGAGTTGGCCTCTAGTGTTGTGCGCCACATCCCCATTGAGTTCCTGATGAAGGCTCTTAGGGTCCTGTTGATCTTGTACAATTCTAGGCATTCCAGTATCCAGCTGTGGGGCATTGAGTCATAGGCCTTCTTGTAATCAATCCAGGCAGTGCACAGGTTGGTCAGTCTGGTCTTGCAGTCTCGGCTGCATATATATATATATATATATATTTAGATATAGATAGATAGATATCTTTTTTTTTTTTTTTTTTGCCTGTCCGTTTGGCTCTTTTGCCATCAGAATTATTGTCTAAAGGCGAAGAAAGATGCCCAACGGATTTACTTTACCAAATGGACCATCCCAGCCTTGCCGTAATGGTCTATTTGATTCACCTTTTATTATTTATTTTATTTTATTTTTAATTGCTAAATACATCTATATATCTATATATCTATATCTATCGATATATATAGTGTTTTGGGGACATAACATTTTTTTGGTTTCTTATTTTGTCACTCATCTGTGTTGCTGTTATAGTCAAAGTAAGCAGGTTGAGACAGTGTGACACCTGCTGTTCACTTTTTGTAACTGCTTCTGTTAATCTTCCTGTTTGTTCTACATCTGGAGAAATAAGTACTGGAGAATAAATTTTACTTACTAATTAACGTTAAATAAAAAAATATTAAGTGTATGTCCTGTACATTGGCTGCACTGTGATGAAGCAAGAAGGTGCAGTGTTCAAATATTCATTTTATTTCTGTTGGACATACATGTGAAATTAATTTGATCTTCAATGTGCAGATGTAAGTGTTTGAAATTTGTGTTTATTTTGAGGTGTATGAATAATACACAATATACAAAAATATATATTATAGGAGAAATTGATTTTCATGTTTTCTAACATAAAAGTAAAATATTTCTCTTGCTTTATAAGACATAAAATAAATATATATATTTTTATTCATACACATTAATCTACACTTATGACAATATAATCTTTATTACTGCATTAATATGGTTTCAATTAATATTTCTGGCAGGGGCGAAAATATCAGGTTCCTGTCATCTATTACACAAACCTCCTCATCTCCATTCTGATCCATCGCAGCATGACGTTCCTTTGGTGGAGGACACTGTATGACAACAGTGCATCTTTCTTTTACAATTTTGCTGTGACGACCAGTCTTTACTTCAGGTTGTGCATTGCTCTGGAAAGGTACCAGTGTGTGTGTGTGTGTGTGTGTGTACTTGCATCTCTCTGATTATTATTATGTACTCTGAAGGATCACTGTGGTCAGAAACAAACTATTCTGTGTGATAATATGATAATCTTTCTGTTTTGTGTTGCAGGTATTGTTTCATCGCCTGCCCACTGTTGGACTGCCTCAGACAAACTAAGGGTTCTGTACTGGTCTGTGTTCTAGTCTGGACCTTTTGTATTGTTAGTGTTGCTCTTGCTATATTTTTAAATGAATTTGTACGTTTAATTATTTATGCCGCCCTCCCTGCCCCCCTGTTCATCTTCTGTCTTGCTGGGACACTTAAAGCTCTGCCTGCTGCCACCTCAGTGCCCACTGAAGAAAAACGGAGAACTGTAGGAACTTTGGTTCTGTTGCTGCTTAATTACTTTCTCATAAACCTTCCTGCAGTCATTCTGTTACCTGTCAGCTTGCGTCCACGTCGCCCTGAGACAGCTACTGATTTTATCATTATGATCTTTTTTCTGCTTAGTTCATTGTTGGACTTCATTCTGTTTGCCTTCATGTGTAAAGGGCCCATTGACAGGCTGCTGGCACGTCTGTGCTGCTGCAGTATGGAGAGCAACAACACAGGAGATGTGACTGATGTTAGCACAGACAGGTCAGATCATGTAGTCAGAGATGAAGGGAAAGAGGAAACAGGGTCACATGATGGGGAAGATGAAGAGGAATTATTAAGTGTGAGATAAGTAAACACCATCCAAAATCTTTCTTTGGCTGAAGCCTCGGGCTGTAAGAATTGTTTTGTTGAGTAGTTGGATGATGTCAGTTTAAAAGTACAAATTGTTTCATAATTTCTTCTAAAGGCCCCGTGGTGGTGAGCAGAGATGGAAGTAACGCGTTACTGTAACCTGATTACTTTTTTCAAGTAACGAGTAATGTAAGGGATTACTATTCCAAAAACGGTAATTAGATTAGGAACGCTGCGTTACTGCGTTCCTAAAACCGTGATTTTTTGCGAGAACGTCTCATGACAGTGACGTAAGCGAGTGCGATGTTCATGACAACAGCTGTGTGCAGATCATAATATATCGAGTGCGGGACAGAGTGTAGCATGCAGCGTTTAAAGCGTGGAAGTACTGACCTTACTTTGAGTTTGATTCCATAAAAAGTGACAAAAACATTAGTGTCCACTGTTCACTGCGTGGGAAGAAAACTTCTTTTTACAGCGAAAAAACCCCCTAAACTTCCAAGCAAGCACCGAGTGTACTATGACGTAATGTGAAATTCACAGAGAAACTCGCGGATTCTTCCACTGACCGCTGCGGCACACCTGCACCAGGGTAAACCTCCGCCTACCCCAGTCCTGCTTTACAGGTGAAAATAGAGCAACAGGACCGCTAGTCTTTGATTTTATTTTCTGCTGTGTTTTACTTGCATCTATTTGAAAGAGTGAGTGTAAACACAAAAAAATATTTTATTTTATGTGCTGGAATGTGCAGAAAATAGGTTTAAATGTTAAACAAATTTCTTCCAGTCAGAGAATGTTGCATATAATTAAGTTTTTGCTTGATGCATAAAGTTAAAAGATTTAAAGTTTAAAGTTTTAAAAAGAGACTTTTCCATTTGATTACATTTTGTATGATGGATTATGCAGAAAAAGTGGAATTGGGCTGAAAGATCTATCGCTTTATCACCTATTCAGGTTGTAAATCGTGTTTTTAAAAAGTAACTAAGTAATTAATTACTTTTGAAAATAAGTCATCAGTAACGGGATTACTTTTGGGGGAAAGTAATCAGTAATTAGTAACTGATTACTTTTTTCAAGTAACTTGACCAACACTGGTGGTGAGGTAGCCAGAAGGACCCGGGTTCATATCCAGTCTGGGGCCTTTCTGTTTGGAGTTTGCATGTTCTCCTCGGGTCTGTGAGCGTCCTCCTCAGGTACTTTAATTGCTGCAGTCTAAAACCTGCATTAGGGTTAGTTTAACTGGTGATCCTAAACCTCCTGTAGGTGTGACGGGTTTCCTATTTTACCTTTGTCTTCAACTCCTCCAAGGAGGATGAAAAGAGACTGATGAAATTTCTTCTGAAGACTTCTTATATTCAAATATTAATCACAGAATGTTATTATTATGTTATTGCTTTTTATAAGACATTTAATTATCATATCCAGCTTACATTGTTTTTTTTAATATCATACTTAATTATATTGTTGTTTAATTTCTTGGATAACTTTTGTTTTCCCTCAAGTAACAATTTAATTCCCTCTGATCTTTTGAGTTATGACACAATGTAATGTAATATTTATGTTATTGTTGTAAGATGCTTTCTTGGTTGCAGGTTTTTTATGTTCAAAAATTATTATTATTATTTTTCTGAAGTTTGAACTGAAATACCTGATGTTTTCCTCATTTGTTAAACTCTTCTTTGAGATATCAAAAATAAATAACTAAATAAAAATTGTCCTTGGAAGTTATGATCCTCTATGCGCATTTAAATGAGCATTTAATTTCTTCTTACAGTGACTCACAGATGTCATCAAAACTTCAGAGAGAGAATGCTGAAACTATTGAAACTACTGACCTTGTCAAAAACCTAAAGCAACTACTAAGGCTAAATTTATTTGTGGTACAAAACATAGATGGAACAAACTTTATTGTGATTCAACAGAACTGGGTGGTTTGAGGTTCTGTTTTCTTTTCTTTCTCCTTTTTTATTTATGTTTCTTTCAAACTTTGTCTCAGGTCTTCGCCTGAGGGTGAAATCTCTCAGTGCATGTCAACCTCTGCTCACCGGTGGATAGCTGTTTCATCACGCTCCAGGCATAAGAAGGACAGTTGTTGCCACAGTTCCCTGCCAGATTGTTCCCATTCTAGAACACTCTAGAGCCACATCGATCTGTAAATTATCAGTTGGTCCTCCATTTACAGCCTTGTTTAATCTCACCTTTCATCCCTGTGCTCCTCCTAGTCGTCAGCTTGAGGTGTCTGTTTGAATCATGCCATCTCAACAATTACCCGACCTCCAGTCTGATGACCTATAAAGCTCTTTTGTTTCTTCTCCTCACCTTCACCTGTAGTTTCAGATGCCTGCACCCCTTACTCAGCCTGCCTGCACTCTCTCCACCCGTTTTCTTGTGGAAACCCATCTGGCAACCCAGTACTCCCTCGCAGCTTCTCTCCTCCTGTTATGCCCCCAAAAACCCATCTCCATTGAGACTGTGTCAGCTCCCAAACAGACAAAAAACAAACTAAAAACCAGCAAAAAACGACTTAAACATAAAAAATCACAAAGAAAGAACAATACAGTATCCACATCTGAACCAAAGAGTAAAACAATGAAATGTGGATTATTAAATATTAGGTCTCTCTCCTCCAAGTCTCTGTTAGTACATGACTTAATAATTGATCAACAAATCGATTTACTCTGCCTTACAGAAACCTGGTTGCAGCTGGATGAGTATGTTAGTCTAAATGAATCAACACCCCCGAGTCATTCTAACTACCAGAAACCTCGAAGCACAGGCCGAGGGGGCGGTGTGGCAGCAATTTTTCACACCAGCCTATTAATCAACCAAAGACCCAGACAGACTTTTAATTCATTTGAAAGCCTGATGCTTAGCCTCGTCCACCCCAGCTGTAAAACTCAGAAACCAGTCTTACTTGTTATCATCTATCGTCCACCTGGGCCTTACACAGAGTTTCTCTCTGATTTCTCAGACTTTTTATCTGATTTAGTGCTCAGCTCAGATAAAATAATTATTGTGGGTGATTTTAACATCCATGTAGATGCTAAAAATGACAGCCTCAACATCGCATTTAATCTGTTATTAGACTCAATTGGCTTCTCTCAAAATGTAAAAGAACCCACCCACCACTTTAATCACACTCTAGATCTTGTTTTAACGTATGGCATAGAAACTGAACATTTAACAGTGTTTCCTGAAAACCCTCTGCTGTCTGATCATTTCCTGATAACATTTACATTTACAATAATTGATTACACAGCAGTGGGGTGTAGACTTCATCACAAATTCAGAAGATCATCATTTAGCCTGCCCCTCCTCGTGGTGGAGGGGTTTGTGTGTCCCAGGGATCCCAGGGGCTATGTTGTCTGGGGGCTTTTTGCCCCCAGCTGTGGGTATTGACCGAAAGACCTAGATCACGGATACAAGTGGCAGAAATGGGCTTCCTCCAAAGGATGACTGGCCTCTCCCTTAGAGATAGGGTGAGAAGTTCGGCCATCCGGGAGGGGCTCAGAGTAGAGCTGCTGCTCATTCACATTGAAAGGAGCCAGTTGAGGTGGTTCGGGCATCTGACAAGGATGCCTCCTGAGCGCCTCCTGGGTGAGGTTTTCCTGGTATGTCCCACCAGGTGGAAGTCCTGGGGCATGGATGGATCATGTAGCCTGGAAAAGAAAGCCTTTATAAGAAAGAACAAGCCCCGACAGTCTCACTAGTGTGGAAGCATTTCTGATTCCCTCTGCCGCAGCTCCTTCCTCTCTAAGCATTAAAAATAAATGGTAAATGGCCTGCATTTGTATAGCGCTTTACTTAGTCCCTAAGGGCCCCAAAGCGCTTTACACTACATTCAGTCATTCACACATACTGATGATGGTGATAGCAAGCTATAATGTAGCCACATCTGCCCTGGGGCGCACTGACAGAGGCGAGGCTGCCGGACACTGGGGCCACCGGGCCCTCTGACCACCACCAGTAGGCAAACATGGGGTTAGTGTCTTGCCCAAGGATATTTAGCATGCAGCCTGGAGCAGCCTGGGATCGAACCACCAACCTTCTGGTTAGTGGCTGACCTGCACTGCCACCTGAGCTACAGCCACCCCAAAAAAGTTTAATATCAGGGAGTTTTTCTTTTCCTGTGTATTGTTTTCAGTTTCATGTGGCAGCTTTGTCAGGTTTAGAAAACAGCACAGATGTGCACAGGTTGTACATGCATCTCACTCGATGACAGAGTAAACACAGTGATGTTTTTAATAATCAAATAATGGATACCACAGTTTACAAAGTCCACACTGTGCTCATTTTAAGCAGATGCAACAAACTGCACACTGCCTCCTCTTCATGAATAGGAATTTATGAAACATCTGTAAAAATCATGTTATGAACAATTTGTTCAGCTGCTCTCATCTGGTATGTCTGTGGGTTTTAATATGGTGGAAACAGGCACTGTAACACTGTCTGAATTAATTACTGAAGAAAAACAAAAACCACTGAAATAGTGGGAAATTTACTCAGTTCACACACACAAATGTGACTTACAGAAATGGTGATAGCCTCCATACATACATACATACATACATACATACATACATACATACATACATCTAACCTCCTCCGCTTATCGGGGGCTTTAGATCTGACTTGGTCACTGAACACCTCTTTTCGGGTGAGGAAGGCCCAACAATGACTCTTCTGCCACAGGAAACCAAAGAAGGCTGGACTCTCTCCAACAACACCCAGCAGAGGGTCAGTTTTTTTTTTCCAAGGGCTGTAAAAACTTTCTGCCTTTCCCTCTGCTCTACTGCAGACACACTCATATAGACTTACGGACCCTTGCATGTACACTTACATCCAGTCATTGTACTCTGAAGACCGCTAAAGACTTCTGCATTTATCTTTTTTTCTTTAAATCTTATTTATTTTTATTTATTTATTTTGTAGTTTCTTTATTACCAGGGGCACCACTGTAGATTTTGTTAGGTTCTAGCAACATAATGATAATAAATACATCTTGAATCTTGAACATGTATATCTGAGTTCCGTGTTGAATCAGCGTTCCTGCTTTAGGACAACAAAGAGGAACACTACACTTTGTGAATGGTGTCTTGTTACTTACGAAGGTTACAGCAAGAAGGTCAGAGGTCAATATCCAGTCTTGGGCCTTTCTGTATGAAGTTTCTTTCTTTTGGCGGTTATTTTGACCGGGAACACCACAGACTTGACAAGGTTGATTAAAACACTCAAAATTCAATGAAAGAGGTGATCATCACTTTTATATGCAAGTGCATAGTGTGGAGGATGTCATAAGGCCTTGATGCAATCAGATGTAAAAACCATTCCTTATGAGTGTTTTAAGTTGTAAATCAGTCAGATTTGACCCAAACACATCAGGAAGGCTGAGAGAAATAAAGGAGAATAAAACCCTGTTACACATTAGAATTTCACAAGTTTAGTAGTAGAAATTATTTTGCAGAATTCTATCTTTCCAGCTGTAAGATCTGATATATTTTCACAAAGGTGAAACTTGTTACATCAAGCCCAGAAAACTACTGTAGGTCTATAGATATATTCAAAAATAAAGGAAACACAAAAATAAGACATCCTAGATCTGAATAAATGAAATATTCTTATCAAATACTTCTTTACATAGTGGAATGTGCTGACAACAAAATCACACAATAATTGTCAATGGAAATACAATTTAACAATCTATAGTGGTCTGGATTTGACGTCACATTCAAAACTAAAGTAAAAAAAAAAAAAACACACTGCAGCCTGATCCAACTTTGATGTAATATCTTTAAAGCAGGTTTCGATTGGTCCTCCTCACAAAGATCGATCATCTCCAACTCAGCCGCAGCTTCATCTGTGACTAGCGGGACTTTCAAACAGCCGGTCTCTGCATTAAATGGGTCGACAAGGAATGTAATCTGTGGCCTTTTCAATTGTAGACCATGGAACCGGGTCACAAAGCTTTCGTGCAAGTTTTCAACCAGCATTGCATATCTGGCTTTTTGCTTACTCAGGGCGGCGCTTGCCCGCTGGCTTTTAGCAGAGTGGGAAAATGTGTTAAATCCCCCCTTTGAATATGCATCTTGAACAGCTTCAATTTGTTGACAAACGCAAACAAACTTTGCACCAGGTCAGGCAACATTTTTAACTTACCCTGCAGGTCCAGGTTCAGTCTGTCCCGAGTGACACAGCATGTCGACCAAAAAGGCCAGATCCATAATCCACTCGGGATAGTCCTTGTCATTCTTTTCCATAAACAGTTTCACAGCATCCAAAAGCTCAAACTAGCGAGAGAGTACCTGGCCTTTTGAGAGCCACCTCACAGTGCAGTGCAGCGACAGGTCACCTGGAAGCCCTTGGTCCAGCTAAACGAAGAGATTGTTGAATTGCCTGTGGTTAAGCGCATGTTCACAGATCCCATCATGGCTGGTGCTCCATCCGTGGCTATTGCAGTTCATTTCGTTATGGGCAGATTTGCTGCCATCGTGGTTTCTTTCACATCTATGCCACGGGTTCTGTCTTTTAATGGCACAATATTCAGGAGTTCTTCTTTGATCACACAATCGTTTGACACAGTTGCCAATATTTGCACGGTCTGAGGCTTGTCTTGTATAACATAACTCTCATCCAATGCGACACTAAAATACTCACATGCTTGAAGGCCAGAGTGCAACTGTGATTCAATAGCCGTGTTAATGTCCGATATTCTGTGTTCAACAGTGTGGCGGGACAGTTGGACGTCTGATACCATGCGTTTTAGTTTGTTGTTTTCAGGAGACAAGATTTCAACAACGTCACTGAGGCATTTTTTAACGAACTCCCCTTCATTGTATGGCTTTTTAGCCTGTGCAATGTTCCAAGCCAGCTGATAGGATGCGAGCGTCATGGTCTCTGACCGCTTCGTAAATTTTTGGAAAAACTGCATCTGCTTTTCTGCCTGACTTTTCAAAGTGGCCAACTCGTGCTTGCGAAGTTCAGTCCCTTTTGGAAATTCCTGGTCGATGTTAGCATGGCGTGAGCTAAAGTGGCGCTGACGATTTGAAGCTTTGAAATGCGCTAATGATGTCTGGCATATAGGGCAGAATGGCTTGCCATTGCGTTCAACAAAAAAATATAAACTCTCCCACTCTGTTAAAAACGTCCAGTGTTCATCTTCATATTTTCGTTTTGCTGTGCATTTTTTCCCTGCCATTTTGAGGGCGAACTTGCCCCTACTGGGAAACTTTGCGGTATTTTTCATCTCACACACATACACATTTGATGAAAATACCATTTTGAACTCAAGTGAAGCGAACGCGCACATTTTAAAACAGCAACAACACAAAAAAAACCCCCAAAACACAAACTTTGATATCAACGTAACAGCTGCATGAAACCAGGCAAAGAGCCGCATGTGGCTCTCGAGCCACGGGTTGGCCACCCCTGCTCTGCTGTCTTGTATGGCAAGCTCTGGTGGTGGACTCTAATCCCACATCCACGGTGTTATCTTCTGAGGAATCTAGCAGTGCTGCAAGGGTCCGTGGTTGGGATTGCAGCTCCTCCATCTCTCCTTCGATGTTGGAGTTTGACACCATCTCTAGAGATGATGTTTTCAGGTTGAGGACGCACATTCTGCACATTCTGCACATTCTGGGTGGATTAATATGATTTTCTGTCCACCTTCAGGGAACTGGATCACTGATATCATAGGATGATATCATGCCGATGTAGAATTCCACACTGGTTCACAGTGAATTCCAATTCCACGCACTGAGACAGGGAAATTGCAGGTAAAGCCAGGTACTGAATATGAGAATAAATACCTTGCACCGAATGAACTGGAAAATAGATTTCACAGCAGGTATCACACCCCTAGGGATAAGCCATGTCCAAAAGTTACCTGGCTTGTCACAGTTTAATGGCACATTTAATAAAGCTTTGTCCCATCTCTAACGATGATAACACAAAGTCTCCTTTAATTTTTCTTCTCAAAGCACAAGCACACGTGTGGCTAGACAGCATAATCAAGAATCGGTGCAGTGCTGAGCGCGTCTCTGGGCAATAGTCACCAATTTAATTATTCATTTATATTCCCTGCAGGTGCGAAGGAGTCCAGTCCGTGTCATCTATTACACAAACCTCCTCATCTCCAATCTAATCCAGATCTTCATAAACAATTGTTGAGGTATTAAGAATAAGAAGTAGCATAGCTCATCTTATTTACTACTCGTGTGTGATGGCCAGTCTACACTTCAAGTTGTGCATCGCTCTGGAAAGGTACCTGTTGGTCTTTTAGTGTGTGTGTGTGTACTTACATGTCTGATCATTCTATTATACTATGACACAGTCGTAAAATATCATTCTGTACAATGATAAATAGAATTTGTCTTTCTTGTGTTGCAGGTATTTTTCCATCAGCTACCCACTGTTAGACTTCCCCAAAGAAACAAGAAGTTCTGTGCTGCTCTGTGTTCTGGTCTGGGCTCTTTGTATTGTTAGTGTTCCTTTTGCCTTCGTCTTACGTTTATTTGTACGTTTAATTATTTATGCCGTCCTCAGGAGATGTTCATGTTCTACTCAGCTCTGACCTTCAGTGACCTGCCTGATGCCTGTGATTTTTCTAATGTGAAATATGCCAAAAGGTTGGGAAACACTTACCCAGGTTGTATCTAAGGCACAGAAGTCTGAATCAGCTGTAACGTTTTGTTATCCTCAGTCTGTCAGTAAGATTTAGACGTTTTACAGATTCAGGCATTTATACTCTATGAGCATGACAGGGGAGAAGAGGCCTTGTCCCTGGGGGGGGGGCGAGTAAATTAAATAGCATATAAATAAGATCATAATTTCTTTCCTTTTATGATTGAGCTTTGTAGTTAGAGCAGTTAAGTAGTTAAATTCCCAGACAGCGTCTGTGTCGTTAAACTGCATTTTTATTAGTTCACTTCTCTTTGACAGAGTTTGAAACTTCAAGATAAAGACTGTTAAACTCAGATGTTATCTGAGTATCTGATGTTTAAAATATCAGATATGAACTACTAACTTGGTCGTTAACAATTTAAAGAAGAAAATAATTCATAAATCATAAGTATCATAGATAAATTGTATACTTTTCCTTTTAGTTTCATGTGGCCACTTTGTTGGGTTTAAGAAACAGCACAGTTGGAAAGACGAGTTATTGTAAATTAAACTTAAAGTTATACCCCACCCCCATATGTCAGTGGGGGTGGGGTAAAACTTAGACTACCACCACTTCCCTGTTCAAGACAAACTCATCATATTACAGATTTTACACTCCGGTTCAACTGAAAGCGGCTCTCAGGTCAGTGAAGGCAATGTTTACAATATTATTATTATTTGTACTTGAAGAGGAGCATAATTATGATGAAACAGCCTCATAAATAGGACAGTCGGTGTTATGTGATCGACTCATTTCTTTTGTGTTTGCAGTTTGTTCTTCTGTGTAAAAGCAGTGAATGGAAATGTGTGTATTGTTAATGCACTAACTAAACCTGATTCTGTTCAGATTAGGTCAGTTCAATTTTATTTATAATCAAAGTGAAACTCTGGTGGCTTTATATGGTAAATAGTGCTGTTATAATTAACGTGGTAACGCAAATAAATACGCCATCACGGTCAACACGATTAAAATGAACGCATCTGGAGTGCAGAATGACTCAAAATCCCTGACATGTTTCTGTCAACACATTTTGGGCAGTTTGTCCAAGTAGAGTTACCTTCGCACATACGTAAATGGGCAGTTGATCTGGTAGTGACGGGCAGCTGAACCAATCAACTCAATCTGGAAGCTGATAAATGGACATTTGCCCTCTTTATGGAAAATTTGAGTATTTAAGAAATAACAAGATGGAACAGTCGACCCACAGAAAGTATTATGCGCATTGTGCAAGAAGGAATTTTCTTTTCACCGAAGCGCTTCCAGCTTAAAATATCACATTGACGCGAAGCAAACGTTAGTCGAGGATGCTGCTAGCACTTTGGCTAACACGTCACCCAGCTTGCACAGAGCATCGGGGACTCAGCAAGTCTACCTCGGAAATATTGACTGACACAATTGCCAAATGGATTGCAACAAACTGCAGACCTATTAATATGACTGAGAACACACACTTTACATAGCTTTGGTTCCTCGTTTCAAGGACTTGAAGTGCCTCCCCAGGAGTGGCAGACAGAGAGTGGATAAATGTTTTTGTTTTTTGTTAACATGAATGTTCAAGATGTTCAATAAACATGTTAAGTTCAGATATTTTCCCTTTTTTCTCGAGTCTGTTTGCTCATGCAAAATGAAAAGCGATTAATATAGAATAAAAATGAATGATATTTAATCGTGATTAATCACAATTAATCCACAGTAACCCTGTGATGAATCTGATTAAACAGTTTAATTGTTTGACAGCACTAATATATATTATATATTAGTGTATACTTACCTATTAGTATATAGGTTTTTTTTGTAGTTGTATTTCACAGGAGAGAACCTGTGTTAAAAGATTGAAGAAAACTATTCAAATTCTCTTTGAATTTAAGCACACATTCTTTGTGTTTACTCTGCATTTACTTAATTATATTACATAAATGTCAGTTACAAGCTTAAATATAAAATTGAAAACATGTAATTGCAACCAGGCTATTGATCAAGTAATTGCAATTAATCGCGATTAATTACCGAAAATTGTGGGATTAGTTATTTTTTTAATCTATTGACAGCACTAATATAAATACAAATAAATTATGAAAAGTAATGATATTGTGCTCTTTGCTTCCATATATATATATAGTTGATGTGGACATCACTAATTGTACTAAAATTACTTGCCATACCCCTTATCTCAAATCAGATATTTTATTTTTGTGTCTTTACTTGCATGACTGTGAATGTTTGTGAGTGGGGGTTGGGGTGTAGAGTGAGTTACCACAACTTCCCTGTTGAACACAAGCTCTAAAAACATCCTCCCTAGCAGTGTTGGTCAAGTTACTTGAAAAAAGTAATCAGTTACTAATTACTGATTACTTCCCCCAAAAAGTAATCCCGTTACTTTACTGATTACTTATTTTCAAAAGTAATTAATTACTTAGTTACGATTTACAACCTGAATAGGTGATAAAGTGATAGATCTTTCAGCCCAATTCTACTTTTTCTGCATAATCCATCATACAAAATGTAATCAAATGGAAACGTCTCTTTTTAAAACTTTAAACTTTAAATCTTTTAACTTTATGCATCAAGCAAAAATTAAATTATATGCAACATTCTCTGACTGGAAGAAATTTGTTTAACATTTAAACCTATTTTCTGCACATTCCAGCACATAAAATAAAATATTTTTTTGTGTTTACACTCACTCTTTCAAATAGATGCAAGTAAAACACAGCAGAAAATAAATAAAATCGAAGACTAGCGGTCCTGTTGCTCTATTTTCACCTGTAAAGCAGGACTGGGGTAGGCGGAGGTTTACCCTGGTGCAGGTGTGCCGCGGCGGTCAGTGGAAGAATCCGCGAGTTTCTCTGTGAATTTCACATTACGTCATAGTACACTCGGCGCTTGCTTGGAAGTTTAGGGGGTTTTTTCGCTGTAAAAAGAAGTTCTCTTCCCACGCACAACGGACACTAATGTTTTTGTCACTTTTTATGGAATCAAACTCAAAGTAAGGTCAGTACTTCCACGCTTTAAACGCTGCACGCTCATACTCTCTCCGCACTCGATATATTATCCATTGTTGATCTGCACACAGCTGTTGTCATGAGCGTCGCACTCACTTATGTCACTGTCATGAGACATTCTCGCAAAAAAATCACGGTTTTAGTAACGCAGTAATGCAGCGTTCCTACGTGAAAGTAACGGTAATCTAATTACCGTTTTTGCAATAGTAATCCCTTACATTACTCGTTACTTGAAAAAAGTAATCAGGTTACAGTAACGCGTTACTGCCCATCTCTGCTCCCTAGTGACAGGTGACTAGTTCTGGTGGAAGCAGCACTGAGCAAAGTAAGGTAAATGCTTACAATTATTAATATAAAGTCATAACACTTTATATACACTTGTAAATGTAAATGTGTATATCAGGGGTCCCCAATCCCAGTCCACGAGGGCCGGTGTCCTGCAGGTTTTAGATGTGTCCTTGATCCATCACAACTGATTTAAATGGATAAATGACCTTCTCAACATGTCCTGAAGTTCTCCAGAGGCCTGGTAATGAACTAATCATGTGATTCAGGTGTGTCGACCCAGGGTGAGATCTAAAGCCTGCAGGGACACCGGCCCTTGCAATTGGTTATTTTGTCATTTTGGTTCAAAACCATTTTATCAAAGTATTTAAACACATAAATTCAGACTGCTACAAGCACAATCTTAAAAACAATATTGTGTTACACAAGTAAACCCAGTTTTGTAAGTAAAAATAGCCCTTTATTGTCATTGTCATTGTACAAGGAAATTGTACATGTACAATGACTTGTTTGCTTTCTCACCATTATTTTTATCCATCATTTCATGTTCAGCTAACAGTGTTACACTCTTGCTTTTTCCAACACCAGCTGTTCCAATAGCTGGCATTATCTTCTGGAGGAACTTCATCACAGAAAGTGAGCTTGAGGTGGGATGGAAAGTGGGATGGAGCTTATCCTTATGGTGGTAGGGATCTGCGGAAGCATCTGTCTTTCTTTGACCATCGTGGTTATCTGTGGTGTGTGTTTTTCAGTAAGTGAATAATAACTTATATTCATGTCTCTTTATATCTGTCATGATGTGAATAATTTGAGGAAAACAATCTGTCCAATACAATAATTCAGGGCACTATGATGCTCACATTTCTAATACAGTCTGTAGATACATTTGTCTTTGTGTCTTTCAACATAACTTTAATCAATGATTATTACAATTAAGGTATTTCTTCAGTATTCTCAATGAACAGGAACTTGTAGGTTTTAACTGGAAGATGTGAAACACATTATGGACCCTCATGTTATGTGGTAACTTGAGGCAGACAGAAACAGGGTTAATTAGGCCTCGATTTCAATTTACCTCAATTCGATTCAGTGTTATTTATATAGCTGACAATCATAACAACAGTTACCTCAAGGCCCTACAGTACTACAAAGAAACACTATCAATCATATGAGCCCTATAATCAAGCACTTTGGCAACAGTTGCAAGGAAAAACTCCCTTTTGACAGGAAGAAACCTCAAGCAGCACCAGGGTCAGGGAGGGGAGGCCATCTGCTGTGATCAGGATTCAGGGTCACCTGGTCAAGCCCTAGCTATGTGCTTTAGCAAAAAGGTACGTTTTAAGCCTAATCTTAAAAGTAAAGAGGGTGTCTTTCTCCCAATTTCTCCCAGTAAGCTGGTTCCACAGAAGAGGGTCCTGAAAGCTTAAGGCTCTGCCTCCAGAGTACAAAGTAATTTAGGCAGGAAACAATGTGGGCTACTTTAGGAAAAAAAAAAGATCAACAAAGGTTAATATTACTGTGTAACCTTAAGATGGCGATAGACCAGCAACAAAGTCCAGGGTTCCTGCCATGTGGGGTAGTGGACCAGTGATTTAAGCCCCCAGGTAAGTCAGCCAATAGTATAGGAGGAAGGCAGTCAAAATTAATCAAGCATGGGGACTACCTACTTGTCACCCGTTGAGATGTTTCGCCTTTTTGAGATAAGTGATGCTTTTATGGTCAGTCCAGACGATGAATGGGTGCTCAGCTCCTTCCAGTCAGTGTTTCCACTCATTGTTATATTCTGCTGGTGGGAGGCAGTGAGAATAAAAGGCACATGAGTGCATCTCACCCTCCTTTTGTTGGGAGAGAACAAGGCCCACTCTGGTGGTGTCCGGTTGGATGTGGATGGGTGTTGGGGTAAATAACTCTTTGGGCTAAGAAAAAGGCTTTTGCTTCTGACTACTGAAAAGGGATTTTGAAAAGTCATGTGAGTAAGTGGGATCAATCTGACTATGGTTCCAGATGAAGCAGAGATAGAAGTCTCCAGGAAAACTCCAAAGTCCAGGAAACCTTGTACAAAACTGAACATTAGACATGGCACAGTCTGATCAATGAGGTCTAAACTCCTAAACTCCTCATGATATGCCACTCATGTCTTCATTCTCATGTCATGCTCAGAAACATTTCCACAATAATAATTAAAGTAAAAGCAAGTGGAAAAATGTATGTTGTCACTACAAAAACATTTTATAAAAAGAGAGTTAGTTTAAGACGTGTAATGTATATATTACTGCATTAATGCATTTTTTTTCTGTTGCAGCTGCGATGGGATCAGGCTCCTGTCACATATTACACAAGCCTCCTTGTCTTCAATCTATTCCAGTTCCCATTTGTTATGGCCGTGAAGATCAGCGATACATCCTTCAGTATTCCTCTTGTCATTTATCTCTCTGGTTTGATGGCCACTCTTTACTTCAAGATGTGCATTGCTCTGGAAAGGTACCGCTCTGTGTTTCAGTGTGTGTACTTGCACGTGTCTGAACATTATATTATACTGTGAAGCATCATTATGTTCAGACATAAACCTTTCTGTACTGTTATAATCAGAATATCTGTATTACATATTTTGCAGGTATTTTTTCATCGCATTCCCGCTGTTGAACTGCATCAGGCAACCAAAAGGTTCTGTGCTGGTCTTTGTTTTGGTCTGGGTCCTTTGTTTTGTTAGTGCTGCTCTTGCTGTAACCATAGAAGACTGTTCACGCTTAATCATTCATGCCTTCTTTCCTGCCCCCGTGTTAATCTTCTGTTTAGCTGGAACTATCAAAGCCCTGCCGGCTGCCACATCAGTGTCCACTGAGGAAAAGCGAAGAATTGTGGGAACTTTGGTTTTGTTGCTATTTAACTACTTTCTGATAAACCTACCTGCAGTTAATCTATCAATATATCTAACTGGCAACGTTGACCTATATTGCATTGCATTCCTAATTTTTTTTCTTTTCGGTCACTTTGTAGACTTTACTTTGTTTATTTTCATGCAGAACGGGCCAGTTGACAAGCTGCTGGCATGTATGTGCTACTGCAGCGAGACTGCAGCAGATATCAGCAGCAGATCATCAGTGTGACTGATGGTAGCACAGGGAGTTGGGTTCATGCATTCAGAGACAAAGAGAGAAAGAGATGGGGACTCACATGAAGGTAGAGCTTAGAGATTAGAGTGAATTAAGCAAACACCATCATCTGCAAATAGACATCAGACAGCTCCAGGGATTTAGAACTGCTGCTCTCAGCTGAAGCATCTTTGGCTATTGACCACCTGGCATCCAGTTCTCAGTCAATCTGAACCCGCCTAACAGGAAGCATTGTTTTATTGGATAAATGGATGATATGAATGAATTAATTCTCCTGTACTCGTTCTATTTTTAGATAGTAAATAAAGGTAGAATTTTAAAAAATAGTCCTTTATCAATGTTACATTTACATTTCAGCCTTTCTGGCACTTTTTTGAGTTTTGTGTTCCTCACAATAACATTTGTGTTTCCTCTGATCTACTAGTTATGATTCCATTATGTACTACTAGTAATATGAAATATGTACCTGCATACGTGCTTTGGCTGTGTTGGCTACCTGAATATAGTGATTCAATGTTGAGACTTTTTTTTGAAAACTTCTTTTACATGTTGGATTAAAAAAATTACAAGAAAAAAAATTAAACTGGAAGTTTTTGTTTTCAGTTGAACTAGCTGATCACAGTGCACAGTGAACATCTCTGCGAGTGCATGTCAGCAATCCTTTTAAGGCTTTTTATACATTTCATACACTTTTTTCCACACTTACTCTGGGAAACGATATGTGTGACTTTCCTATACCTTCCTTTTGAAGCAAACAGTTTAGTTACACGATTTGCTAGTATATGATGCTGATGGTACATTAGATAACAGATATCAGAGGAGGCATAACAAGGACTGGGAGAAAAACAGAAGGACACAAACAGGAAGAGAGATATTTTTACTGTTGTCATATTACATTACAACTACTTTGTATAACTACTGCTATATAATATATTGCCAAAAGTTTTCACTCACCCATCCAAATAATTGAATCGGGCATTTCAGTCAATTCTTTAACAACAGGTGTATAAAATCAAGCACCTAGGCATGCAGACTGCTTTTACCAACATTTGTGAAAGAATGGGTTGCTCTCAGGAGTTCACTGAATTCCAGCATGGTACTGAGACAGGATGTAGAAGAAGCCAGTCATCAAATTTCCTCGCTACTAAATATTCCACAGTCAGCAGTTAGTGTTGTGATAACAAAGCAGAAGTGGTTGGGAATGACAGCAATTCAGAAGGATGGTCAAAACTTCCTATAAACTTTCTGGAAAGCCTCCCAGAAGGGTTGAAGCTGTTCAGTTCAGTTCAGTTCATTTTATTTCAAACATATACATTCACCAACATTCCATAATATCATTCCATTGAATTGAATTGAATCTTTATTTTAAACATGTTAAAAAAAATACAACCACAGAAATAAAATAGAGACAAACAAACAAAGCAAAACAAAGTTTTCCTTTTGCTCAGTTTAGTTACACAAGTTACACAAGCTGTTATAGCTGCAAAGGGTTTGGTTACATCTTGTTTAACCCTGTGATTAAGATGTCACTGAAGTGCATATGAATGTGAAGCCAGACGAACAAATATTTTTGGCAATATAGTGTTTGTGTCAGAGTTGGGAAGGTTTAGTATACCATGATGGAAAGGAATTTCAAAAATGTACAAAAGCACTAAATTTTAATCCAAAAAATAGTGGATTAGAAAGCATCACAACATTGTCGTACACAAGGCAACTAAAGGGTGAACATAAGAAAACAGAATACTACAAAACAGTCAGTGCTAGGGCATAACAATCTGACCACTGAGGACTACTATCCACCTCATAAGTCTGATGTCATTAGCTTCTGGGTCCAAACGCCTCTTCAGTCCCCAAACTCAAATAAACACTGCAGCATGACTGAAAGTTAAAAACTGTCTAAATTCTTTCATCACTGATCAGTGTGGCTGCTCTACCAGGTTTGAAAATAATGCTTAAAATCCAGGCATCCATGAACACAGGATTTCTGAAGTTGAACAGAATTAGAAGTTAAAATCACCTTTATTGTCAAAAACCATATGTAGAGTCATACACAGGAATTTAAAATTGCAATGGTCCCACGGTCCTCAGTATACACTAAAACAATATAAAGATAAAACAATAAAAATAACATAAAAGTCTCATGTACAACAAAGTGTAAGACACTTTACCCTAAATGGTAAATGGCCTGCATTTGTATAGCGCTTTTCTGGTCCATAGGACCCCAAAGCGCTTTACACTACATTCAGTCATTCACCCAGTCACACACACATTCACACACTGGCGATAGCAAGCTACATTGTAGCCACAGCTGCCCTGGGGTGCACTGACAGAGGCGAGGCTGCCGGACACAGGCGCCACCGGGCCCTCTGACCACCACCAGTAGGCAAACATGGGGTTAGTATCTTGCCCAAGGATATTTGGCATGCAGCCTGGGATCGAACCACCGACCTTCTGATTAGTGGCTGACCTGCTCTGCCACCTGAGCTACAGCCACCCCCATGCGGCTTAATTTGACTCAACACGGGAAACCTCACCCGGCCCGGACACGGAAAGGATTGACAGATTGATAGCTCTTTCTCTTTCTCTGGTGTTGGCCAGAGGGGCCGATGGCGCGATATGGCAGCCTCGCCTCTGTCAGCCTGCCCCAGGGCAGCTGTGGCTACAACAGTAGCCTCCACCAGTGTGTGAATGTGAGCGTGAATGAATAATGGCATTGTAAAGCGCTTTGGGTGCCTTGAAAAGCGCTATATAAATCCAATCCATTATTATTATTAAAATACAATAAAATACTATCTTACATAAACAACATTGTCTAACACAAAGTGCTTGTGGGCAAGAGTTCGTGTGCAAGTCGGGGTGAGGGCAGTCAGTGAAAAGGCGATGGTGAAGGTTCAGAGGGAAGAGGTGATTGCAGGTCTGGAGTTTGTGTGTGTGTTTGAGAGTGGAGAGGGACAGAGCAGGGAGAGTGTTCAGCATCCTGACAGCCTGATGGACGAAGCTGTCTCTAAGTCTGCTGGTTCTAGCCCGGAGGCTCTTCAGTCTCTTTCCCTGATGGCATCAGTGATGCTGTTTTTTTGACCAGGAGAGATTTTCTGAGATGCACACATCCAGGGACTGCTGCTGACCCTCTCCACAGCAGCACCATTAATGGTTAGTGGGTGTGCAGGGTGTGAGTCCTCCTGAAGTCTGTGATCTCCTTAGTCTAGTTTAGAAGTTAGCAGGATGTTAGCTTGGACAGCCATACTTGAACACAGGTGTAGCCCAAATAGAGTAAAACATTTAACAAAGGCTGGAAGCTATAACAAAACAGGAAGAACCTAAACAGAAACAACATCACACTCAATGTTAAACATTGATATTCAAGTGTAAACAACACACCACTGCTATCCGGTCTTTAAGTGATGATGTGACGAATCCTGCTTCCTGGCCCAAACTACCCTGCGTTTAATAAGGCGTTTGTGTTTTTAACATGTTTTAATGCTTTATATCTTGTTCTGTTTAATCTCAAAAAGCCCCTAAAAACAGTCAGTGATCACTGCCAGCCTCTCTCGGTTTTTATCACCGCTAATCATTTTAAAGCTCAGTTTTTAATTAAAACCTTACGATGTAACTACAGCCCAGCCTGTGCAGCAGTATATTAATGACTAACCTCGTATTGTGGATGGATTATCTCAGTTGTTCTGCTGACTGAAGTTCGGTCCGTTTACAGCATCCTGCCATGCGATTGCATTTGTCCCTAACCATCGGGAACCCTCACGTTAACCTTTATCGAGTGGAAAAAAGTTAGTGTTCATCCTCCAGCTTCACTGTTTATGTTATGCTAACATAGCTGTGTCGCTAGCAATATCGTAGCGCATCGTTATAAACCAGGTAGCCAAACTTCAGTAACCCTACAAATGTAACTGTGGTTTAGTTTTCTGTCTTCATTTATGTCGGAAGTGATAGCAGAGCTGTACGTCTTAATTTGTTTCCGAAATCTCTCAGTCAGGACATGCTATATCACATTTACGTGGAAACTAGCGAGCTAACTTCCTGCTAACTTCTAACTCCGTTCAATTTAATAAATTCTGTTTTCATGGATGCCTGGATGTTAAACGTAATAGTTACACCTGGTAAAGCAACAACACTGATCATTTTGTTTTAAATTGAAATAATTTAGACGGTTTTTAACTCAGTGATGTTGCAGCGTTTGTTTGACTTTGGGACTTGAAGCGGACGGCGTTTTGGACCCAAATTACTCTGCGAACCTCTTGGTAGCCGTAATGCTCAGACAATCCATCAAGCAGTGCGACTTCGTAGCTTACCAAAGTTGTACTAAAACCTTTTTTGACAGATTTTTGAGCACCATGTACAACATAAAATCGGTTCAAGATCAGTAAGCACAACCAGAATTCATACAATTGATCTTTCCGAATTAACTTCAATAATTAATTCCTCCAAACCATCAACGTGTCTTTTAGACCTCATTCCTACAAAACTGCTCAAAGAAGTCCTGCCATTAATTAATTCTTCGATCTTAAATATGATCAACCTATCTCTAATAATCGGCTATGTACCACAGGCCTTCAAGGTGGCTGTAGTTAAACCTTTACTTAATTCAATTCAATTCAATTCAATTTTATTTATATAGCGCCAAATCACAACAAAAGTCGCCTCAAGGCGCTTTATATTGTACAGTAGATCACACAATAATAAATACAGAGAAAAAAGCCATCTCTAGACCCAGCTGTCTTAGCTAATTATAGGCCAATCTCCAACCTTCTTTCATATCAAAAATCCTTGAAAGAGTAGTTGTCAAACAGCTAACAGATCATCTGCAGAGGAATGGCTTATTTGAAGAGTTTCAGTCAGGTTTCAGAGCTCATCACAGCACAGAAACAGCTTTAGTGAAGGTTACAAATGATCTTCTTATGGCCTCTGACAGTGGACTCATCTCTGTGCTTGTCCTGCTAGACCTCAGTGCTGCGTTCGATACTGTTGATCATAATATCCTGTTAGAGCGATTAGAGCATGCTGTAGGTATTACAGGTACTGCGCTGCAGTGGTTTGTATCATATCTATCTAATAGACTCCAATTTGTACATGTAAATGGAGAGTCCTCTTCACCCACTAAGGTCAATACATATGGTGTACTGGATTATAAGGTGCACTGTCGATTTTTGAGAAAATTAAAGCATTTTAAGTGCGCCTTATAGTGCTGAAAATACGTTACTTCCTTGTACTTCGTTTCAAAAGACCTTCTTGGCAGTTTACTTCACCAGTATAGGTGTACTTTCCCAGTCATCTACTGACTCTTCCCGACCACTCAGTCTGTCTGAACTCCTCCCTGAACTCTGCACAACATTCCTCCATCTTAAATTTAACCTTCTGCACATGCTCAAGTTCATCTGTGCTCAGATTCCTCTACTCTTATTACATGTTCCCCACAGCCATCTGCCTTTTTGCATTACCCACCATTGAAGTCTGTTCCAAACACCACTTTCATCTCCTTTGGACACTCTCCACTGTCTCTTCTAACTGGCAGAAAGCTTCTGCACACTGTAGTTACAGTACCATGTTATTTTTGTCACTTACATCTCAGTCCTCTCGAACACTGTTTGAAACTGCAAAATAAAAACTGATAATCACCGGGGTGATCAGCGATCATTAAGTAACCTCTGAGGGCTAAATATACTTGTGGTACAACACATGCAGTAACACAGCAATGACAGAGTCAGTGGTGTGAAAATGAATGTCTTCACAAGGGTTTTAAAAAACACAACTTGGTTGTTGAAAATTTCAACCAAAAAAAAGGCATCATAGACAAAAAGGTTTGATGTCAGCTTTCCTTTTACTTCATATTTATTTGTTTAAAGTACCATGTTAACAGTAATATGGAGAAGCTTTTTGCTGCAACGCAATTTTGACCATTATCAAATTTATAAGCTTCACATTCAGCTGGTGTAACATCTATACTGTGTTTTAAATATTACAGTATTACAGATTCAGTTTTTTGACTTAAACAAGCTGTTCATTTCCTCAAAATAAAACATTTTTCTAGTTTTTTCACTGTTTCCTGATGTGCTTGAGACTGCAGGGATGCTTTACATGAAGGTTATAGTGGGATTGCTCATTTTAAACTAAACAACACTGCGAACTGAAAATACAAAATGTTTGCACTCTAAATAAAACATCCAACTACTCTATGCTGTGAGTGTGACAGTTTGTTGGGGGTGGGGTGCAAAGTATGTAACTGCAACTTCCCCAAACTTCTCATATTGCAGTTTTTACCCATTCGCTGACCTAGCAGTCCTGAGGTAAGTAAATACAACATTTACACATTATCTCAGGGTTTTTCAGGGAGTCTGTTTTATCCATTTACGGTGTCTCTTTTGTTGGTAATGTTTTGTTTCTGCTTATTTAGTCTTCTCTGTTTCTCATTGTTGTTTATTGTTTAGGCAAATTTTCATGTGTTCTGTGTCTTCATCATGGTTTGTATTTAACAAATGTATTTACTTCCCATTGTTCATTTTGTTGATTAGTTGTTTGTCTTCCATGTCTTGCTAATAATTTTGCTTCCTCCTCGTCTCCTATAGAGTACCATTTTGTTTCCTCTTCCCTGGTTAGCCCTCTGTAGAGATGTAGTGTCAGTCTTCCCTCTGTCTTTGGATGCTGTGTTCCTCCTTGTTTAGTCCCTCAGTGATTATTTCCTTCACTACTCTCTTCTCTTTCACCTCAGCCTTCCCTGAGTCTGGTTCTGCCATAGGTTTCTACATGTTTAAAGGCGGTTTTTCCTTCATACTGTCACCAAGTGCTTGCTCATACGGTATCATCTAATTGTGGGTGTTACAGTGCCTTCAAGCAACAGATTTTGTAAACTGGTGCTATATAAATTCATTTCCTTCAGCTATCCTGAAGGAAACTTCAGAGGGAACCAGATAAGTGATGTTCAAATGGTTCAGATTCAAATTGGCCTTCCACCCCTCTAACTCAGGCCAGACAACCAATTTGCTCATCAGGACCACTACAGGCTTCTACCAATTTCCTCTGGCTTCCCCCTGCCTGCGCACAATTCACCAACATCAGCTCTGCAACACATTGACGACCTGTCCAGGGTGCAATGAATTAATTAAACTTTCTTTTCAGTAAAAAAGTGCTAATGACAGCTTTAAGAAAAAAGGTCAAACACCTACAGCATCAAAAACATGTTTCTGCGAGTCTAGATAAGAGTTTTGAATGGCTTCACTTGATATACCATATTGTACAAAAATATCAGCAGACTCTGAGGGGTTGAGTGGTATTCACTGAGCCAACCATGAACAATGTTAATCTGTTTCACAGTTTTTTTTCTTGTTGAAAAGGGAATAGAAGAATCTTTAACAGCAACTCCACAACACTGAGAGTCAGCCAGAGATGTGGGATGTCCCAAACGCTGTGCTGTGGATCAACATCTGTGTCTGCCTTCCTCTGACCATAATTTTCATTGTTTGTGTGTGTTATGTGGTACGAAATTATGCATTTACACACACACACACACACACACACACACATAAAAAGACTATTTATTTATTTTAGTATATTTGAATATTGAGTGTACACTGTAGATGTTCAATTATTGCGAGATCTGGAGACCACAACTTATGATTTACATAATTTTCATACTTACTAAAACATTATTTGTTATTATTTGTTATTACTTATTCCTACCCTATAAACTCCCAAGTTTTCATACTACTCCTATCAGGACAGAAATGTTTCATCCTAAAATACACATGACCTTTAGGATAACAACAATATGCTCCTGGACACCATAAATAAGAATGCATCCGCCCACTGCAGGTTCAGCATTTATGTTTCCTTGAATTTGTCACTCATTTTGTATCTGCAGAAAAACGGAAGCAGGTTGACACAATGTGACATCTGCTGTTCATTTTTTGTATTTGCGTTTTTGAGCTTCCTGGCTGTTCAGATCTTTCTGGTTATTGAGAACAGACTCTTTACTCTGCACTCAACATTGTGAGGAAAACTTGGCTGCTAAATTATGTCAACTTTTAAAGTAGATATGATGCACCAATCTCTCTCAAATTTACAGCTTTTTTTGTTGATTTAAGATACAACATAAAGTATTATGGCTTGTATATCAGGGGCAGTGTGGTGTTGATTCGATCCTGCTGCCTCACAGGAAGAAGCTTCTCAAATCTTCTTTTGTCAAATATTTTCTGCAGGGGCGAAGGGATCCTCTCACTGTCACGTATTACATAAATCTGCTCATCTCCAATCTGGTCCAACTCTGCATACTGTTTGTTTGGGTGGCACGACTGGATGGCACCACCTGTGCTGCATTAGCCCTCTTTAGTGTGACGGCGAATATTGACTTCAGCATTTGCATTGCTTTGGAAAGGTACCAATCTCTCTCTGTGTGTACTTGCATGTGTGTGAACACTCTCTTGTCCTGTCACATATCCATATGGGCATAAATATACTACGTTGTCATGCGATAATACAAAAATATCCATCTGTCTCGTATTGCAGGTATTTTTTCATCACCTGTCCTTTCCTCGACTTCATCAGACAAACTAAGGGTTCTGTGTTGGTTTGCCTTCTAGTGTGGAGTGTTTGTATTATAACGGCCAGTCTTGCCATAGCCTTACAAGTGCTTTTACGCTTTGTAATTCATGCCCTTCTCCCTGCCCCCCTGTTCATCTTCTCTATAGCTGGGACCACCAAAGCCCTGCCTGCTGCAACCTCAGTGTGCACTGAGGAAAAACGAAGAGTTGTAGCAACTCTGATTGTGTTGCTGTTTAAGTACTCACTGTTAAACTTACCTGCAGTCACTCTATTAGCTGTCAGCGTTCCCCCAAACTGCCATGTCAGTGACACCGCAGACATCATTTTGTTTGTGCTCATTCCTTTTGTGGACTTGTTTCTTTTTTTTCTTATGAGGAAAGGGCCCATTGACAGGCCGCTGGCATATCTGTGCTGCTGCAGTACGGACAACTCTGCAGCAGATGTCAGTAACAAATCATCAGTGTGAATGAGGGCAGCACAAAGATGTACATTCATGTATACGGACAAAGAAAGAGAGAAAATTGGGAACAAAAGTTGAAGATGCTGAGAAATTGGAAAGTTAAGAAAACCACGTTCTTTAAAAAATATTGTGGTGATGTAAAGATCTGACAGTAGATTCAGCTCCAGGTCTTTGGAGAGCAGCTCTCAGCTGAAGCCTCTGACTGTAGAACACCTAGAATCCACTTTACAGTCAACCTGGAAGTAACAGGAAGCATTGCTTTGTTGAATAACTGCATACTGCCATAATCTCTGCAGAAGGTTTCTTACAATAAGATCAGGAAAACAGAGAAAGCATCTTGATGTCTTTCCTCTTAGTTCACATTTACATTTATATATATTTTTTAAATTTTTATTGATTATAATATTGACGCCTCATATTCATATTATTTTTAATGTGCAAATAATAAATTCAGCTAGATTCAGTGTTCAGTTATTTTGTATGTTTGTTTATTTACTTCCTGTATGTGTCCTTCAAGCATTTATGTTCTAGACCAATTTGGTTCCCAAATAATGGACAGGTTTTGTGACGGGGCTCCCACACAAACGCAAAGCAGAGGTTGAAGCATCGCCAAATATGCTTCTAAACCAACTTCCTTCCGAGCCAAAGACCAGAACATATGATGACGCATATCTTGCCTTTGACTTCACCTGCACGACAGCTGTCGTTCCAATGTAGGTATCCCCGACAGAATTCTTTTCCCCTGCGTCAGGAGCACACGCTGGGCTCTCCAAATCACAGACAAACAGTATCCCACTTTTTATAACGACTAACTACTCCTGAAACTTTAGAGGTTTTAGCTCTTTATACAGTAAAGTTACAGGAGGATAAAGATAATTATAAGCCAAAATTGTTAGTCGTTTGTTAAAACAATCCCTCTCCATACATGAGAACGATAAATATATAATTTTCAGTTGCAACCCTCAAACTGAATGGTAATGTAACGACACTCATTTTTCACAAAACTAAAACATCACTACTTCCATGTGTAATTGTCTGTAATGGAGTCGCAGTAAACTGGATCCGCACACCGTACTCAGCGAATTCTCGCGACGCAGGGGGAACCAATTTTGTCAGTCATACCGACCTTGGCACAACACTGATCCTGCCACAATTTGTTCAACCAGTTCAAATCACGGACAGTAGAAGTATCCCACAGTTGTTTTTGTTCTTAAACCCATTTTGCACAGAGGCATTTTTTGAAAAATGTATTGTTGAATATTCTTACACAGTAAAAAAAAAAAAAAAACTATACGTAAAATAATTACACCATGAAGATGGTTTGTTTTTCTGTTATTTAAAAGAGGTAGTGGTTTATTTTATTGCAACCTGTAATTTATGGCAGTTAACTTTTATTTGTTTAATTGCTTACAAAAGGTTTGAGGTGTGAAATAAACTGCACTGGAGTTTGAAGACAAAATATGCATGTGTGTGTGTGTGTGTGTGTGTGTGTGTGTGTGTGTTGGGGGGGGGGTCTTGTAAAACAAGGGGGGGGTTAGACTATGTTATGTTTTTCACAGAATTCTGATACAGTATTATGGACTTATACAGCACTTATATGCTATACAACATATTTTAATATGTATATTGTAATATGTTCGTAGATATTATGGCCTCCGTGTACATTTTTCATTCTTTATTAACGATTACAGGGTGCAGAAAATTATTTTATTCTGCAGTATTTTCTGCTGTGAAGTACACGATTATCATCATTTTTGAGTAATTTGTTTTCTGATTTATCTGTTTTGTTTACATGTTCTCTCTCTATATATACATATCTATATAT